>NC_091291.1:10855183-11221433 GCF_032444005.1 Ranitomeya imitator | reverse complement strand
ACAGTCCCTTTTCATTCAGATGCCGATGGATAGTACGGGTTGACACTGTTGTACCCTCGGACTGCAGGGCAGCTTGAACTTGTTTGGATGTTAGTCGAGGTTTTTTATCCAACATCCGCACAATCTTGCGTTGAAATCTCTTGTCAATTTTTCTTTTCCGTCCACATCTAGGGAGGTTAGCCACAGTGCCATGGGCTTTACACTTCTTGATGACACTGCGCACGGTAGACACAGGAACATTCAGGTCTTTGGAGATGGACTTGTAGCCTTGAGATTGCTCATGCTTCCTCACAATTTGGTTTCTCAAGTCCACAGACAGTTCTTTGGTCTTCTTTCTTTTCTCCATGCTCAATGTGGTACACACAAGGACACAGGACAGAGGTTGAGTCAACTTTAATCCATGTCAACTGGCTGCAAGTGTGATTTAGTTATTGCCAACACCTGTTAGGTGCCACAGGTAAGTTACAGGTGCTGTTAATTACACTAATTAGAGAAGCATCACTTGATATTTTTTTTAACAGTGCCCATACTTTTGTCCACCTCTTTTTTTGGCTATGTGCACACGTTGCGGATTAAGCTTAGCAATTTCTGGTGTGGATTCTGCCTCTCCTGGCAGAAAACGCACCTGCGGTTCCGCAGCGTTTTTGCTGTGGTTCTCTTGCGGATTTGCTGCGGTGTTTACCCCTGCGGTTTTCTATAATGGAATGGGTAAAAAAAAAACGCTGCAGATTCACAAAAAAGAAGAGATATGCTACTTCTTTTAAACTGCAGCGTTTCCGCAGTGTGCACAACATTTTTTTTTTCTCATTGATTTACATTGTACTGTAAATCAATTGCAGATCTGCAGCGTTTCTACACCTCAAAAAACGCTGCGGATCCGCAGAGAATCCGCAACGTGTGCACCTAGCCTTTATGTTTGGTGTGAAATTATATCCAATTTGGCTTTAGGACAATTCTTTTTGTGTTTTTTTCATTGAAGACAAATTAAATGAAGATAATAATAACAAAGAATTTGTGATTGCAATCATTTTCAGGAAGTAACTGAGTATTATCTGACAGAATTGCAGGGGTGTCAATACTTTTAGTCACGACTGTATGTATGTATGTACTGTATATACTCGAGTATAAGCCGACCCGAGTATAACCCGACCCCCTAATTTTGCCACAAAAAACTGGGAAAACTTATTTACTCGAGTATAAGCCTTAGGGTAGGAAATGCAGAGGCTACCGGTGAATTTCAAAAATGAAAATAGATGCTCCATACCATTCATTATAGCCCCATAAGATGCTCCATATAAAGCTGTGCCATATATAATGCTCCATACTGTTCATTATTGCCCCATAGATGTGCCATATAAAACTGTGCCATGTAGTGCTCTGCACCGTTCATTATTGCCCCATAGATGTGCCATATAAAGCTGTGCCATGTAGTGCTCTGCACTGTTCATTATTGCCCCATAGAAAGCTGTGCCATATAGTGCTCTGCACTGTTCATTATTGCCCCATAGATGTGCCATATAAAACTGTGCCATGTAGTGCTCTGCACCGTTCATTATTGCCCCATAGATGTGCCATATAAAACTGTGCCATAAAGTGCTCTGCACCGTTCATTATTGCCCCATAGATGTGCCATAGAAAGCTCTGCACCGTTAATTATTGCCCCATAGAAAGCTGTGCCATATAAAACTGTGCCATATAGTGCTCTGCACCGTTCATTATTGCCCCATAGATGTGCAATAGAAAGCTGTGCTACCGGTATATATAATGCTGCGGCTGCTGCAATAAAAAAAAAAAAAAAAAAGCGCCATACTCCCCTCTCTTGCTTGCAGCTCCTCAGCGTCCCGTCGTCTCTGCGCACTGACTGTTCAGGCAGAGGGCGGCGCGCACACTATATGAGTCATCGCGCCCTCTGACCTGCACAGTCAGAGCCAGAGGACGGGAAGATGGATCGGCGCCCGGCGTGTGGAACGTGGACAGGTGAATATGTAATACTTACCTGCTCCAGGCGTCCCGCTCCTTCCCCCGGACAGCTGGTCTCCGGGTGCCGCAGCCTCTTCCTCTATCAGCGGTCACCGTTACCGCTCATTAGAGAAATGAATATGCGGCTCCACCCCTATGGGAGTGGAGTCCATATTCATTTCTCTAATGAGCGGTCCCACATGACCGCTGAACAGGGGAAGAGCTGCGGCACCCGAAGACCGTGGGACTGCAGGGACAGCGCCAGGAGCCCCGGAAGCAGGTAAGTATACCTCAGCCCTCTCTCCCCCTCACCCGCCGACCGTGACTCGAGTATAAGCCGAGAGGGGCACTTTCAGCCCAAAAATTTGGGCTGAAAATCTCGGCTTATACTCGAGTATATACGGTATGCATGCATGCATGCATGCATGTAATATATATCCTCGACTTACGACGTTGATCCGTTCTTACGCAGCGTCGTTAACCGAATTTCGACGTAAGTCGGACCATAAGTTCATACAGTACTGTACCATAATAACAGTACAGTACTGCAAACACTTAGCCTATCCAAACACCTATCCTAACACAGTACCCTACATAATTGGGGTGTTATGGCGTGCAGGAGACTCGTTTTGCTCATGTAACCGGGTACAGTGTACAGTACTGGACTCTATTCTTACGATGCTGCACGTAGTTCGACTTACGACGCAAAACCACGTAAGTTGGAATGAGGCGTCGTATAAAGCGTCGTAACCACGAAACGATGTAACATGAGACCGTCGTAACCTGAGGACTAACTGTAGATATATACATACATACCGTATATACTAGAGTATAAGCCGAGATTTTCAGCCCACTGAAAGTCCCCCTCTCTGCTTATACTCGAGTCATACCCAGGGGTCGGCAGGGGAGGGGAAGCGTGGGCTGTCTAATTATTTTCACCTACTCCTGGCGCGGTCCCTGCACGTCTCTGGCTTCCCAGCGCCCCTGCTTCTTCCTGTACTGAACAGTCACATGGTACCGCTCATTACAGTAATGAATATGCGGGGCTCCACCTCCCATAGGGGTGGAGCCGCATATTCATTACTGTAATGAGCGGTAACGGTGACAGCTCAATACAGGAAGAAGCTGCGGGGAAGCAGGGACTGCACAGCGCCAGGAGCAGGTGAGTATAACGGGCAGGGGAGCGCTGCGCGATGTTCACCTGCTCCCCGTTCCGGCGCCACTCCATCATCTTCAGCGTCTTCTGCAGTGACACTCAGGTCAGAGTTGTGCAGCACTATATGGGGCAAGTGTCTGTATGGGGCCATAACATTTGTGCAGCACTATATGGGGCAAGTGTCTGAATGGGGCCATAATCAACGTTTGTGCAGCACTATATGGGGCAAATATCTTTTTGGAGCATCTTATGGGGCCATAATCAGCATTTGTGCAGCATTATATGGGGCAAATGTGTCTATGGAGCATCTTATGGGGCCATTATTAACCTTTATGCAGGATTATATGGGGCATATTTTAATATGGGGCATCTTATGGGGCCATCATAAACTGTATGGAGCATTATATGGGGCTCCTGATTCAATATGGATATTCAAAAACACTTAACCTACTGATGTCTCAATTAATTTTACTTTTTTTGGTACCCATTTTTACTTTTGACATTTACCGGTAGCTGCTGCATTTCCCACCCTAGGCTTATACTCGAGTCATTAAGTTTTCCCAGTTTTTGTGGCAAAATTAGGGGGGGTCGGCTTATACTCAGGTCAGCTTATACTCGAGTATATACGGTATATATCTACTATATAATTGCCTAAGGGTCACTTCCGTCTTTCTGTCCTTCTGTCTGTCACGGATATTCATTGGTCGTGGCCTCTGTGTCATGGAAGTCCAAGTCGCTGATTGGTCGTGGCAAAACTCCCACGACCATTGCCACGACCAATCAGCGACGGGCACAGTCCGCTGGCAAAATGGCCGCTCCTTCCTCCCCGCAGTCAGTGCCCGCTCCATACTCCCCTCCAGTCAGCCCTCACACAGGGTTAATGCCAGCGTTATTGGACCTCGGTGTAACACACGACAGTTACGCAGCTATTAACCCTGTGTGACCAACTTTTTACTATTTATGATGCGTATGCAGCATCAATAGTAAAAAGATCTAATGTTACAAATAATTAAAAAAAAACGTTATTGTCACCCCTCCCACGTGGCGCTGTCCTCGGCAGTGCAAGCGGCACGTTCCGGTGCTAAGGATGCTAAGCGAGAAGGACCTGCCATGACGTCACGGTCATGTGACCGCGACGTCATCACAGGTCCTGCGCTCATACCAACCCTGGGACCGGAAGCTGCCGGGGCCCCTCGGAAGGTGAGTATATGTTTATTTTTTATTTTAAGTCTTTTTTAACCTGTTACATATGTGGCTGGGCAATATACTACGTGGACATGCATATTCTAGAATACCCGATGCGTTAGAATCAGGCCACCATCGTGTGTGTGTGTGTTTATTATATATATATATATATATATATATATATATATATATATATATATATATATATATATATATATATATATATATATATACACATACATACACACACACAGTGGTGTTCAAAAGTCCTGCATAGGATAAATTGATTGATTTTTCAAGTTTTTAACGTTTTCTGTCGAATATTTTCAACGCCAATATGACATATTATATATCGTTTTGTTCAGAATACAATTTTGCATTTTTTCCCTGTAATATTTTTAGCTTTTGAAGCAGTTTTGCCTGAAATTATTGCAACAATATGGGAATTGAAAGCAGAACTAAACATTGTACAGCTTCAGATCCAAAATTAGCCAATCACAGATGAGGTTCTTGTGACCATCATAACCGGGATATGGCAGCCAATCACATTGCATTACATTGCATCACATCTGCTGCTTTGTTTGTTTTATCTGTTGCTCTATCTAGTGAATCATACTGTAGAGTTTTATGATGGGAGCCTTCAGATTTTTGCCAGCGGAGGATCGTGTGCGAGTTGTGGGGCTACATGAAGAGGGTTATACTGGCCCCCAGATCGCAAGGAAGGTCGGCTGTAATCAGAGTACAGTCGTAAGAATTTTGCAGAAACATAAGCAGCTTGGAATCACCCAGGACAGGCCCAGATCTGGTCGGCCCAGAAAGTCAACTAAAAGGGAGGATAGAGTACTGATAAGAACATCCCTTGCCAATGGAAAGCTCACCTCTCCTCAGCTTCTGCGAGAATGGCAAGAAAAGTGCAATATTGAGGTAGCAACATCAACTGTTAGGAAGAGATGTTTGGAAGCAGGATTGAGAGGGTGCAAGGCCCGAAAGAAGCCATTGATAACAGTCATACAAAGACAAAGGCGAAAACGGTGGGCATTGAAATAGTTAAAATGGAGGAAGGAGGAGTGGGAAAAAGTGCTGTTTAGTGATGAAAGCAATTTTTGCATTTTAGGAAATGATGGCAAGTCTTATGTGAGAAGGTTCCCACATGAAGAGTACAAGCCAGAGTGTTTGAGCTTCTCTGTGAAACATCCGATGAAAGCAATGGTCTGGGGCTGTATGGCAGCCAATGGTGTTGGAAGGCTTCATATTGTGGAGGGTATGGTTAATGCAAAAAAATACATAGACCTCCTTAGTAAGAAAATGCTGCCTTCTGCTCAACACTCTGAATTAAATAAAAATAAATCTTAAAAAGTAAAATTTAAGTCTGTGTGAACTTGCATTGGAAGTTAGTGAACTTAGAAACCTGCTCACCATTCTACACACTGTACTAGTGTAGGTATGGTTATGCTGTAAAAAAATTATCAAAAATGCGCACACCATAACAATTTATACACTTGGGGCATTCAAAAAGGAGTATGGCATACAATGAGGGATTACAAAAACATATCTGTTCCACCAGTTTCACTGTAGAGATGCAGAAGTATGAAACATATAGTTTTCTTCACGCCTATGCAGGACTTTTGAACGTGTGTGTGTGTGTGTGTGTGTGTGTGTGTGTGTGTGTGTGTGTGTGTGTGTGTGTGTGTGTGTGTGTGTGTGTGTGTGTGTGTGTGTGTATATATATATATATATATATATATATATATATATATATATCACACACTTACTTGATGGTGGCCCGATTCTAACGCATCGAGTATTCTAGAATATGTATGTAGTTTATTTATGAAGTTTTCAAAATAATGCAATTTACACACAGGATTCGACCGGCCGCGACCAATTAGTGAAGCGAATCTACTATATAATTGTCTAAGGGTCACTTCCGTCTGTCTGTCACAGATATTCATTGGTGGCGGCCTCTGTCTGTCAAGGAAATCCAAGTTGCTGATTGGTCGCGGCAAAACAGCCCGCGACGGGCACAGTCCGGAAGAAAATGGCAGCTCCTTACTCCCTGCAGTCAGTGCCCGGCGCCGGCATACTCCCCTCCAGTCACCGCTCACACAGGGTTAATGCCGGCGGTAACGGACCGCGCTATACCGCGGGTAACGCACTCTGTTACCGCCGCTATTAACCCTGTGTGACCAAGTTTTTACTATTGATGGTGCCTATGCAGCGGCGATAGTAAAAGGATCTAATGTTAAAAATTATTAAAAAAAATAAAAAAATCATTATATACTCACCTTCCGCTGCCTTTCCCACTCCTCGCCACGCTCCGGTAACCGCTCCATACAAGCGGCAGGTGTGTGTGTGTGTGTGTGTGTGTGTGTGTGTGTGTGTGTGTGTGTGTGTGTGTGTGTGTGTGTGTGTATGTGTATGTGTATGTGTATGTGTATGTGTATGTGTATGTGTATGTGTATAGATAGATAGATAGATAGATAGATAGATAGATAGATAGATAGAATGGTGGCCCGATTCTAACGCATCAGGCATTCTAGAATATGTATGTAATTTATGAAGTTTTCAGAATAATGCAATTTACACACAGGATTCGACCGGCCGCGACCAATTAGCGAAGCGTGGTTCAAATTGCCACGTAGCATATAGCACAGCCACGTAGCATATAGCACAGCCACGTAGCATATAGCACAGCCACGTAGCATATAGCACAGCCACGTAGCATATAGCACAGCCCATGTAGTATATAACCCAGGCCACGTAGTATATTGCCCAGCCACGTAATACATACCACAGCGCATTCAGTATCTAACAGTCCACATAGTATATAGCACAGAGATGTAGTATATAGCAGCCACGCAGTATCGAACACAGCCCACGTAGTATATAGCAATGTGGGCACCAAATCATTGTTAAAAAAAATAATTAAAATAAAAAATAGTGATATACTCACCCTCCGTCGGCCCCCCGGATCCAGCTGAGGCGTTCACCGATGCTCCTCGCGACGCTCCGGTCCCAAGACTGCATTGCGGTCTCGCGAGATGATGACGCAGCGGTCTCGCGAGACCACTACGTCATCATCTCGCGAGACCGCAATGCATGGACTGGTCACCGGAGCATCGCGAGGAGCAGGAAAGGCCTGGGCTGGATCCGGAAGGCAAGTATATAATGATTTTTTATATTTATTATTTTTAATATTAGATCTTTTTACTATTGATGCTGCATAGGCAAAATCAATAGTAAAAAGTTGGTCACACAGGCTATTAGCAGCGTTAACAGAGGGCGTTACACCGCAGCATAAAGCGGTCCGTTAATGCTGCCATTAACCCTTTGTGAGCACTGATTGCGGGAGTAAGGAGCGGCCATTTTGCCGCCGGACTGTGCCCGTCGCTGATTGGTCGTGGCCATTTTGCCGCGACCAATCAGCGACTTGGGATTTCTGTGACAAGACAGAAAGACAGACAGACAGACGTAAGTGACCCTTAGACAATTATATACTAGATATTCACACACACATATATACACACATACCATTGGGGGCTGCTTTTTAGACTTTACTCCTAGATACATTGTGGTCTCAGTTTTGGAGACTAGGACCCCGGACTATAGAGAATGATGGGAATATAGATCCGATCACCATCAGATAATTATATTAACAACACTTACCCAAATTCCAAAGAAGTTACCAAGTAGGGGCAACCAGCAGCTTCCAGGAAAATGCCCAAACATCACCCCCCAACCCTGACTTGGCTCATGCCCCCTTAGACCTGTGCTCAAGTAAGGATTAGGAAAGTGCTCAAATAGCGACATCATAATATAAACTACTGTCCTGATCCCACATGCATCCCCTAGCAGTAGATTTTATAGAGTTTTTCCATCCCGCATCGTTCACTAATATTTTCGGATAGGTGGCGCCAGGATCAAGTCCTCACTTTGATATTTAGTTCTAAAGACAATCAATGCTAAGAGAAAACTTCCAGTAAGTTATCATCCCAGATGAACAGAAGCCACGATCGTATCCAGGCCTCCGGCAGACTGGGCGACATATTGGTGAAAGTGATCTAATGGTGACATTGATTTTCTCATGAATCACACTGACCTATTTATTAGGCAGATACTTTACAGGACGCAAATATAAAGATACGACGGCAGCACGTACCCCAGGCCGGGGCAGGCGTCAACACACGGACATAACAGGTACACAGCACATGCGATATATGATGCCGGAGTCTGGGGAAAAGTTTACAACCCCAACTCATCCTGGTCTACACTAAGTGGCAATAGCCCTTATGTCTACTAAGCTATTGCTCCCCGTTATCAGCACTTTGCTACCATGATCCACAGTAATAGGATCCACATGACAGCACCGCCATGGTGTTCAGCGGCTGCTTCTTCTGGCAATCTCCACTATCCATTTTGCACATGGATCAACACAAAATCATGTGGGAACACCATTCAGAGATTCAACAACTATCTGCACAACAGTTAGGAAACAAATATGACCTCCTAGAGGAGCCGCACTAATCCCCTGACTTCTGCACCTTGGATGCAAGAGATATGATCCAGGCCATTCGGCCTTCTCTCCAGAGCCAATTGTACTGGTTGTAGAAATCCTGCAGCTTTATTGCCCCTGCCTTAAAAAAAAGATGCTGAAAGGTTCAATGTCCACAGCAGGTCCCCAGAGTGACTGACACAGCACAGCTACAGGGCAAACATGGCCTCCTCTTATGCCATGGTGCACAATGTCACTGAAGACTCACTGGGAAACCTCAAATGCCCAAACTTTGGTTGAAAAAAAAAAAAAAAAAAAAAAAAGTGAATGGGCAAAGAACTGTACAATGAGCAAGAAAGAAGACATTTGGAGAAATTTCTACAGGTAAAGAGGAAAGCAGTGCAGGATAGAAGCTGTGCCGATTTATGAGCTAATGGAGACAGCAGCACAACATATACACAAAGAGCTCACATTCAGCCTATATTACTAAGAGGACACACAGCGCTCACATCCAGCCTATATTACTAAGAGGACACACAGCGCTCACATCCAGCCTATATTACTAAGAGGACACACAGAGCTCACATCCAGCCTATATTACTAAGAGGACACACAGAGCTCACATCCAGCCTATATTACTAAGAGGACACACAGAGCTCACATCCAGCCTGTATTATTAACAGGACACACAGCGCTCACATCCAGCCTATATTACTAAGAGGACACACAGAGCTCACATCCAGCCTATATTACTAAGAGGACACACAGAGCTCACATCCAGCCTATATTACTAAGAGGACACACAGAGCTCACATCCAGCCTATATTACTAAGAGGACACACAGAGCTCACATCCAGCCTATATTACTAAGAGGACACACAGAGCTCACATCCAGCCTATATTACTAAGAGGACACACAGCGCTCACATCCAGCCTATATTACTAAGAGGACACACAGCGCTCACATCCAGCCTATATTACTAAGAGGACACACAGAGCTCACATCCAGCCTGTATTACTAAGAGGGCACACAGAGCTCACATCCAGCCTATATTACTAAGAGGACACATAGAGCTCACATCCAGCCTATATTACTAAGAGGACACACAGCGCTCACATCCAGCCTATATTACTGGGAGAGACACACAGAGCTCACATCCAGCCTATATTACTAAGAGGACACACAGCGCTCACATCCAGCCTATATTACTAAGAGGACACACAGAGCTCACATCCAGCCTATATTACTAAGAGGACACACAGAGCTCACATCCAGCCTATATTACTAAGAGGGCACACAGAGCTCACATCCAGCCTATATTACTAAGAGGACACACAGAGCTCACATCCAGCCTATATTACTAAGAGGACACACAGCGCTCACATCCAGCCTATATTACTGGGAGAGACACACAGAGCTCACATCCAGCCTATATTACTAAGAGGACACACAGCGCTCACATCCAGCCTATATTACTAAGAGGACACACAGCGATCACATCCAGCCTATATTACTAAGAGGACACACAGAGCTCACATCCAGCCTATATTACTGGGAGAGACACACAGAGCTCACATCCAGCCTACATTACTAAGAGGACACAGAGCGCTCACATCCAGCCTATATTACTAAGAGGACACACAGCGCTCACATCCAGCAGGTATTACTAACAGGACACACAGAGCTCACATCCAGCCTATATTACTAAGAGGACACACAGCGCTCACATCCAGCAGGTATTACTAACAGGACACACAGAGCTCACATCCAGCCTATATTACTAAGAGGACACACAGCGCTCACATCCAGCCTATATTACTAAGAGGACACACAGCTCTCACATCCAGCCTATATTACCAAGAGGACACACAGCGCTCACATCCAGCAGGTATTACTAACAGGACACACAGCGCTCACATCCAGCCTATATTACTAAGAGGACACACAGCGCTCACATCCAGCCTATATTACCAAGAGGACACACAGCTCTCACATCCAGCCTATATTACCAAGAGGACACACAGCTCTCACATCCAGCCTATATTACCAAGAGGACACACAGCGCTCACATCCAGCAGGTATTACTAACAGGACACACAGCGCTCACATCCAGCCTGTATTATTAACAGGACACACAGCGCTCACATCCAGCCTATATTACTAAGAGGGCACACAGCTCTCACATCCAGCCTATATTACCAAGAGGACACACAGCGCTCACATCCAGCAGGTATTACTAACAGGACACACAGCGCTCACATCCAGCCTATATTACTAAGAGGACACACAGAGCTCACATCCAGCCTATATTACTAAGAGGTCACACAGCGCTCACATCCAGCCTGTATTACTAAGAGGACACACAGAGCTCACATCCAGCCTGTATTATTAACAGGACACACAGCGCTCACATCCAGCCTATATTACCAAGAGGACACACAGAGCTCACATCCAGCCTATATTACTAAGAGGACACACAGAGCTCACATCCAGCCTATATTACTAAGAGGACACACAGAGCTCACATCCAGCCTATATTACTAAGAGGGCACACAGAGCTCACATCCAGCCTATATTACTAAGAGGACACACAGAGCTCACATCCAGCCTATATTACTAAGAGGACACACAGAGCTCACATCCAGCCTGTATTACTAAGAGGACACACAGAGCTCACATCCAGCCTGTATTATTAACAGGACACACAGCGCTCACATCCAGCCTATATTACTAAGAGGACACACAGCGATCACATCCAGCCTATATTACTAAGAGGACACACAGAGCTCACATCCAGCCTATATTACTGGGAGAGACACACAGAGCTCATATCCAGTCTATATTACCAAGAGGACACACAGCGCTCACATCCAGCCTATATTACTAAGAGGACACACAGCGCTCACATCCAGCAGGTATTACTAACAGGACACACAGAGCTCACATCCAGCCTATATTACTAAGAGGACACACAGCGCTCACATCCAGCAGGTATTACTAACAGGACACACAGAGCTCACATCCAGCCTATATTACTAAGAGGACACACAGCGCTCACATCCAGCCTATATTACTAAGAGGACACACAGCTCTCACATCCAGCCTATATTACCAAGAGGACACACAGCGCTCACATCCAGCAGGTATTACTAACAGGACACACAGCGCTCACATCCAGCCTATATTACCAAGAGGACACACAGCTCACATCCAGCCTATATTACCAAGAGGACACACAGCTCTCACATCCAGCCTATATTACCAAGAGGACACACAGAGCTCACATCCAGCCTATATTACTAAGAGGACACACAGCGCTCACATCCAGCCTGTATTATTAACAGGACACACAGCGCTCACATCCAGCCTATATTACTAAGAGGACACACAGAGCTCACATCCAGCCTATATTACTAAGAGGACACACAGAGCTCACATCCAGCCTATATTACTAAGAGGGCACACAGAGCTCACATCCAGCCTATATTACTAAGAGGACACACAGAGCTCACATCCAGCCTGTATTATTAACAGGACACACAGCGCTCACATCCAGCCTATATTACTAAGAGGACACACAGCGATCACATCCAGCCTATATTACTAAGAGGACACACAGAGCTCACATCCAGCCTATATTACTGGGAGAGACACACAGAGCTCATATCCAGTCTATATTACCAAGAGGACACACAGCGCTCACATCCAGCCTATATTACTAAGAGGACACACAGAGCTCACATCCAGCCTATATTACTAAGAGGACACACAGCGCTCACATCCAGCCTATATTACTAAGAGGACACACAGCGCTCACATCCAGCCTATATTTCTAAGAGGACACACAGCGCTCACATCCAGACTATATTACTAAGAGGACATACAGAGCTCACATCCAGCCTATATTACTAAGAGGACACACAGCGCTCACATCCAGCCTATATTACTAAGAGGACACACAGAGCTCACATCCAGCCTATATTACTAAGAGGACACACAGCGCTCACATCCAGACTATATTACTAAGAGGACATACAGAGCTCACATCCAGCCTATATTACTAAGAGGACACACAGAGCTCACATCCAGCCTATATTACTAAGAGGACACACAGCGCTCACATCCAGCCTGTATTATTAACAGGACACACAGCGCTCACATCCAGCCTATATTACTAAGAGGACACACAGAGCTCACATCCAGCCTATATTACTAAGAGGACACACAGAGCTCACATCCAGCCTGTATTACTAAGAGGACACACAGAGCTCACATCCAGTCTATATTACTAAGAGGACACACAGCACTCACATCCAGACTATATTACTAAGAGGAAACACATCACTCACATCCAGCATATATTACTGTGAGAGACACTCCCACAAGAAAAAAAAAATCTGAATCTAGGATTATACTGCAAATTACATACTGGGGGTTGAATATGAATAAAGGAATGACAATTGCAGGCTGAAACTGGCTACAATTTTATAAACTAAAGGCAACAACTAACATATATAAAAATCACTTTTTCCATTTGAAAGGCGATGGCCAAAAGTTTAAGTGACAACTAGCTATCATCCCTCTTTCCTGTAATAAGACAGATAATTATCACTAATTCTGAGGGAACTAAGGATGAGAAAAGTAAAAATCCAACTTGTAGGACCCTTTTCTACCCTTTTAGAGCCCCCTTAGTAATTGGAGGGATCTGCCTGCTAAAATCTATATTGCAGCCATCCAGTCTGACATTATATCCCTTCATTGCTTAGTCCCTAATCCAGCAACTTCCACTCTGCTTATCCGAGAGCCGAGTGAAACGCTGTCCCCACAATCCATCTCCGATCTGACTCCTTCATGTAATCTGATTACCCACAATCCAGCTGCACATCTATGAATGGGCTCGCCATCACTGTGAGCACACACGACGGCATAAGCGCCCCTTGTGTCACCACTCCGCGCATACACTGGGGGGGGAGTCCGCTATCAGGCAGGGTACTCCCCACACAGGGCCAGAACATGGGGACCCCATATTAGGAGCAGCCCTTGCTCATGTCATCCCTCATGCTAGGACTGCAGAACCTGACCCCAAGTGTGAACTCAGCCTTTGCCAAGATCCAACCAGGACTTTGATGAGAATGTAGGGGGCGTCCAGACCTGACTGCAACCTCCTACCTCCCATACGAATCAATGGGCTCACTTGCCCAAAGCAGCATTGTACCTAACCGACAAAACCATCAGTGGCTGCCCATGTGATCAGAAACATGCGGAAATAATTTTTTATTTTTATGTATTTGCTTAGTGGCATTCCTCTGTTACTCCTCCTGGAAACTCATGAATAAATGAGCAAATGGATGTTACCGTTTTACCCGGGATAACCATCAGTGCTGACGGCAAACTTTTTTTTTTTTTTTTTACCCATAATACTTTTTTTTTTTTTAACTATGGAGTTAAAACTGAAATTTTTAATATTTCTATTAATAATAAAAATATTTAAAATTTAACTCAGTTTTAAAAAAAAAAAAATGAACGCTTTTTTTAAGCCTGTAGAGTTGAAATGTTGAATAAGCGCTACGGAATAGGTTGGCGCTATATAAAGAAATTTATTATTAGAATTTTATTAATTTTAATTACTTTTGATAGAACTATTCCAAATTGGAACTCGGAGGCCAAAAGAGTAAAATAAATAAATAAAAAAAATAATAAAAATGACACATATATATATAGATAGATAGATAGATAGATAGATAGACAGACACACAAAACCAATGATTGGTCTCATACAGTCACATGACAAGGGCCATGAAGAGTGGACCGAACGCTGCATCGGGGCGAGGAAAACAAACTAAAGGGTTTTTTTGTTTTTGTACCACCTTCCATATGATAATTTAGATTCATTCATCGCTTTTGGGGGAAAAAAAAAAATGGTTGCACCACTTCATTCACACATTTCCAGGAGGAATAATAGAGGGACCACACAAGGTGGGTTAAGTTATAATTTTAAGGAAGGAGAGCCCACAATCATTTATTAAACCAGCAATTTCTTCTTGGTACACCAAAAGAAAAAAAAGAAAAAATCTGCACCAAAATGCGACGACCCCCCCTAATTAGAGGCAATGGTAGAAGCTGAAATGGTTAATGGTCCATAGGTGACAGTTCCCGGGATGGGCCGTACCACTGCCAGGTAGGGGGGGTACTGTAACCGTCACACACCTGCAGCTTCCCCCCCACCATCCTCTCCGGCAGAATCCGTGCTCCCCCCAGAAACAGCGGCGCGGGCAGAATCCGTCCGCCCCTGGATACAGCCGCCTCCCCGGACACCGGAGCCGTCAGCGCTTACCTCAGGCGCGGCGGCTGCGGCTGCTGCTGCTTCTCGGGCGGACGCACATCCTGACGAGCTCTCGGCAGGCCGGAGCGGAGCTTCTCCCTGCTCCCTCCCCGGTGGTGGCCAGCGGCGGCAGGTGGAGGCGGGGAGGGGAGGCTGTGACAGCTCGCCGCCTCTGCCCCGCACTCCGGCTATGACGGGTTTTTTTTTTTTTTTTTTTTCCCAGTAATGCAACACAAAATGGCTGCGAAAACAAACCGACGCAACAGCCGCTGAAGAGAAGTCACGTGAGTGCGCAGGCGCACAGCCGCGCTGTGCAGCAGCCAGCGCTCTGCCGCCTCCGCTCTGCGTCACTGCGGGAGCCACGCCCACTACATTGGCAGGCCCCGCCCACCAGGCCAGCAGAGCGCTGGAGCCGAAACGTTCAAAGCGAAGTCCCTTTACCTTCCACTTTTGTCATTATTTATCACCATAAAAGCCGCAGGAGAACATTTACTACACACAATACAGGTAAAAAAAAATAAATAAAAAAAAGGTGGGGGTCATTTATAGGTTGCAAACATTTTTAGGTTGTTAAAAAAAAACGCACGAAAACGTCGTCAAACTGTACCGAATATTGCTCCAATTTCTGGGTAATATTATACTTGGCAGTTGTTGAATAGCGACATCAGGGCGGTTACTAAAAATGTTTCCTTATGCCCCGGCAATTTATATAGGTCAAACTCCCAATATATAGCATGTTATACAGATAAAGACCCCTCTACACAGACCCATCTGTACAGACCCCAGATCATAACCCCAAAGCAGACCCCATCTATACAGACCCCCATGTATTCAGACCCCCTGTATATAGACCCCAGATCAGACCCCCATCTATACAGACCCCCATGTATAGAGACCCCAGATCAGACCTCCTGTATTCAGACCCCCTGTATATAGGCCCCAGAACAGACACCATCTATACAGACCCCAGACGAGACCCCCATCTATACATATCCAGATCAGACACCATATATACAGACCCCTGTTAAGACCCCATCTATACAGACCCCAGATCAGACCCCCATCTATACAGACCCCCATCTATACAGACCTCAGATCAGATCCCCATCTATACAGACCCCCATGTATAGAGACCCCAGATCAGACCTCCTGTATTCAGACCCCCTGTATATAGGCCCCAGAACAGACACCATCTATACAGACCCCAGACGAGACCCCCATCTATACATATCCAGATCAGACACCATATATACAGACCCCTGTTAAGACCCCATCTATACAGACCCCAGATCAGACCCCCATCTATACAGACCTCAGATCAGACCCCCATCTATACAGACCCCCATGTATAGAGACCCCAGATCAGACCTCCTGTATTCAGACCCCCTGTATATAGGCCCCAGAACAGACACCATCTATACAGACCCCAGACGAGACCCCCATCTATACATATCCAGATCAGACACCATATATACAGACCCCTGTTAAGACCCCATCTATACAGACCCCAGATCAGACCCCCATCTATACAGACCCCCATCTATACAGACCTCAGATCAGATCCCCATCTATACAGACCCCCATGTATAGAGACCCCAGATCAGACCTCCTGTATTCAGACCCCCTGTATATAGGCCCCAGAACAGACACCATCTATACAGACCCCAGACGAGACCCCCATCTATACATATCCAGATCAGACACCATATATACAGACCCCTGTTAAGACCCCATCTATACAGACCCCAGATCAGACCCCCATCTATACAGACCCCCATCTATACAGACCTCAGATCAGACCCCCATCTATACAGACCCCCATGTATAGAGACCCCAGATCAGACCTCCTGTATTCAGACCCCCTGTATATAGGCCCCAGAACAGACACCATCTATACAGACCCCAGACGAGACCCCCATCTATACATATCCAGATCAGACACCATATATACAGACCCCTGTTAAGACCCCATCTATACAGACCCCAGATCAGACCCCCATCTATACAGACCCCCATCTATACAGACCTCAGATCAGATCCCCATCTATACAGACCTCAGATCAGATCCCCATCTATACAGTCGCCAGATCAGATTCACATCTGTACTGACCTCATATAAGACCCCATATATACAGACCCCAATTTATACAGACCCCTGATCAGACCCCCATCCATACAAATCCCAGATCCGACCCCCATCTATACAGACCCCATCTATACAGACCCTGGATCAGACCCCCATCTATACAGACCCTGGATCAGACTCCCATATATACGGACCCAAGATCAGATTCACATCTGTACTGACCTCATATTATACCCCATATATATATAGACCCCAATTTATACAGACCCCTGATCAGACCCCCATCCATACAAATCCCAGATCCGACCCCCTGTATACAGACCCCAGAGCAGACCCCCATCTATACAGACACCACATCAGACCCCCTCTATACAGACCCCAGATGAGACTCTTATCTATACAGACCTCAGATCAGACCCCAACTATACAGACCCTGGATCAGACCCCATCTATACAGACCACAGATCAGATTCACATCTGTACTGACCTCATATAAGACCCCCATATGTACAGACCCTAGATCAGATCACCTTTTATACAGACCCCCATCTATACAGACCCCACACAAGACTCACTTATACAGATCCCCGTCTATACAAACCACGGATAAGACCACCATCTATACAGACCCCAGATCAGATTCCTATCTATACTGACCCAAAATCAGACCCTAATCTATACAGATCACACATCAGACCCCCTTCTGTACGGACACCAGGCCAGATCACCTTCTTTACAGACCCCAGATCAGGCTACCATCTATACTGTCCCCAGATCAGACTCCCATCTATACAGACCACAGATAAGACCACCATTTATACAGACCCCCAGATCAGATTCCCACCTATACTGACCCCATATAAGACCCCCATCTATACTGACCCCAAATCACACCTCTATTTATACAAACCTCCCTATTTATATACACTCCAGACCGAACCCGCTAAATATAGACAGACTCCAAAGCAGACCATTATTTGCAGACCCCAGATCAGACCTCATTCACACCCACCCTTGACCACTCTCTCTGCAATTCGCAGACCAGGACCCCACCCTATAGATACAGACCCTGGACCAGAGCCAACAGACCCAGCCATGAAGCTCTTCTCCTCTCTGATACTGCACTTCTGGTCTCTCTCGGGCATCCCCACCCCACAACCTTCTGATTCTGTGGCCAGCATCGGGGCACTGTGTGTGAAAGCGTCAGGGCTGAATTGACCCATGGCTGGGCCCCTAGACTTTTGGATATTTTGGGCCCCAGCCAGACCCTACATAGCCCTACAAGTAATGGTTGTATTTGCTGTACCAGAAGCCCGCGGCAATGTCATGCCATCAAGGTCGCGACTAAACTATGTTACTGATGGAGGTGTAAAAAGGGAGACGGCGTAACATCAACCTGAAGCTAGTCCGCTACGGGGCCGCTGTGATAAATATATGAAAACGTACGGCTACAGAACAAAGCGCCATGTGAGTACTAGGGTGTGGATCACAGCGCATCAGCTGGAAAAATAATATTGATGGGACCCTAGTCATAGGGTGTCCAACAAAGCCACATCAGAGATTTATCAGGTGATTAACAGGTCTTTGTGGCAATTTTTCCCAATGTTAGTGAGCCGTATAGCTGTTTGAACAAAACTAGTTTTTACCATTATTTTCCATTCACTGACAGCAAGCCATTATCTTTAATATGGTGATAAACTGAAAGTATGAAATATAATGGGAAGTAATAAAAATGTTTCCTGCTACGATGGTAAAGCTTTATGAACACAAGACTGAAAGACACCCCTACACTAGTCCACAACACCCATCATGCTCTATCAGTCACTGGACTACAGATCCATCATGCACTACCTGCCTAGGGACTACAGATCCATCAGGCCCCGTCATCTCTTCTGAGGCCATGCTGAGAGCTGCACTCCACGACAGCTGCAGATTGTGCCTTCTGTGATGTAATTATCACATCTGCCAGTGAGTCACCAAACCTCGACTGTGTGCCTAGAACATAACCAAGCTGGCCGAAGATGGCCCAATGCAGACGCTGCGCAGTCACGTGTCTGCAGGTGTCGATACAAATATTGGTAGAGTGTCGTCATTGGGTCGTTCACACTTGGCAAAAAAAAAAAGTTCTGATTATGCGCTATTTTTCTAGATTAATATTGACATGTCATGTATCATAAATAATGACATGTGACCGCTGAGGACAATCAGTGGTCGGTGACTGCCTGCAGTCTTCGTTATTCTGTCTGAGCAGGAGAACCGTGTCCACTGAGATCAAAGGAGCAGAGATGGTCCAGGAGGTAAGTATGCAGTTAATTTTTTTACATTTTCTTCTCTGGTAATGGACAATTCCTTTAAGTCCAGCCTAGAGCTGAACTTTACGGACCAGTCACATCCAGTCTTTGGACGTCTCCGTACCCTTTTATCCCAGTTCATCATTTGTACCATGTGCTAATGTGGTCCGTTTTTTCAGACTATCCCTGCACCCGTCCTCTATGTGGGGCGGAATAACTTTTTTAGGTTCACTTTGCGACTGCAGAACGTTTCTCTTTCGACGTGATTTTTTGAAATTTGGGCAAAAATTATGCTTTTTTGCAACAATTTCATAAAAAGTTGTATGGACCCCTGAATGAATCCAATGAAAACTACAGCTCATTCCGCAAAAACCCCATCAACGGCAAAATTAAAAAGTTAGGAAATGGAGACAGAAGCCAAGTAAATAAATGGATTATTTAAAATAAACTACAAAATTTGTATATATATATTGTATGGCTGTAATCGTACTGATCTGGAGATGTAAGTTACCAGGTGTTTTTTTTTTTCCCATCGTCAAGGCATCCATGGCCAGAGGCTGCAAAACAACCCCAAAACATCACACCTTTGAACCTCCACCATATTTGACTGTAGGTCCAACTTAGTTGGGAATCCCTCTCCGGCAAAAGTACTGGGTCCAGAAAATTCTTATCTTCTCTCTCACTGACAACTTTATCGTTCTAAAGGTAGAAGAGAGAAAAAGAGGATCTACCATCTTGGACCTAATTCGTACCAACAGGGAGGAAAGTTTTGAGGAAGTAAAGGTGGCTGGGAATTTAGGAGGCTGCGATTATGCTATCCTTGAATTTTGGATTACAAGAGGTTGAAGACCACCGAGGACTCAGAATATAATGCTGTCAGCAGGGATTGCAGGGCAAGAGTTAGAAGCGCTAAAGCCAGTAATGAAGTGAGGCTTGTAAGGGAGATCAAATGTAGTAAAAAATGATTTTGGATGTATGTCAAAAGCAAAAGAAGAGTCAAAAATGCTATAGGATTTTTACAGGATGAAAAGGTTGAAGTGGTCAAAAATGATGTTGAGAAGGTAGAACTTTTAAATTCCTATGTTGCATCTGTGTTCTCTAAGAAAGCAATTGTAACATCAACTGATCTTCCCAGTGCCATCCAAGGAATAAAAGAGTCCACTCTATCCAGAAACAGAGAGATGGTGAGGGAACACTTTGCTAATTTACATGAAGTTACATCTCTTGGCCCAGATGAATTACATCCTATGGTACTGAAAGAGCAGAGGAAATTGCAGAACCACTAGCCAGAATCTTTGAAAAATCCTGGAGAACAGGAGAAGTCCCAGAAGATTGGAGAAGGGCAAATGTTGCCCTTATCTTCAAAAAAGGAAAGAAGATGGAGCCAGGAAATTACACACCAGTGATCCTTACTTCTATACCAGGAAAGATCTTTGAACACATTATTAAACAGCATGTATTTAGATACTTAAGATAAGAATACAGTAATTAACCAGAGCCAGCATGGGTTTATAGCAAACAAGTCATGCCAAACTAATCTAATTTCCTTCTATGATGGAATCACTGACTGGGTGGATCAGGGAAATGCGGTAGATATAGTATACCTCGACTTCAGCAAAGCATTTGATAAAGTAGCTCATACTATCCTTATTGAGAAAATGACCAAGTATGGGACTGACAAGGCTACGGTTAGGTGGATTCATAACTGGCTTAGTGATCATACTCAAAGAGTTGTAATAAAAGGTTGAATATCCAATTGGAAGAGTGTTTAAAGTGGGGTACCACAAGGCTCTGTCCTGGCCCCAGTGTTGGTCAACATTTTTATAAATGATCTAGATAAGGGAACTGAAGGTAAACTGATCAAATTTGCAGACGATGCAAAGCCAGGAGGGATAGCTTACACTAGAGAAGACCGAGAAAGGATTCAGAAGGATCTAGATAACCTTGGACAATGGGCAGTTTCTAATAGAATGGTATTTAACAGGGAGATATGCAAGATTCTACATTTGGGCAAGAAAAACAAAATTACATTTACAGAATGGGAGGAATATAACTAAGCAACACGTGTGAAAAAGACTTGGGTACACTAATAGATCACAGACTGCACATAAGTCAACAGTGTGATGCAGCAGTAACAAAGGCAATCACTGTTCTAGGATGTATTAAGAGACGCATAGAGTCTAGATTATGTGAAGTAATTCTCCCCCTCTACTCCTCCTCGGTCAGGCCTCATCTGGAATCCTGTGTCCAGTTCTGGGCACCACATTGAAAAACTGGATCAAGTTCAGAGAAGAGATGGCCAGGATGGTGAGCGAACTGCAAAGTATGTCCTACGAGGAACGGCTAAATGATCTGGGAATGTTTAGTCTACAAAAATTAAGGTTAAGAGGAGTCTTAATAGCTGTCTACAAATATCTGAAGGGCTGTTACACTGTAGAGGGATCATCCTTATTCTCATTTGCACATGGAAACACGAGAAGCAATGGAATTAAACTGAAAGGGGGAAGATGTGGATTAGAAAAAACTTTTTGACAGTGAAGGTGATGAGTGGAACAGGCGGCCAAGAGAGGTGGTGAGTTCTCCTTAAACGTAAGTTTTCAAATGGAGACTGGACCCTTGAGGTCCCTTCCTCCTCTAACATTCTATGATCATGCTGGGTTGTTTTCTTTGTAGGCCTCATTCCGTTTTTGGTATACAATGGTATGATGTGCTTTGACTTACTCATGTACATTTTGGCCAACTGCAGTCTAGCTTTTTTAATGTTTCTGTGTCAACAGTGGGGACCTCCTGGGTCTCCTGCCATGGCGTTTCATTTCATTCACATGTGGACAATGACCCCAAACATACTTCAAGAAGCACCAAGAAATTGATGAGCGCAACCAAATATTAAGTTGAGCGTGGCAACAATTTTGGCCCAATTTTGGGGGTTTTGTGTGACATTAAGTCCAGTTTGCCTTTTTTCTGTTTTTTTTCTGTGTTGTTCCAATACACATAAATGAAATAAACTTTTGTATAACAAAACATGTAATTGCAATAATTGTCTGTTAGAAATACTTCATTTTCTGGAACAATTTCAAGGATGCCAAGACTTTCGGGCCATGACTGTAAGCCATTCCTTGTATCCATTTCTGGGAAAGCTGGATGACGATCAAAATGGCCACCATTGCTACTTTCACTCAGCTTTTCCATCGTACTGGAACGCTGACTGATTGTACAGAGATTCATCTCTGCTCATATTGTACAGATCTGCTACTCAGACGTTCGGGCGAGCTGTAAGGGCGGCCATATTGTACATTACAAGGCAGGGCTTCATTGCTGTACAATATAAAGCGCAGAACATGTAGAGAGTAAGGATTTGCAAACCTTGAGTTTCATATTGTGAATGAATGATATTTCATTTTCCTAACCCTGGTGAACGGCCTTGAGAATAGCACAAGAGAAAAGGGGGTCATATTGTGCGTGATGTGTCACAGGGGGCTGCAATGTGACCATTCATAAGACGGGGATAAATCACTGTTGATGTGAGGAGCACATAATACAGAACCATTGTAACGAATAACCGTCCTGGGGACCATGGCTGCTACCCCCACAAATTACTCGTGATTGTCCTTAAAGGGAACTTGTCATCAGATTCATGCTGGCCGAACCAGGTATGTACAGAGAGACCTGCCTGTCACCTGGCGTGAGGCGGGAAGAAGCCAGTGGAAAACCAGCTTAGAACAAGCCAGTGGCAGGCCAACTGAGGATGAGCCAGCGGAGGACCAGCCAGGGAAAGACCAGTTGAGGATGAGCCAGCAGAGGACCAACTGAGAACAAGCCACCAGAGGACCAGCTGATGACAAGCCAGAGGAAGGATCAGCTGAGGACGAACTAGCAAAGAACCAGCTGAGGACGAGCCAGCTGAGGACAAGACAGTGGAAGACCAGCTGATGGCAAGCTGACAAGCCAGAGGAAGGATCAGCTGAGGACGAACCAGCAAAGAACCAGCTGAGGACGAGGCAACGGAGGACCTGCTGAGGACAAGACAGTGGAAGACCAGCTGAAGACTAGCCAGCGGAGGACCAGCTGAGGATGAGCCAGCGGAGGACCAGCTGAAGACAAGACAGTGGAAGACCAGCTGAAGACTACCCAGCGGAGGACCAGCTGAGGATGAGCCAGCAGAAGACGATTCAGCTAAGAACGAGCAAGCAGATGACCATCTGAGATCAAGCTAGAGGATGACCAGCCGAAGACTAACCAGTGGAGGACCAGCTGCAGATGAGCCAGCAGAGAACCTGCTGAGGATGAGACAGTATAGGACCAGCTGAAGACTATCCAGCGGAGGATCAGCTGAAGACTAGCCAGCGGAGGACCAGCTGAAGACTAGCCAGCAGAGGACCAGCTGAAGAACAGCCAGTGGAGGACCAGCTGAAGACTAGTCAGCGGAGGACCAGCTGAGGACGAGATAGTGGAGGACCAGGTGAGGACCAGCCAGCACATAACCAGCTGAAGACTAGCCAGCGGAGGACCAGCTGAGGATGAGCCAGCAGAAGACGACTCAGCTAAGAACGAGCTAGCAGATGACCATCTGAGAACAAGCTAGAGGATGACCAGCTGACGACGAGCTAGAGGAGGACCAGCTGAGAACGAGACCGCGGAGGACCAGCAGAACACTAACCAGTGGAGGACCAGCTGAAGATGAGCCAGCAGAGGACCAGCTGAGGATGAGACAGTATAGGACCAGCTGAAGACTATCCAGCGGAGGACCAGCTGAAGACTAGCCAGCGGAGAACCAGCTGAAGACTAGCCAGCGGAGGACCAGCTGAAGACTAGCCAGCAGAGGACCAGCTGAAGACTAGTCAGCGGAGGACCAGCTGAGGACGAAACAGTGGAAGACCAGCTGAAGACCAGCCAGCACATAACCAGCTGAAGACTAGTCAGCTGACCAGCTGAGGATGAGCCAGCAGAAGACAATTCAGCTAAGAAAGAGCAAGCAGATGACCAGCTGAGGAAGAGTCAGTGAGACATATAGTTTCTGGTAGGCCTTGCAGGCTTTCAGACTAAAATTTACCTGGCTGGAATCACACAGCATGAAGCTGATGACAGATTCGCTTTAAGAAGATCCTTTAAAACATAAGCAGAATAGTGCCCAGCAGGTTTTAGGTCATGTAATCCGACCACTTCTTGTAAATATGGACTTGGATCATGAAATTCTTTGAGGGAGAATATGCAGACAGTGCACGTTTAATTTTTTATACCACTAAAATAGTGCTGCAGTGTCTCTATTCATAGTGCTGGAAAACTGCATTAATAGTGCTAAAAATACCTGATTTTCAGTGCTGCTGTGTGCCCAGCAATAGTGCTGGAGGGACCTGATTATTAGCACTGGAGTACCCCCATTAATAATGATGGAGAAACCTGATTATTAGCACTGGAGTACCCCCATTACCCCCGGTTTTCCGAGGTGACAGGTTCCCTTTAAAGTTCAACTCTTTCTTCATTAGACTTGACCCAATCTGGAGGGAACACCCCATACACATATGATATGTAGCTGGTCCGGCCTAAAATAGCATTTTAGGCCTAAATTACTATTGTGCATGGGCGATATACAGCTAAAGACAAGGGCCTGCAGTTCTCATAATGTTTCCATGATAACAGATGTTTCTGGATACACACACCTTGTTGATGAGTTTTGTCTTATAACATGAGGCTCAGAATATGAAACATTATAAATCTACAATCCACCATTCACAATAGGTGATGTCACAGCTCACCTCCTCCTCCTGTACAATGACTGATAACACCTCTATATACAGTAGATAACACAGGATCCACCATTCACAATAGGTGATGTCACAGCTCACCTCCTCCTCCTGTACAATAACTGATAACACCTCTATATACAGTAGATAACACAGGATCCACCATTCACAATGGGTGATGTCACAGCTCACCTCCTCCTCCTGTACAATGACTGATAACACCTGTATATACAGTAGATAATACAGGAGCCATCATTCATAATCGATGATGTCACAGCTCACCTCCTCCTCCTGTGCAATGACTAATAACACCTCTATATACAGTAGATAACACAGGATCCACCATTCACAATAGGTGATGTCACAGCTCACCTTCTCCTGTACAATGACTAATAACACCTCTATATACAGGAGATAACACAGGATCCACCATTCACAATAGGTGATATCACAGCTCACCTCCTCCTCCTGTACAATGACTGATAACATCTCTATATACAGCAGATAACACAGGATCCACCATTCACAATAGGTGATATCACAGCTCACCTCCTCCTCCTGTACAATGACTGATAACACCTCTATATACAGTAGATAACAGGATCCACCATTCACAATAGGTGATGTCACAGCTCACCTCCTCCTCCTGTACAATGACAGATAACACCTCTATATACAGTAGATAACACAGGATCCACCATTCACAATAGGTGATGTCACAGCTCACCTCCTCCTCCTGTACAATGACAGATAACACCTCTATATACAGTAGATAACACAGGATCCACCATGCACAATAGGTGATGTCACAGCTCACCACCTCCTCCTGTACAATGACTGATAACACCTCTATATACAGTAGATAACACAGGATCCACCATTTACAATAGGTGATGTCACAGCTCACCACCTCCTCCTGTACAATGACTGATAACACCTCTATATACAGTAGATAACACAGGATCCACCATTCCCAATAGGTGATATCACAGCTCACCTCCTCCTCCTGTACAATGACTGATAACACCTCTATATACAGTAGGTAACACAGGATCCACCATTCACAATAGGTGATGTCACAGCTCACCTCCTCCTCCTGACAAGCTGATACGTGACGGAAGAGGAAAAAACTTTTTGTCTTCCTGAATCTCCCATCATAATTTGGCCCCGGGGCCGGTGCGTGCGATTCGATAGGCCCTGACTCCCACACATATAATGTAGGCAGCACACGGGACTTTCAAAGAATTGTGCAGATTTTTTTTTCTGTAATATTTTGTTTCCCTTTTTTTCGCCGTGAGTCACCCCGTCATTACCTTTGATGTTGTGACACCCGATAAACGCTTTCACCTGTTGCGGGGTGGTGGCCGCTTGTGACAGATTACTCAATGTTAAAAACTGCAAACTATGTCATTAACCTCCTAATGACCAGGCCGTACAGTATCAGGGACACAGTTATAAACGCCCCTGCACCCCCCTTATAGTGACCATAAATGACCCTGGTCTTATAAACTTTTTCTGCAGCTGCTCTGCCTCTTTCACAGCCCGGCGGCTCCAAAAGAAAAAAAATTAGAATCAATGCCAAGTGTGAGGTCACGAGCTTAAACGGTGTAGAAGAAAAATAATAAAAATACTTTTTGATTTTCAAGGTTTACTTTAAAGGGGTTGTCCAGGCGACCACGGCTCGGACGGGTATAAGATAAAAATCGAAACTCACCGTCGGCTCCCATTAATCCTGTGCATAAAGGAGATTAAATTGAGTCTGTCGCCCCCCAAAAAAAATGCTAATTAAATCACTTAAATAAAAAAAAAAAACACTAAAGTTCAAAGCACCCCGCTTTTGCCCCATTGAAAATAAAACAATTTAAAAAATATTAAAAAATACACATATTCATTATCGCTGCGGTCGGATTTATAAAAATATAATGAAAATTAATCCGATCGGTAAAAGGCTTAACGAGAAAAAAAAAATCCAAACGCCAGAATTAATTTTATTGGCCCTCAGCAACATTGCAATAAAATGCGACAGCGGACGATCAAAACATCGTATTTACCCCAATATGGTATCAACAAAAACGTCAGCTCGATGCGCACAAAGTAAGCCATTACCCAGGCTCAGATCCCGAAAAATGGAAAAGTTGCCGGTCTCGGGAAATGGTGACGTAAGCAAATTTTTTTATCTTACCAATTTCATATTTTATTTTCTCCATTTAAATAAAAAAAATCTACTATATAATCGTCTAAGGGTCACTTCCGTCTGTCCTTCTGTGTGTCTGTCTGTCAGGGATATTCATTGGTCGCGGCCTCTGTCTGTCATGGAAATCCAAGTCGCTGATTGGTCATGGCAAAACGCCCACGACCATTGCCACGACCAATCAGCGATGGGGACAGTCACTGTTTGGCCTGTGTTATATACTGCGTGGCCACTGTTATATACTGCGTGGCCAATGTTATATACTGCGTGACCAATGTTATATACTGTTTGGCCTGTGTTATATACTGCGTGGCCACTGTTATATACTGCGTGGCCACTGTTATATACTATTTGGCCTGTGTTATATACTGCATGGCCACTGTTATATACTGCGTGGCCACTGTTATATACTGCGTGGCCAATGTTATATACTGCGTGACCAATGTTATATACTGTTTGGCCTGTGTTATATACTGCATGGCCACTGTTATATACTGCGTGGCCACTGTTATATTCTGCGTGGCCACTGTTATATACTGTTTGGCCTGTGTTATATACTGAATGGCCACTGTTATATACTGCGTGGCCACTGTTATATACTGCGTGGCCACTGTTATATACTGTTTGGCCTGTGTTATATACTGCGTGGCCACTGTTATATACTGCGTGGCCACTGTTATATACTGCGTGGCCACTGTTATATACTGTTTGGCCTGTGTTATATACTGCGTGGCCACTGTTATATACTGCGTGGCCACTGTTATATACTGTTTGGCCTGTGTTATATACTGCGTGGAAGGGCAGCATCCTATGAAGGAAAGCCACCTATGCCAAGCATGGTATCCATCCAAAGCATAGGTGGCTTTCCTTCATAGGATGCTGCCCTTCCCGTGGTTGTTCCTTCCCGGGGAAAGGCCTGGCTATTCACTGCTTGCGTCGAGAAACACGTGATGGTGTCTCCGCAGCTTCTTTACATGCATCTGCATATTTCCCATAAGGGATGGGGGGCAGTGTTCTGGAATCACTGCGTTGAGAAACACGTGATGGTGTCTCCACGGTGTTGGATGTTTTGGTCTCCCCGAGGCCAATCATCTGTGCCTTTATAGCCTTTTTACTAGGCACTGCTCCTAATAGCCAGATTCCTACTCCACACTGATGAGGGGCAAAAACCCCGAAACAGCTGTCTGTGGATGGATACCATGCTTGGCATAGGTGGCTTTCCTTCATAGGATGCTGCCCTTCCCGTGGTTGTTCCTTCCCGGGGAAAGGCCTGGCTATTCACTGCTTGCGTCGAGAAACACGTGATGGTGTCTCCGCAGCTTCTTTACATGCATCTGCATATTTCCCATAAGGGATGGGGGCAGTGTTCTGGAATCACTGTTATATACTGTTTGGCCTGTGTTATATACTGCGTGGCCACTGTTATATACTGCGTGGCCACTGTTATATACTGTTTGGCCTGTGTTATATACTGCGTGGCCACTGTTATATACTGTTTGGCCTGTGTTATATACTGCGTGGCCACTGTTATATACTGCGTAGGCTGTGTTATATACTGTTTGGCCTGTGTTATATACTGCATGGCCACTGTTATATACTGCGTGGCCACTGTTGTATACTGCGTGGCCACTGTTATATACTGCGTGGCCACTGTTATATACTGCGTGGCCACTGTTATATACTGGGTGGCCACTGTTATATACTGTTTGGCCTGTGTTATATACTGTGTGGCCACTGTTATATACTGCGTGGCCACTGTTATATACGGTGTGGCCACTGTTATATACTGTTTGGCCTGTGTTATATACTGCGTGGCCACTGTTATATACTGCGTGGCCACTGTTATATACTGCGTGGCCTGTGTTATATACTGCGTGGCCACTGTTATATACTGCGTGGCCACTGTTATATACTGTTTGGCCTGTGTTATATACTGCGTGGCCACTGTTATATACTGTTTGGCCTGTGTTATATACTGCGTGGCCACTGTTATATACTGCGTAGGCTGTGTTATATACTGTTTGGCCTGTGTTATATACTGCATGGCCACTGTTATATACTGCGTGGCCTGTATTAACGCATCGGGTATTCAAGAATATGTCGTGGCCTGTGCTATATACTATGTGGCTGCTATATACATACATATTCTAGAATACCCGATGCGTTAGAATCCGGCCACCATCTAGTAACCTATACATGTCTGGTATCTGCAAACTCATAGTGAACTGAACAATTATAATGGCAGGTTAGTTTTAGCATTTATTAAACATGGAAAATAATAAAATAAAAAAAACTATTGTGAAATTGCACTTTTTTTTTTTTACAATTTCACCCCACTTGGATTTTTTCCCCGTTTTCTAGTACACTATATGGTAAAATCTGTGGTGTCGTTCAACAACTTGTCCCACAAATAAATAAGCCTTCACACGACTATGGGGGTGGAAAAATAAGAAAAGTTACGGCTCTGGGAAGAAGGAGAAGAAAAACAAAAAGCGCAAAAACAGAAAATCGCACGGTGGTGAAGGGTTTAAAATAACCAAACTTTTCTGGTTCTAAACCTGATACTATAGATGGCCACGGAATATTGGGGCCTCGTTCCAGGTTACATGTTGCGCCCCTGACAATAGGTCACTCAGCGGAGACATGCCATCAGATAAAGAATGTTACTGACATGTTTTGTCACTTTGAGAGAACGCGGGGCACCGATTCACAAGCCCAGCACTGTATTTATATCCCTTCACCTCTGACACTGCCACAAGTCTGTCTCCCTCTGCTGCTAAATTTACCATAGTCATAAATGAGTTTCCTTTTTAACCCTTCAGAAGACTCCCATTCAATCACCTATACTAACAAGGTGCTAGCTTCATTCCTGGACTGATTTCTCTTTCTACAACCTATGAGTCTCTTCTTCCTTCTGATGTCCCACTTAGTAATTCATGCTGGATGTGAGTTGCTCTGCCGTCTTCACTAGCTCTCATGTATCAGCACAGCTTCATTCCTGGACTGATTTCTCTTTCTCCAACCTATGAGTTTCTTCTTCCTTCTAATATCCCACTTAGTAATTCATGCTGGATGTGAGTTGCTCTGCCGTCTTCACCAGCTCTCATGTATCAGCACAGCTTCATTCCTGGACCGATTTCTCTTTCCACAACCTATGAGTTTCTTCTTCCTTATGATGTCTCAGTTAGTAATTCATGCTGGATGTTAGTTGTCTCTGCCATCTTCACCAGTTCTCATCTATCAGCACAGCTTCATTCCTGGACTGATTTCTCTTTCTACAACCTTTGAGTCTCTTCTTCCTTCTGATTCATGCAGGATGGGAGTTGTCTCTGCTGTCTTCACCAGCTCTCATGTATCAGCACAGCTTAATTCCTGGACTGATTTATCTTTCTCGAACCTATGAGTTTCTTCTTCCTTCTGATGTCCCACTTAGTAATTCATGCTGGATGTGAGTTGCTCTGCCGTCTTCACCAGCTCTCTTGTATCAGCACAGCTTTATTCCTGGACTGATTTCTCTTTCTACAACCTTTGAGTTTCTTCTTCCTTCTGATGTCCCACTTAGTAATTCAAGCTGGATCTATGTTGTCTCTGCTGTCTTCACCAGCTCTCATGTATCAGCACAGCTTAATTCCTGGACTGATTTCTCTTTCTACAACCTATGAGTCTCTTCTTCCTTCTGATTCATGCTGGATGTGAGTTGTCTCTGCTGTCTTCACCAGCTCTCATGTATCAGCACAGCTTCATTCCTGGACTGATTTCTCTTTCTACAACCTATGAGTTTCTTCTTCCTTCTGGTGTCCCACCTAGTAATTCATGCTGGATGTGAGTTGCTCTGCCGTCTTCACCAGCTCTCATGTATCAGCACAGCTTCATTTTTGGACTGATTTCTCTTTCTCCAACCTATGAGTTTCTTCTTCCTTCTGATGTCCCATATAATAATTCATGCTGGATGTGAGTTGCTCTGCCATCTTCATCAGCTCTCGCGTATCAGCACAGCTTCATTCCTGGACTGATTTCTCTTTCTACAACCTATGAGTTTTTTTCTTCCTTCTGCTGCCAGACACTGACGCTGAGGAGTGATTGATTCCTCCTTCTCCTCTATCCCCAGAGTCTGCCATGGGTACTTTGTTTTTGCTCTCTACCCTCAAACAAAGCCTGTGTGATTCCTCCTGTGCTCTCCTCCCTATCTACACTGATACAGCTGATCTGCCCTCCTTGAAGACTTAGATGCTTTCCCCTCTCCGAATTCTGATATAACTCCAGAAAAAAAGAGCTGAACAATCCAGGAGAAGTGTGTGTGTGGTCAGATCTACTGTTCATGACAAGCAGCATGAAGGCCGCCTACATACAACAAAATCTAAGCAAATATCTTGTTTGGGACCTATCAGATTAATATGCTAGCCTATATAATGGCAGCACATATTCCTATTAATGAAAACGGCACAAAATTTTTTAAACCAAACTAATAATCTAAGTGACCGTTTTGTTAAGGGCTTTGTCACATACGGTTTAGGCATTTTGTATGCTCTCCTACAGACTTTCCTGATATACTGGAGACATGGTAAAGCCTATGAGCGGCAGTATGTGACTACGCTGACTCTGCTGCCCTCTCCTGGATTGTATGAGACGCTATTCAACCAAACGCTGCTCAGCCTGTGACCCAGATTTATTCTGTGAATTATCTCCTGATCCTATGCAATCAATTAACATTAAGTTATCCAGATCTAAAACTAAAAGCAACAAAGTGACAAAAATAAGTGGTACTCACCGGTATTATATACAGAAGGCTCCGTAGGCTCGTGCAAAGATTGATTGATGTGGTCATGTGAGGTGACATCTCGATGGATGGGACATCACTGCCTGGACTTTTCCAAGTTCCAAACGATCATATTATATCAATTTCTGAATTTTTGTAATCAGAATGGGTTTTCTCAAATATTCACCGATCTTCCAAAAGGACCAAAAATATATTGGTGAGATAAAGTCACCTGGTAAAAAGAAAAAAAAAACACTGAATTTACTGGATACTAGATGGTGGCCCGATTCTAACGCATCAGGTATTCTAGAATATGTATGTAGTTTATTTATGAAGATTTTAGAATAATACATTGAATACACAGGATTCAGGCGGCCGCGACCAATTAGCGAAGCGTGGTTCAAATACCGCGCCAATTCGCGGCCGGACTGCGCCTGTCGCTGATTGTTCGCGGCCGGCCCACGTAGTAAATAGCACAGCCACGTAGTATATAGCACAGCCACGTAGTATATAACACAGCCCACGGCGTGTATAACAGCCCACATAGCATATAACACAGCCACGTCGTTTATAACAGCCCACGTAGCATATAACACAGCTCACGTAGTATATAACAGCCCACGCACGCAGTATATAACACAGGCCACGCAGTGTATAACACAGGCCACGTAGTGTATAGAACAGCCCACAAAGTATAAAGCAAAGCCACGTAGTATATTGCACAGCCCACGCAGTATATTGCACAGCCCACATAGTACATTGCACAGTCCACGTAGTATATTGCACAGCCCAAGTAGTATATTGCACAGCCCACGTAGTATATAGCACAGCCCACGCAGTACATTGCACAGCCCACGTAGTATATAGCACAGCCCAGGTAGTATATTGCACAGCCCATGTAGTATATTGCACAGCCCACGTAGTATATTGCACAGCCCACGTAGTATATTGCACAGCCTATGCAGTACATTGCACAGCCCACGTAGTATATTGCACAGCCCACGTAGTATATTGCACAGCCCACGTAGTATATTGCACAGCCCATGCAGTACATTGCACAGCCCACGTAGTATATAGCACAGCCCACGTAGTATATAGCACAGCCCACGCAGTATATTGCACAGCCCACGCAGTATATAGCACAGCCAACATAGTATATTGCAAAGCCCACGCAGTATATTGCACAGCCCACGCAGTATATTGCACAGCCCACGTAGTATATTGCACAGCCCACGTACTATATAGCAATGTGGGCATCATATCCCTGTTAAAAAAAAAAGAATTAAAATAAAAAATAGTTATATACTCACCTTCCTTCTGCCCCCGGATCAAAGTGAAGCGTTTACGGATGCTCCTCGCGCGCTCCAGTCTCAAGAGTTCATTGCGGTCTCGTGAGATGATGACATGGCGGACTCGCGACATGATGATGTCGCAGTCTCGCGAGACCGCTACATCATCATCTCGCGAGACCGCAATGCATGGACCGGCCACCGGAGCGTCATGAGCAGCGGGAAAGGCCTGGGCTGGATCCGGAAGGTGAGTATATAATGATTTTTTATTGTTTTTAACATGAAATCCCCCACCAATGTCGCTGATTAGTCCCGCCGGCTGGGCGCGAGCCATCAGCGAAGTGGGATTTAAATCCCGAGCCAATGTCGCTGATTGGTCGCGCCGGCTGGGCGCGACCAATCAGCGAAGCAAGATTTAAATCCTGCGTCAATGTCGCTGATTGGTCACGTTGGCTGGGCGCGACCACTCAGCAAAGCGGGATTTAAATCCCGCGCCAATGTCTGGGGAGGTAGTATAGAGGGGGGACTGACTGCAGGGGAGTAGGGAGCGGCCGGACTGTGCCCGTCGCTCCCAAGGGTGCATTGCGGTCTTGCGAGATGTTGACTTGCGGTCTCGCGAGGCTGCTACGTCATCATCTCGCGAGACCGCAATGCATGTACCGGTCACCGGAGCATCGCGAGGAGCGGGAAAGGCCTGGGCTGGATCAGGAAGGTGAGTATATAATGATTTTTTATTATTTTTTTATTATTTTTAGCATTATATCTTTTTACTATTGATGCCGCATAGGCAGCATCAATAGTAAAAAGTTGGTCACACAGGGTTAATAGCAGCGTTAATGGAGTGCGTTACACCGCGGTCCATTAATGCTGCCATTAACCCTGTGTGAGGGCTGACTGGAGGGGAGTATGGAGCGGGCACTGACTGCGGGGAGGAAGGAGCGGCCATGTTGCCGCCGGACTGCGCCCGTCGCTGATTGGTCGTGGCAATGGTCGTGGTCGTTTTGCCACGACCAATCAGGGACTTAGATTTCCATAACAGACAGAGGCCGCGACCAATGAATATCCCTGACAGAAAGACAGAAGGACAGAAAGACGGAAGTGACCCTTAGACAGTTATATAGTAGATAGGGCAAGCTGCTGCCAGATGATCACTCTACAATGAAAATGCCACACAGTGACTGCAGCAGCAGAATAGTGAGTGCAGCTCTGGAGTATAATACAGGATGTAACTCAGGATCAGTAATGTATGTACACAGTGACTGCACCAGCAGAATAGTGAGTGCAGCTCTGGGGTATAATACAGGATGTAACTCAGGATCAGTAATGTAATGTATGTACACAGTGACTGCAGCAGCAGAATAGTGAGTGCAGCTCTGGAGTATAATACAGGATGTAACTCAGGATCAGTAATGTATGTACACAGTGACTGCACCAGCAGAATAGTGAGTGCAGCTCTGGAGTATAATACAGGATGTAACTCAGGATCAGTAATGTAATGTATGTGCACAGTGACTGCACCAGCAGAATAGTGAGTGCAGCTCTGGGGTATAATACAGGATGTAACTCAGGATCAGTAATGTAATGTATGTACACAGTGACTGCAGCAGCAGAATAGTGAGTGCAGCTCTGGAGTATAATACAGGGTGTAACTCAGGATCAGTAATGTAATGTATGTACACAGTGACTGCACCAGCAGAATAGTGAGTGCAGCTCTGGAGTATAATACAGGATGTAACTCAGGATCAGTAATGTAATGTATGTACACAGTGACTGCACCAGCAGAATAGTGAGTGCAGCTCTGGAGTATAATACAGGAGGTAGCTCAGGATCAGTAATGTATGTACACAGTGACTGCACCAGCAGAATAGTGAGTGCAGCTCTGGGGTATAATACAGGATATAACTCAGGATCAGTAATGTAATGTATGTACACAGTGACTGCACCAGCAGAATAGTGAGTGCAGCTCTGGGGTATAATACAGGATATAACTCAGGATCAGTAATGTAATGTATGCACACAGTAACTGCACCAGCAGAATAGTGAGTGCAGCTCTGGAGTATAATACAGGAGGTAGCTCAGGATCAGTAATGTAATGTATGTACACAGTGACTGCACCAGCAGAATAGTGAGTGCAGCTCTGGGGTATAATACAGGATGTAACTCAGGATCAGTAATGTATGTACACAGTGACTGCACCAGCAAAATAGTGAGTGCAGCTCTGGGGTATAATACAGGATGTAACTCAGGATCAGTAATGTAATGTATGTACACAGTGACTGCACCAGCAAAATAGTGAGTGCAGCTCTGGGGTATAATACAGGATGTAACTCAGGATCAGTAATGTAATGTATGTACACAATGACTGCACCAGCAGAATAGTGAGTGCAGCTCTGTAGTATAATACAGGATGTAACTCAGGATCAGTAATGTAATGTATGTACACAGTGACTGCACCAGCAGAATAGTGAGTGCAGCTCTGGGGTATAATACAGGATGTAACTCAGGATCAGTAATGTAATGTTGGTACACAGTGACTGCACCAGCAGAATAGTGAGTGCAGCTCTGGGGTATAATACAGGATGTAACTCAGGATCAGTAATGTAATGTATGTACACAGTGACTCCACCAGCAGAATAGTGAGTGCAGCTCTGGGGTATAATACAGGATGTAACTCAGGATCAGTAATGTAATGTTGGTACACAGTGACCTGGGCCGGCGTCAACACCCGGCGCATCCGGGCAAGCGCCGGTGCCCCGAGCAGGCAGGGGGCCCACTCGTCGTCGGGGACACTGGCGCACTATAGTGCCGACCCCCGCGAGTGGACCCCCCGCCTGCTCCGGGCCCCGGCACTTGCGATACTTACCTCTCCCGGTTCCAGTGCTGCAGCGTCTTCCATCCTCTGACTGTGATGTTGAGGTCAGAGGGCGCGATGACGTCACCAGTGCGCCCCCTCTGGCTGAGCAGTCGCAGCACAGAGAGCAGGAAGACGCCGATGGTGAGGAGTCCAGAGCAGGGCAGCGTCAAGCAACGAGAGGTGAGTATTTCATTTTTTTTTTTTTATATTTGGAGTAATATATGGGGACCATCAGAAGGGGCCCATATATGGAGCATTATATGGGGCTAATTCTATATGGAGTATCTTATGGGGCCAATAATATAGGGAGCATCTCATGGGGCCAATTCTATAGAGAGCATTATATGGGGCCCATTATACATGGAGCATCTTATGGGGACAATTATTTTTGGAGCATTATATGGGGCCCATTCTGTATGGAGCGTCATATGGGGCCCATTCTGTATGGAGCAATATATAAGACTCAGTATACTGTATGGGGCCGATCATATACTGTATGGAGAATTATATGTGGCTCACTATACTGTATGGAGCATTATATGGAGTCAATTCCATATGGAGCAATATATACGGCTCATTCTGTATGGAGCATTATATGAGGCTCATTATTCTGTATGGGGCATAATATTGGGCTCATTATTCTGTTTGGAGCAATATATGGGGCTCATTATTCTGTATAGGGGACTATGTGGTGCCAATTATACTGTATGGAGCACTATATGGGGCCATTATACTGTATAAAGGACTACACTGTCCGGTTTCTGAGCTAAGGTAGAATGTACAATAGATATCACTCATGTAATGTAAGAAGTAAGTGAAATCTTTGGCATTGTACTGTACCTATATTTCTCTGCCGTATCCGTGCATTATGAATTGTGGTATGTGTTAAAGGGGCCCACCGGGACTCTATCGCCCAGAGCCCATGAAAACCTGGAGCCGACCCTGACAGTGACTGCAGCAGAATAGTGAGTGCAGCTCTGGAGTATAATACAGGATGTAACTCAGGATCTGTAATGTAATGTATGTACATAGTGACTGCACCAGCAGAATAGCGAGTGCAGCTCTGGAGTATAATACAGGATGTAACTCAGGATCAGTAATGTAATGTATGTACACAGTGACTGCAGCAGCAGAATAGTGAGTGCAGCTCTGGGGTATAATACAGGATGTAACTCAGGATCAGTAATGTAATGTATGTACACAGTGACTGCACCAGCAGAATAGTGAGTGCAGCTCTGGGGTATAATACAGGATGTAACTCAGGATCAGTAATGTAATGTATGCACACAGTGACTGCACCAGCAGAATAGAGAGTGCAGCTCTGGAGTATAATACAGGATGTAACTCAGGATCAGTAATGTAATGTATGCACACAGTGACTGCACCAGCAGAATAGAGAGTGCAGCTCTGGAGTATAATACAGGATGTAACTCAGGATCAGTAATGTAATGTATGTACACAGTGACTGCAGCAGCAGAATAGTGAGTGCAGCTCTGGGGTATAATACAGGATGTATGTATCAGTGTACGTTATATACAGATGAAACTAGAAGGTTCCATACACTATATAAAAGACACATCTGCAGGTTTTTCTCAATATCTGACATGAAATCAGGATAAACCTTTCCTGTTTAAGGTAAATTAGGATTACCATGATTATTAATATTTCCCAAATGCCAGAATGAGAAAGAGAGGTATAGTTTTAAGGCATTTTTATTACTTACTGCAAAGCCAAAAGTTTCCATTCCTTTAGTATTTGGTACCATTGCCCTTAACCTGAATGACTTGGGTAAGATGTTTGGGATCTCCTTCCACAAGCTTCTCACAATAGTTGGTGGGAATTTGGGCCCATTCCTCCTGACCAAACTGGTGTATCTGATCCCGGTTTGTAGGTTGCCTTGCTCGTACCGGCCTTTTCGGCTTTGCCCATACATTTTCAATATGATTGAGATCACAGCTTTGTGGTGGCCACTTCTAAACATTGACTTTGTTATCCTGAAGCCACTTTGTTACCATTTTGGTAGTATGCTTCGTGTCATTGTCCATTTGGAAGACCCATTTTAGCCCAAGCTTTAACTTCCTGGCTGATATTTTGACATGTTGCTTTAGTATTGCCACATAATCTTCTTTTCTCATGAAGCCATCTATTTTGTGAAGTGCACCAGTCCCTCCTGCAGCAATACAACCCCTCAATATGATGCTGCCACCACCACCTTGTTTCACAGTAGGGATGGTGTTCTTAGGCTTCCAAGGTTCTCCCTTTTTTCCTCCTAACGTAACGATGGTCATTATGCCCAAAAAGCAAAAAGTTCAATTTTACTTTCATCAGACCACAGGACGTGTCTCCAAACATTAAGGTCTTTGTTCCTGTGTACATTTGCAGACATTAATCTGGCTTTTTTACGTTTCTTTTGGAGTAATGGCTTCTTCCTGGAAGAGTGGCTTTTCGTCCTATGTTGATACAGTACTCGTTTCACTGTGGATACTGACACAATCTTACCAGCTTCCACCATCATCTTCACAAGGTCTTTTGCCTTTGTCCTTGGGTTATGCACATCTTGGACCAAAGCACGTTGATCTCTGGGACACAGAACTCGTCTCCTTCCTGAGCAGTATGATGGCTGGACATTCCCATCTTGTTTGAACTCGTGTAAAATTGTACAGATGAATGAGGCACCTTCAGGTATCTGGAAATTGTACCCAAGGATGAGCCAGACTTGTGCAAGTCCACAATTCTCTTCCTGATATGTTGGCTGATTTCTTTAGACTTTCCCAGATGCTACACAAAAAAAAGCAGTGTGTTTCAGGTGTGCATTAAAATACATCCACAGGTGCTGTCTCTAATTAACTCAAATGTTGCCAAACACATGACATCATCATATGGGCAGTCCAGAATTGTTTAAAGGCATAGTGTAATCTTAGTGTACGTAAACTTTTGACTTTGCAGCAAATAATAAAAATGCCTTAAAACATTCTCTCTCATTATTCTGGCATTTGGCAAATGTTAATAATTACAGTTACAGTACATAGCAACAAGACAACGCTCCTAAACTCAGCAAAAAATATGATCATAGGCAGAATGATACCCCACACACCATATCACACCATCACATATATGCACAAGAATTTTATTTCTACGAAAAAAGGACTCCGATAGAAAAAAATTGAAATGAAGTCCAAACATTTATCCTTTTGTCAGGTGCACATCTGAGTAGACATTTGGGGATAAAGTTGGGATAAAGTTGTAGTTTTACCCCCCGTGACGAATTGCTCACCACAGAGCACTTTAGTAAACCAAAGGTAGCCTTAGAAGTGGGCACACGAGGGCAGGAGTGTGATAGTCACTGAGCATGTGACTGCAGCTACGTACTGGCGGGATCTTTAAATATTCTACATACCAATTTGTGGCTGTAACGAAAGCCTTGTCCTCTGACTGACCTCCTGTCACACATCCACGGCACCACAAGTGACTGCTGAAAAGTAAAGCAGATAAACCACTGTTATTTCACGTCATGGAAATGTATTGTAGGGGCACCTGAAAGAGAAAACGCCAAATATTCCACTCCAAATATTGCTAATCGCTAAGGCTGCATCATTGTGTTACTCAACATTACCTTACATAGTAACAAGTCATAAGATATGAGGGACACGGCGTGACCTCAGCCAGGAACAGCCAGTATTATAGTAGTTATATTCTTGTACATAGGGGGCAGTATTATAGTAGTTATATTCTTGTATATAGGGGCAGTATTATAGTAGTAATATTCTTGTACATAGGAGCAGTATTATAGTAGTTATATTCTTGGACATAGGAGCAGTATTATAGTAGTTATAGTCTTGTATATAGGGGCAGTATTATAGTAGTTATAGTCTTGTACATAGGGGCAGTATTATAGTAGTTATATTCTTGTACATAAGAGCAGTATTATAGTAGTTATATTCTTGTATATAGGGGCAGTATTATAGTAGTTATAGTCTTGTACATAAGAGCAGTATTATAGTAGTTATATTCTTGTATATAGGGGCAGTATTATAGTAGTTATATTCTTGTACATAAGAGCAGTATTATAGTAGTTATATTCTTGTATATAGGGGCAGTATTATAGTAGTTATATTCTTGTACATAGGAGCAATATTATAGTAGTTATATTCTTGTACATAGGAGCAGTATTATAGTAGTTATATTCTTGCACATAGGGGTAGTATTATAGTAGTTATATTCTTGTATATAGGGGTAGTATTATAGCAGTTATATTCTTGTACATAGGGGCAGTATTATAGTAGTTATATTCTTGTACATAGGAGCAATATTATAGTAGTTATATTCTTGTACATAGGAGCAATATTATAGTAGTTATATTCTTGCACATAGGGGTAGTATTATAGTAGTTATATTCTTGTATATAGGGGTAGTATTATAGCAGTTATATTCTTGTACATAGGGGCAGTATTATAGTAGTTATATTCTTGTACATAGGAGCAATATTATAGTAGTTATATTCTTGTATATAGGGGCAGTATTATAGTAGTTATATTCTTGTACATAGGGAGCAGTATTATAGTAGTTATATTCTTGTACACAGGGTTAGTATTATAGTAGTTATATTCTTGTACATAGGAGCAATATTATAGTAGTTATATTCTTGTATATAGGGGCAGTATTATAGTAGTTATATTCTTGTACATAGGAGCAGTATTATAGTAGTTATATTCTTGGACATAGCAGCAGTATTATAGTAGATATATTCTTGTACATAGGAGCAGTATTATAGTAGTTATATTCTTGGACATAGTAGCAGTATTATAGTAGTTATATTCTTGTACATAGGGGCAGTATTATAGTAGTTATATTCTTGTACACAGGGTTAGTATTATAGTAGTTATATTCTTGTACATAGGAGCAATATTATAGTAGTTATATTCTTGTATATAGGGGCAGTATTATAGTAGTTATATTCTTGTACATAGGAGCAGTATTATAGTAGTTATATTCTTGGACATAGTAGCAGTATTATAGTAGATATATTCTTGTACATAGGAGCAGTATTATAGTAGTTATATTCCTGTACATAGGGGCAGTATTATAGTAGTTATATTCTTGTATATAGGGGTAGTATTATAGTAGTTATATTCTTGTACATAGGGGCAGTATTATAGTAGTTATATTATTGTACATAGGAGCAGTATTATAGTAGCTATATTCTTGTACATAGGGGCAGTATTATAGTACTTATATTCTTGTACATAGTGGCAGTATTATAGTAGTTATATTCTTGTACATAGGGGCAGTATTATAGTAGTTATATTCTTGTACACAGGGTTAGTATTATAGTAGTTATATTCTTGTACATAGGAGCAATATTATAGTAGTTATATTCTTGTATATAGGGGCAGTATTATAGTAGTTATATTCTTGTACATAGGAGCAGTATTATAGTAGTTATATTCTTGGACATAGTAGCAGTATTATAGTAGATATATTCTTGTACATAGGAGCAGCATTATAGTAGTTATATTCCTGTACATAGGGGCAGTATTATAGTAGTTATATTCTTGTATATAGGGGTAGTATTATAGTAGTTATATTCTTGTACATAGGGGCAGTATTATAGTAGTTATATTATTGTACATAGGAGCAGTATTATAGTAGCTATATTCTTGTACATGGGGGCAGTATTATAGTACTTATATTCTTGTACATAGTGGCAGTATTATAGTAGTTATATTCTTGTATATAGGGGTAGTATTATAGTAGTTATATTCTTGTACATAGCGGCAGTATTATAGTAGTTATATTATTGTACATAGGAGCAGTATTATAGTAGCTATATTCTTGTACATAGGGGCAGTATTATAGTAGCTATATTCTTGTACATAGGGGCAGTATTATAGTAGCTATATTCTTGTACATAGCGGCAGTATTATAGTAGTTATATTATTGTACATAGGAGCAGTATTATAGTAGTTATATTCTTGTACATGGGAGCAGTATTATAGTAGTTATATTCTTGTACATAGGAGCAGTATTATAGTAGTTATATTCTTGTACATAGGAGCAGTATTATAGTAGTTATATTCTTGTACATAGGGGCAGTTTTATAGTAGTTATATTCTTGTATATAGGAGCTGTATTATAGTAGTTATATTCTTGTACATAGGAGCAGTATTATAGTAGTTATATTCTTGTACATAGGAGCAGTATTATAGTAGTTATATTCTTGTACATAGGGGCAGTGTTATAGTAGTTATATTCTTGTACATAGGAGCAGTATTATAGTAGTTATATTCTTGTACATAGGAGCAATATTATAGTAGTTATATTCTTGTACACAGGGTTAGTATTATAGTAGTTATATTCTTGTACATAGGAGCAATATTATAGTAGTTATATTCTTGTATATAGGGGCAGTATTATAGTAGTTATATTCTTGTACATAGGAGAAGTTTTATAGTAGTTATATTCTTGTACATAGGAGCATGTTATGTTTGCTAATGACAGGTGTTATGAAGGCAATCCAGAAACACAGTGTGCTTAGCGATCAGAGCGCACACAGTGATCTGACAAATACCCAAAAATACAAGAACGAGCTCTGAGACGTGGAAACTCTGTAGACTGCACACCTGATCCTATCCTAAACACAACTAAAAGCGGCTGTGGATTGCGCCTAACAACTACCTAGGCAACTCGGCACAGCCTAAGAAACTAGCTAGCCTGAAGATAGAAAAATAGGCCTGACTTGCCCCAGAGAAATTCCCCAAAGGAAAAGGCAGCCCCCCACATATAATGACTGTGAGTAAGATGAAAAGACAAAACGTAGGGATGAAATAGATTCAGCAAAGTGGGGCCCGATATTCTAGGACAGAGCGAGGACAGTAAAGCGAACTTTGCAGTCTACAAAAAACCCTAAAGCAAAACCACGCAAAGGGGGCAAAAAAAAACCCACCGTGCCGAACTAACGGCACGGTGGTACACCCTTTGCGTCTCAGAGCTTCCAGCAAAACAAAAGACAAGCTGGACAGAAAAAAAGCAGCAAAAAGCACTTAGCTATACAGAGCAGCAGGTCACAGGAACAATCAGGAGAAGCTCAGATCCAACACTGAAACATTGACAAGGAGCAAGGATAGCAGCATCAGGCGGAGTTAAGTAATGAAGCAGTTAACGAGCTCACCAGAACACCTGAGGGAGGAAACTCAGAAGCTGCAGTACCACTTGTGACCACAGGAGTGAATTCAGCCACAGAATTCACAACAGGAGCAGTATTATAGTAGTTATATTCTTGTACATAGGAGCAGTATTATAGTAGTTATATTCTTGTACATAGGGGCAGTATTATAGTAGTTATATTCTTGTACATAGGAGCAGTATTATAGTAGTTATATTCTTGTACATAGGGGCAGTATTATAGTAGTTATATTCTTGTACATAGGAGAAGTATTATAGTAGTTATATTCTTGTACATAGGAGCAGTATTATAGTAGATATATTCTTGTACATAGGAGCAGTATTATAGTAGTTATATTCTTGTACATAGGGGCAGTATTATAGTAGTTATATTCTTGTACATAGGAGCAGTATTATAGTAGTTATATTCTTGTACATAGGGGCAGTATTATAGTAGTTATATTCTTGTACATAGGAGCAGTATTATAGTAGTTATATTCTTGTACATAGGAGCAATATTATAGTAGTTATATTCTTGTACACAGGGTTAGTATTATAGTAGTTATATTCTTGTACATAGGAGCAATATTATAGTAGTTATATTCTTGTATATAGGGGCAGTATTATAGTAGTTATATTCTTGTACATAGGAGCAGTATTATAGTAGTTATATTCTTGGACATAGTAGCAGTATTATAGTAGATATATTCTTGTACATAGGAGCAATATTATAGTAGTTATATTCTTGTATATAGGGGCAGTATTATACTAGTTATATTCTTGTACATAGGAGCAGTATTATAGTAGTTATATTCTTGGACATAGTAGCAGTATTATAGTAGATATATTCTTGTACATAGGGGCAGTATTATAGTAGTTATATTATTGTACATAGGAGCAGTATTATAGTAGCTATATTCTTGTACATAGGGGCAGTATTATAGTACTTATATTCTTGTACATAGTGGCAGTATTATAGTAGTTATATTATTGTACATAGGAGCAGTATTATAGTAGCTATATTCTTGTACATAGGGGCAGTATTATAGTAGTTATAGTCTTGTACATAGTGGCAGTATTATAGTAGTTATAGTCTTGTACATAGGAGCAGTATTATAGTAGTTATATTCTTGTACATAGGGAGCAGTATTATAGTAGTTATATTATTGTACATAGGAGCAGTATTATAGTAGTTATATTCTTGTACATAGGAGCAGTATTATAGTAGTTATATTCTTGTACATAGGAGCAGTATTATAGTAGTTATATTCTTGTACATAGGGGCAGTATTATAGTAGTTATATTCTTGTACATAGGAGCAGTATTATAGTAGTTATATTCTTGTATATAGGGGGCAGTATTATAGTAGTTATATTCTTGTACATAGGGGCAGTATTATAGTAGTTATATTATTGTACATAGGGAGCAGTATTATAGCAGTTATATTATTGTACATAGGGAGCAGTATTATAGTAGTTATATTCTTGTACATAGGGGCAGTATTATAGTAGTTATATTCTTGTACATATGGGCAGTATTATAGCAGTTATATTCTTGTACATAAGAACAGTATTATAGCAGTGATATTCTTGTACATAGGAGCAGTATTATAGTAGTTATATTCTTGTACATAGGGGCAGTATTATAGTAGTTATATTCTTGTATATAAGGGGCAGTATTATAGTAGTTATATTCTTGTACATAGGGGCAGTATTATAGTAGTTATATTCTGGTTCATAGGAGCAGTATTATAGTAGTTATACTCTTGAACATAGGGAGCAGTATTATAGTAGTTATAGTTAAGCAAATATGGCAGCACACTGCAGCGCTGAAACATGCAAACTTGAAACACGAAATTTGAACTGCATTACTGCACTAGAAATATGAAAAATGAGAGCGTTTAGCGCATAAAAATGGCCAATTTTATGTGTACCTGGTAGCCCCTTTATAGTAGTTATAGTCTTGTACATAGGGGCAGTATTATATTAGTTATATTCTGGTTCATAGGAGCAATATTATAGTAGTTATATTCTTGTACATAGGGGCAGTATTATAGTAGTTATATTCATGTACATAGGGGCAGTATTATAGTAGTTATATTCTTGTACATAGGAGCAGTATTATAGTAGTTATATTCTTATACATAGGAGCAGTATTATAGTAGTTATATTCTTGTACATAGGGGCAGTATTATAGTAGTTATAGTCTTGTACATAGGGGCAGTATTATAGTAGTTATAGTCTGGTTCATAGGAGCAATATTATAGTAGTTATATTCTTGTACATAGGGGCAGTATTATATTAGTTATATTCTGGTTCATAGGAGCAATATTATAGTAGTTATATTCTTGTACATAGGAGCAGTATTATAGTAGTTATATTCTTGTACATAGGGGTAGTATTATAGTAGTTATAGTCTGGTTCATAGGAGCAATATTATAGTAGTTATATTCTTGTACATAGGGGCAGTATTATATTAGTTATATTCTGGTTCATAGGAGCAATATTATAGTAGTTATATTCTTGTACATAAGAGCAGTATTATAGTAGTTATATTCTTGTACATAGGGGCAGTATTATAGTAGTTATATTATTGTACATAGGAGCAGTATTATAGTAGTTATATTCTTGTACATAGGGGCAGTATTATAGTAGTTATATTATTGTACATAGGAGCAATATTATAGTAGTTATATTCTTGTACATAGGAGCAGTATTATAGTAGTTATATTCTTGTACATAGGAGCAGTATTATAGTAGTTATATTCTTGTACATAGGGGCAGTATTATAGTAGTTATATTCTTGTACATAGGGGCAGTATTATAGTAGTTATATTCTTGTACATAGGAGCAGTATTATAGTAGTTATATTCTTATACATAGGAGCAGTATTATAGTAGTTATATTCGTGTACATAGGGGCAGTATCTATCTATCATCTAAGGGTCACTTCCGTCTGTTTGTCTGTGACGGAAATCCTGCGTCTGGCTGGCCGCGACCAATCAGCGATGGGCACAGTCCAGGCCGCAAATTCCCCTTCCCTACTCCCCTCCAGTCAGTGCCCCCATAGCGGTTTAGCAGTCCGTTAAACAGACTGCGTTACACTGCGGCATAACGCGGTGTAACGCAGTCCCTTAACGCTGCTATTAACCCTGTGTGACCAACTTTTTACTATTGATGCTGCCTTTGCAGCATCAATAGTAAAAAGATCTAATGTTAAAAATAATTTAAAAAAGAAAAATCATTATATTCTCACCTTCTGGCGCCTTTTCCACTTCACTTCATGAGAGAGACAGAGTCATACCCCCCATTTAGGAGATAAATCTGTTCATACAGTACAAAAGTATATATATACACACCCTAGACATACATAGATCTAAGTAATACAGATCGGAGCACTAACCTTTGAATAAAGGTGAAGGGTGTGCCAAGGAAAAAGAAATGCGGTCTGGGCTGTAGGAAATAGAGGATGTTTTTAGATATAGGAAGGATGGTTAGGAAGGCTAGGAGTCTGCAAGTGCCTATATAATTACCGGTATCTGTGGGAGTCCAGGAACGCTATGTCCGTCTCATTGGTGATGCAGTGTGGAATGGGGACGCTGCCGGTGTTTTAAACTAATGGTGTCTGATGCCATTTCCGGGGATGCGCAGTGTAGCGCTGAGTCCCCACGGCTAGGAGTGAGGGCTGACACGCAGGAGCGTGAGCGCCGTCCTACTGCGTCTGGGAGAGAAAGCTATGCGCATGCGCAGTGTGTTAAGGAAAAAAGATAAGTGGATTGCGCCTGTGCGAGACCCAGCTACTAGGTTTATATATGTACGTTAGTTTGGCCGTGATAAGAGGGAGCACAATAGCTTACTAATGCAGCCTAGGACCGGGTAGAGCTAAGGGGGACAGAGAAGAGAGACAAGAGGTCCTCTTATATACTACTTGGGCTGTGTTATATACTACTTGGGCTGTCATATACTACGTGGGCTGTGCTATATACTGTGTGGGCTGTTATATACTGCGTGGGCTGTGTTATATACTGTGTGGGCTGTGCTATATACGTGGGCTGTGTTATATACTATATGGGCTGTGCTATATACTGCATGGGCTGTGTTATATACTACGTGGGCTGTGTTATATACTACGTGGGCTGTGTTATATACTGTGTGAGCTGTTATATACTGCGTGGGCTGTTATATACTGCGTGGGCTGTGTTATATACTGTGTGGGCTGTGCTATATACGTGGGCTGTGTTATATACTACTTGGGCTGTGTTATATACTACGAAGGCTGTGCTATATACTGTGTGGGCTGTGTTATATACTACGTGGGCTGTTATATACTGCGTTGGCTGTGTTATATACTACGTAGGCTGCGTTATATACTACGTGGGCTGTGCTATACACTACGTGGGCTGTTATTTACTGCGTGGGCTGTTATATACTACTTGGGCTGTGTTATATACTACGTGTGCTGTTATATACTATGTGTGCTGTTATATACTACGTGGGCTGTTATATACTACGTGGGCTGTTAAATACTACATGGGCTGTTATATACTGCGTGGGCTGTGCTATATACTACGTGGCTGTTATATACTACTTGGGCTGTCTATGTGAGCTGTTATATACTACGTGGGCTGTTATATACTACGTGGGCTGTTATATACTGCGTGGGCTGTGCTATATACTACGTGGCTGTTATATACTACGTGGGCTGTCTATGTGAGCTGTTATATACTACGTGGGCTGTGCTATATACTACGTGGGCTGTTATATACTGCGTGGGCTGTGCTATATACTACGTGGCTGTTATATACTACGTGGGCTGTCTATGTGGGCTGTTATATACTACGTGGGCAGTGTTATATACTACATGGGCTGTGCTATATACTACGTGGGCTGTTATATACTACGTGGGCAGTGTTATATACTACGTGGGCTGTGCTATATACTACGTGGGCTGTTATATACTGCATGGGCTGTTATATACTACTTGGGCTGTTATATACTACGTGGGCTGTGCTATATACTACGTGGCTGTGTTATATACTACGTGGGCTGTGTTATATACTACGTGGCTGTTATATACTACGTGGGCAGTGCTATATACTGCTATACATATTCTAGAATACCCAGTGCGTTACAATCAGGCCACCATCTAGTTATAGCATAGTCTTGTACCTAGGAGCAGTACTATAGTAGGTATATAGCTTGCAGATATCGCAGTGACCATGACACACTATACAACCCGTTGCACACTGTCCCTGCTGGCCCGTGTTATTATTACTGTCTCCTCCCGGTGTCCCTCCCTGTCAGTCACAGTGTCTATGTGACGTTCTTTACGGACAAAATGGCGCTGGACAATCCGCCCTAGCAACAGCCCATCAGCCAATCACATCGCCAGCTCGCTCTTTGCTTCCCGCCTTGTGCACTCGCCTCTGTGTATGGAGCGCAGCTCACGTGGTTTTACTGCGTTCCTCTCACGCACCTACGTCACCGCGCTGCCGACGTGCACTCCGCAATGCCCTTCTTTAGTGCCCTCAGGGTGACGTGTTTCCGGTGGAAAGCTGCACTTCCGCTTCTTGTGAGCTGTGACATTGAGCGGCTGTGTGGACGGAGATTGTGAGGTGAGAGGCCGGCGTCACCGTGGTGAGGCCGGGAGGGGAGGTGACGGGCCGGGAGGGGAGGTGACGGGCCGGGAGGGGAGGTGACGGGCTGGCCGTGCTTATATGGGAGACTGAGTGCAACTCTTAAGTGAAGCCTCACATTAGGGGGTCGTGAGGTGGGAGATACAAGGTGACATGTGCGGGGTGTGCAGTTGTCTCCTCACAGTGGGCCGCCTCATTAACCCTTCATTAATAACTTTGTCAATGGTGACTGTTAGATTTTTTTTTTTTGGCAGCAGACTTTTTTGTTTTTGCCGGCGTGGGTCGACGTTGGGGCCCGCTGGCCCGGCGTGGGTCGACGTTGGGGCCCGCTGGCCCGGCGTGGGTCGACGTTGGGGCCCGCTGGCCCGGCGTGGGTCGACGTTGGGGCCCGCTGGCCCGGCGTGGGTCGACGTTGGGGCCCGCTGGCCCGGCGTGGGTCGACGTTGGGGCCCGCTGGCCCGGCGTGGGTCGACGTTGGGGCCCGCTGGCCCGGCGTGGGTCGACGTTGGGGCCCGCTGGCCCGGCGTGGGTCGACGTTGGGGCCCGCTGGCCCGGCGTGGGTCGACGTTGGGGCCCGGCGTGGGTCGACGTTGGGGCCCGGCGTGGGTCGACGTTGGGGCCCGGCGTGGGTCGACGTTGGGGCCCGCTGGCCCGGCGTGGGTCGACGGTGGGGCCCGCTGGCCCGGCGTGGGTCGACGGTGGGGCCCGCTGGCCCGGCGTGGGTCGACGGTGGGGCCCGCTGGCCCGGCGTGGGTCGACGGTGGGGCCCGCTGGCCCGGCGTGGGTCGACGTTGGGGCCCGCTGGCCCGGCGTGGGTCGACGTTGGGGCCCGGCGTGGGTCGACGTTGGGGCCCGGCGTGGGTCGACGGTGGGGCCCGCTGGCCCGGCGTGGGTCGACGTTGGGGCCCGGCGTGGGTCGACGTTGGGGCCCGGCGTGGGTCGACGTTGGGGCCCGGCGTGGGTCGACGGTGGGGCCCGCTGGCCCGGCGTGGGTCGACGGTGGGGCCCGCTGGCCCGGCGTGGGTCGACGGTGGGGCCCGCTGGCCCGGCGTGGGTCGACGGTGGGGCCCGCTGGCCCGGCGTGGGTCGACGGTGGGGCCCGCTGGCCCGGCGTGGGTCGACGGTGGGGCCCGCTGGCCCGGCGTGGGTCGACGTTGCACCATGCGTTCTGGCTGGTATGGCCATGGTCGGTATGGCGCAATGTTGTGTCCCCTGGTCAGTGTGGCACTCCATTCATTCCCTATGCAGCTGCTGGAAAATGTGAGGGCAGCCCCGTAATGAATGTTGTGAGTGGAGTCCGCACCGACTAATTGAGATAGTAGTGCCGCATCCTACCAGTCAGTGAGGGTCTTGGGGGTCGGACCCTCATAAAGAGGGTGCGGTGAAAATCGGCCAGGTTATGTTTATCCACAGGCCTCTTTAAGGCTACTTTCATACTAGCGTCATTTGGCCTCCGTCGCAATGCGTCGTTTTGGAGAAAAAAACGCATCCTGCAAAGTTGCCTGCCGGTTGCGTTTTTTCTCCATAGACTTTCATTAGCGACGGATTGCCACACGTTACATCCATCGTGCGACGGATGTGACGTGTTTTTGCAGTCCGTCGGGACAAAAAAAAGTTGCATGCAACGTTTTTGTTTTTTTTTTGTTCGTCGGTTCCGCTCTTTCTGACCGCGCATGCGTGGCCGGAACTCCGCCCCCTCCTTCCCGGACCTTACAATGGGGTAGCGGATGCGTTGTAAAACTGCATCCGCTGCCCCTGTTGTGATTTTATTTCACAGTATGCGTCGGTACGTTTGCCCAATGCACTGCGACGGGCCCGTACCGACGCTAGTGTGAAAGTAGCTTAAGAGCCTCATACACATTATACTGACCGGTGTATTATGTATGGGGGCAGCGGTGACTAATGAACAGGAGATTTGTCGCACTTATGTCCAGTGTTGGAGACTCGTCTGTCAGTCGAATAGTTGGTAATAATAATTACTGTGCTGTCTCCTCTGGACCCGGACATGGGTGATCACTGACTGTGAGGGACGGAGATGGTGGTGTACCGGCCCCAGTTACAGGGGAAATCTGCTATTGTAAAAATAAGAAAGTGAGTTTACAAGGGGGGGGCACTATGCGAGGACATTAAATATAATAAAAAGGTTGAGGGAGGATTAAAAAAAGCTTAACTTGCTGCCACCAGCCTCACCACCATGAAATGAAACACGAGACTCCTATTAAAAAAATATTGATGAAAGGGGAACAAATTTTGAATTATTTTGGTGATCGTTTTAAAAAAAAAAAAGTATTTTCCCAACAGTATGGTCAAGAAATTAAGAGCATGAGAATAACCTATAAATGAAGCCCCACGCCCGAGTGTGACAGCTGCTCACAGCCTGGGCTCTGAAGGAGATGGTGACTCCTTAGGGTATGTGCACACGATGCGGAAAACGCTGCGGATCCGTAGCTGCGGGTCCTCAGCAGTTTCCCATGAGTTTACATTACAATGTGAACCTATGGAAAACAAAAAAACGCGCGGAAACGCACCGGTTTACATTCCGCATCATGTCACTTTCTGCCGATTCCGCAGCGGTTTTACATCTGCTCCTATAGAAAACCGCAGTTGCAAAACTGCAGTGAAATCCGCAGAAAAGCTGCTTTAAATCTGCAGCAAAAACGCAGCGCTTTTGCCCTGCAGATTTATCAAATCCGCTGCGTAAAAATCCGCAGTGGACCATTATACGTGTGCACATAGCCTAAGATCTACTGCAATACTTAATCCCTGCAGTAATCTTGAACATACGACCAACAGAGTGTAAAAAAGATGTTTACCGGTAGATCTTTCTGCAAAAAAAAAAAAATTTAAATATCCCCTTTTTCACCAAAAAAAAAAAAAAAAAACTATGAAACTGTAAACTTATTTAAAATGGATTTGTCTAATATTTGAAATGATAAATCTATATTACCTATACTGTAAGCGTCGTAAAAAATTGCTCTAAAATTAGTTTTTCATATGCCGAATTTATGGTCAAAATACAGTAAGTGATCTAAATGTGACCTGTTCCCCAAAATAGTAGCAATTAAATCAACTCATCACACACAAAACATTTCCAAATCTGGGACCGGAAAATAAAACACAACTTTGTAATAAAAATAATCTTTATTTTTTTTTTTATTGCCACTTCTGATAGTTTTATTTTTAAAGTTAGAATCACCATAATGCTATCAACATTGAGAATCGCACCGCCAATTTTTTATGTCACAGTAAGATCTGAAAAAGATGAAGACATTTCTTACGTTAGCTGTTCAATTGCATTTGGAAATCTTTTATTTTATTTTTTTTAAATATCATTTATGGCTCCTGAATGGAGAAGGAGGGGAAAAGAAAGCAAAGCATGAAAATGAATATTCTCTTCGTGATCGATGGGTTTCAACTGGTAGATCGTATTATGGTGGTTGGTTAATTACGTCTGGTGGTTTAAAATTGGTTATAAAATTGAGTTACCCATATTGAGAAAAATATGCAATAATTATTCTTAAAGTCGTGTGTGTGTGTGAAATATATATTAGTGCAAGACTGATTCTGAATCCTGCATGAATATATAATATCTTTCCTCTTCTGTTCTTGCTTCCAGCAAGCAAAATGGCAGACGACGCCATTCGTACCAAGATTGAGAACTACAAAACTGCTCCATTCGATGCCCGCTTTCCAAATCAAAACCAGACCAAACATTGTGTCCAGAACTATCTGGGTAAGAAAAGTGCTGACATCATATATAGAAGTGATCTCTATAACACAATTAAGTCACCATGTACATACATTACTGTTCCAGAGTTACATCCTGTATTATACTCCAGAGCTGCACTCACTATTCTGCTGGTGCAGTCACTGTGTACATACATTACATTACTGATCCTGAGTTACATTCTGTATTATACCCCAGAGCTGCAATCACTATTCTGCTGGTGCAGTCACTGTGTACATACATTACATTACTGATCCTGATTACATCCTGTATTATACTCCAGAGCTGCACTCACTATTCTGCTGGTGCAGTCACTGTGTACATACATTACATTACTGATCCTGAGTTACATCCTGTATTATACTCCAGAGCTGCGCTCACTATTCTGCTGGTGCAGTCACTGTGTACATACATTACATTACTGATCCTGAGTTACATTCTGTATTATACCCCAGAGCTGCAATCACTATTCTGCTGGTGCAGTCACTGTGTACATACATTACATTACTGATCCTGATTACATCCTGTATTATACTCCAGAGCTGCACTCACTATTCTGCTGGTGCAGTCACTGTGTACATACATTACATTACTGATCCTGAGTTACATCCTGTATTATACTCCAGAGCTGCGCTCACTATTCTGCTGGTGCAGTCACTGTGTACATACATTACATTACTGATCCTGAGTTACATTCTGTATTATACCCCAGAGCTGCAATCACTATTCTGCTGGTGCAGTCACTGTGTACATACATTACATTACTGACCCTGAGTTACATCCTGTATTATACCCCAGAGCTGCACTCACTATTCTGCTGGTGCAGTCACTGTGTACATACATTACATTACTGACCCTGAGTTACATCCTGTATTATACCCCAGAGCTGCACTCACTATTCTGCTGGTGCAGTCACTGTGTACATACATTACATTACTGATCCTGATTACATCCTGTATTATACTCCAGAGCTGCACTCACTATTCTGCTGGTGCAGTCACTGTGTACATACATTACTGATCCTGAGTTACATCCTGTATTATACCCCAGAGCTGCAATCACTATTCTGCTGGTGCAGTCACTGGGTTCATACACTACATATCTATCTTATCCTTGGTCTTCTGTGATGTCCCCTCATCACTGATGTATAATTTGCCCCCTTCTTTTTCACTGACTGGTATTTTTCTGTGAATTTTGCTGCTGCCTCTTACAGGCGTCTATAAAGGTTATTTATTAACCCCTGCTGTCCGTGCAGTTCTGTGTTCACACTATGGCCGCCACTCAGCAGCCAGTGCTGTCTTGTTTGCAGTAAATCTCAGGAGGTTCTCAGCTCAGAATTGCATGTTGTTATATGCCTACATGTATCTCCAGTTCTGGTAAGACTACAACTCCCAGCACACCCTGACAGCTGTGTGGTCAGCTCTAGGTTACCAGTCACCATAAATGCGGCATCAAACTGGAAAGGATTGCTGACTTTACGATTATCCAGGGGTGAAATCTACAGGGTTCATTGATTTACTGCCTGAACCGCGTAGCAAAAAAAAAATTGCAAGTTACAGCGGAAATCACATGACCGATCCCGTCCTGTCAGCAGCTTCAGTAAGGGTCACATGACGCACACCTGGAATCGGGAGCTGCCTATTGGCTGAGGGAGGTCATGTGTCTGTGGAGTGTTGAGGTTTGGGTGGATGATGACTCGGGATGGTGCCTCTTATCTGCTCGTTTCTTCTCAGATTATCATCGATGCCAGAAGTCTCTGAACGCGAAAGGGAAGGACCCCTACCCATGTGAATGGTACCACCGCGTCTACAGCTCCATGTGCCCCAATTCCTGGGTAGGTGACGCTTGTATCAGGGCCGGGCAGCATTTCCTGCATGTCCAGTGACCGGCTGATGGGGGGTCGCACACGGCACACACTGTCTGCATCGTCTTGGGCCGTAGGATGGTTAAAGGCCCCTTCACACTTAGCGACGCTGCAGCGATACCGACACCGATCCGGATCGCTGCAGCGTCGCTGTTTGGTCGCTGGAGAGCTGTCACACAGACCGCTCTCCAGCGACCAACGATGCCGGTAACCAGGGTAAACATCGGGTGACTAAGCGCGGGGCCGCGCTTAGTAACCCGATGTTTACCCTGGTTACCATGCTAAAAGTAAAAAAAAACAAACACTAGATACTTACCTACCGCTGTCTGTCCTCCAGCGCTGCGCTCTGCTTCTCTGCTCTCCTCTTGTACTGTCTGGGAGCCGGAAAGCAGAGCGGTGACGTCACCGCTCTGCTTTCCGGCTCACAGCCAGTACAGGAGGAGTGCAGAGCGCAGCGCTGGAGGACAGACGGCTGTAGGTAAGTATCTAGTGTTTGTTTGTTTTTACTTTTAGCATGGTAACCAGGGTAAACATCGGGTTACTAAGCGCGGCCCCACGCTTAGTTACCCGATGTTTACCCTGGTTACCAGTGAAGACATCGCTGGATCGGTGTCACACACGCCGATCCAGCGATGTCTCCAGGGAGTCCAGCGACGAAATAAAGTTCTGGACTTTCCTCAGCGACCAACGATCTCCCAGCAGGGGCCTGATCGTTGGTCGCTGTCACACATAACGATTTCATTAACGATATCGTTGCTACGTCACAAATAGCAACGATATCGTTAACAATATCGTTGTGTGAAGGTACCTTAAGCAGTACCTCACTTATGCGGCGGGAGGCGCTGTCATTGGCCACTTACCGTGAGCCCAAGGGGGTCTTCTCGTCATTAATGGGTGAATCTCCAAGGTGTTGGTTAAAAAAAAAAAAACAACTTGTATTAATAATCTAGGAGCAATTGAATTCTTAATTGCCGGAGTTAAAGCTTGTTGCCAGGTTCAGTGACCACCCCTGCGCTTTTAGAGGTGGCCGGGTGGATCCAGTTAACGTCATGGTCCTTAACTCCTTCCATGCCGCTTCTTCCCTGTACAATGGTGGAGCGCTCAGCCATTCTCCTGGCATAAGCTATCAATCATCATGCGTGTGTGCAAGTCCTCGTCTGCAGTACCTCTCCCTAACTGATGAGGGCGCTGGATAATACCCCATATATTTACCATAGGGGATGGCTGGGCTTGGTATAAAGGGCCGCACAATGGACGGCAGTCGTACGCTACAGCGAACTCTCCGCTCCAGGGCGGCCATCTTGGTAAATTCCGCCTTCTTCCGTCCTGCGAGCGTCGCTCATGTCTTTTGTGCTATAGGTGGAGAAGTGGGACGAGCAGAGAGAAGCGGGCACCTACCCCGGGAAAATCTAAAGCTGCGCCTGGTCTGAATTGGACTCTTCTTTATTCCACTAATCCGGAGTCGCCTTCACCTGAATCCCGACCCGTCGGCTGGAAATCGTCCACGTGAATCCCGCGATCCCCTACGTTGGAGAGCTGCTAGTACATTTATTTCTATGTCCAAAAAATAAAAATCTTAGAAGTATCACTGTGTTTGCTGACTTCTGGCTCTCTGTAATTGTGGTGGCCTGGGCCTCACTGCCTGTGTACTCGGGGCCGGCATTAAAGCAGGGAGACTAGGCATCTGCCTAGGGCACCTACTCCCGTGGTGGCCCCCAGCGTCTACAGCAGGAGACTCGCTGCTAATGCCATTATCAGTGAAGCTTCTGATGTAGATACGTGGTTGAGGACCTGTAGGGACACCATGATCATGTGACTGATATCGCCACAGACTTTGATAGAGGCCCGGCGTTGAAAAAGGAGGGTGCAGTGAAGGATGAGAACACTGACCCTTCCCCCATCAAAGTGATAGAAGCACTCATTGGTCAGTGCTCCTGAGGGGCAGCGAGAACCAGAGACCCCTGCACCTACCAACCTGAGCTGCAAGATCAGTCGTCCTGTATCCACCTCTGTGCTGTGATGTTAGAAGCGTCTCCTGTCCTGCTGGCAGTTCGGCAGAGGTGTCTGCTGGGACAGTGCTGCTGTGAGCAGGAGAAGCTGCAGCTCACATTGTGGAACATCTTTATTCCATCCAGCATGGGGCGGGGGGGTGCCTGGGCAGTGTATCTGAAGGGGGTGAAGTGTGTGTGTGTGTATCTGAGGGGTGATGGATGTGGAAGGTGTGTATCTAAGGGGTGTGATGGGGTATGCATTGTATCTGAGGGGTGTGTAGGGGTGTCTGTATGTATCTATGGGGTATGCAGTGTGGGTGCGTCTGAGGGTATGGAGTGTGTTTTGGTGCATCTGAGAGGAGGGGCATCCAGTATGTGGGTGCATCTGAGGGGTGTGCAGTGTCTGCGGGGCATAATGTGCATGGATGCATCTGAGGGGGATGCAGTGTGTGGGCGCATCTAAGGGCTGGGGCGTGCCGTGGGTGCGGCTGAGGGGCGTGCAATGTGTCTTGGTGCATCTGAGGGGAGGGATGTGCAGTGGGTGTCTGATGGGGTTGCAGTGTGGGTGCATCTGAGGGGAGGGGCATGCAGTGGGTGTGTCTGAGGGGTGTGCAATGTGTCTTGGTGCATCTGAGGGGTGTGGGTGTGCATCTGGTGCCCAGTATGGGTGCATCTGAGGGGAGGTGTGTGCAACTGAGGGGCATGCATGTGGGTGCATCTGAGGGTAGGAGTTTGCTGTGTGGGTGCATCTGAGGGGCCTGGGGAGTGTCTGATGGGTGTGCAGTGCATATGAGGGGCAAGCAGTGTGCGTCTAAGGGGTGTGGTGCATCTGAGGGGCGTGCAGTGTGTCTTGGTGCATCTGAGGGTCGTGGGCGTGTCTGATGCGTGGGGGGTGTGCAGTATGTGGGTGCGTCTCGGGTGTGCAGTGTGTGTGCATCTGAGGGGAGGGGCATGCAGTGTGGTGCATCTGAGGGGTGTGTGGGTGTGCAGTGTCTACGGGGCATGATGTGCGTGGATGCATCTTGGGGGGATGCAGTGTGTTGGTGCATCTGAGGGCAGAGGCGTGCCGTGGGTGCGGCTGAGGGGCGTTCAATGTGTCTTGGTGCATCAGAGGGGTGTGCAGTGTGTGTCTGATGGGTTTGCATTGTGGTTGCATCTGAGGGGAGGGGCATTCAGTATATGGGCGTCTGGGGGCATGCATTGCATCTGAGGGGCGTGGGATGTTTGGGTGTGCAGTGTGGGTGCATCTGAAGGGCGTGCCGTGCGTGGGTGTGTCTGGGGGGTGTGCAGTGCCTCTCGGGAGTGCAGTGTGGGTGCGTCTGAGGTGGGTGCATCTGAGGAACGTGCCATATGTGGGTGCGTCTGAGGGGCATGGGTGCGCAGTGTATCTGAGGGGCGTGCAGTGTGTTTTGGTGCATCTGAGGGGAGGTGTGTGTGGGCGCGTCTGAGGGGCGTGCGGTGTATGTATGTGCGCATGAGGGGCGTGCAATGTGTGTGTGGCCTGCAGTGTGTTTGTCGGGAGGGAGACCTGCAGTGTGTGTGTGGGGGCTGCAGTGTGTTTGTGTGGGAGGGGTGGGGGGGCTTGCAGTGTGTGTGGCCTGCAGTGTGCTTTTTGCATTATTCTACCTCTTCTGAATGTTTACAGTGCCTTGCGAAAGTATTTGGCCCCCTGGAACTTTAGAACCTCTTCCCACATAATAATAATTTATTCAGTCGCCATGACAGCACAACGAGAGAGGGGATCCGCCCTTCAGGGACAGGAAACCTCAGACATAAAAAGGGCGGCACCTCACTCCCCCGCCAGTTGGTTTCCTGTCCCTGACAGTGGAACCTCTTCAGGCAGACCTTTTTTGAAGAAGGTTGAAGAAAGAAGTCTTCCCACTCCTGACAGGCCGGATCAGGTAGCGGGGGTCCCCTGCCTCGGCCTAGTCAGGAGGCCGGTAGCACCACACGGCAGGGGGACTGTTAGTGTCGGTGAGAGCAGGAGGAAGCAACCCCAAGGGGTTAGCTTCTAGGTGTCACATTACCTTGTGAGTATACGCCGCCGTGTCTACGTGGCCTCTGGGGTCTGTCCACTCCTGCCTTGGTGGTCCGTCTTGGCCGGAGGACGCTGCCGTCCTCTGTTCGGCGCGTCTGCCCTCGGCGCCGCAGCTGTGACCGGAAGGGGCGTGTCCGGATGACGCAGCGAGCGGCGGTGGCGCGGCCGCGCATGCGCGGTAGCGTTCTTTCGCCGGCTAATGGCGGCGCCCAGGGGCAGGGGGAGGATACTGGCCGCAGGGAGTTCGGCGCTCAGCGTGGGGCACGGCGTGCAGTGGCCAGAGCCTATCGGTAGTTAATGCCGATCGTTGACACCTGGAGGAAGCCCTGCTGACCCCCATCCGGGGGTGGTACCCAGGGGGATGTATTTAAGAGCTGCACAGATGGCCATCCTGGTTCCTGTCCATTTCCTAATGGAGTCACCGGAGGGAACTCCGCAGCTGTGCGGTGAACAGCAGCAGCCTTTGGAGCAGCCACAAACAGGAAAGTCTCAGAGAAGCTCCCAGCGGCGTTCCAGTGGCAGTAGTCGTGCTGGTGGAGCTAAAGCTGCTCAGAGGCCCACCAAATCCTCGGGCCATAGGAATTCTCCGGCCAAAGAGGACCCCCCGATCACGGTACCGTTTACTTCAAGGATGGGTAAGTGAGCTACGTGAAAGTACACTTTCTGATTGGTGTCCCTCCTTGTATTCCCTCTCTCCTTATTTAGGGGAAAAAATGTGCTTCCAAAGCTAAACATAGGGAGTGTGCCGTTTGTACAGAGCCTCTCCCAGATGGGCATAAAAAGAAGCTGTGCAGATCCTGCATACAGCACTTAATCGAAGAGGAGGCCCCTGACCTGACGTCTACCCTTAGGGACATGGTCAGACAGGAGATCAGGGACTCCTTAAAATCCAGTTCTCATAAGAAACAATCCAAGAAGAGAATACTAGGTTCATCCCCTGTATCAGAGATGGATTCCGATAGTGTGAGCTCGGATTCTCATCCATCATCTTCATCTTCAGAGGACGTAGAGTCTAGCCGAACATGTCTATCATTAGATAGGATTAATCATCTGGTGAAAGCTGTCAACAACACCATGGGGATTGAAGAGACTCAGCCAGAATGCTCCATTCAGGACATTATGTTCAGGGGCATAGACCGTAAATCCCGAAGGGATTTTCCTGTGGTGGAGAAAATCAAGTCTCTGATTATGAAGGAGTGGAAGAAGCCCGAAAGAAAGGGGTCACTTCCGCCAGCATTTAAGAGAAGATACCCGTTCGGGGAAGAAGCTTCAGCTTCTTGGGACAAAGTCCCGAAGTTAGACGCAGCAGTGGCCAAAGCATGCAAAAACTCTTCTCTTCCATTTGAAGATTTAGGTAACTTAAAGGACCCGCTCGATAGAAAGGCTGATGTGTTCCTTAAAGGAGCTTGGGAGACTTCTGCGGGATCCCTGAGACCGGCAGTGGCGGCTACTTGCACAGCTCGGTCCTTGATGGTGTGGCTAGGCCACCTGGAAGATCAACTTAAGGATAAAGTGCCTAGAAGTGAAATCCTATCATCTATGCCCATGATCCAAGATGCTGCAGCCTTCCTTTCGGATGCATCAGCGGATTCGGTCAGGCTGGCCGCAAGATCTTCAGCCTTATCCAACGCAGCCCGCAGAGCACTTTGGATTAAATGTTGGCCAGGTGATTTACAAGCTAGGTCAAGGCTATGCGGCATCCCCTGTGAAGGAGTTCATCTGTTCGGTCCGGTACTTGATGAGCTGCTTGAGAAGGCGGGCGACTCTAAGAAGCGGTTCCCTCTATTAAGAAAACCTTTTTATAGGCGTGACTACAGCAGGGGATGGTCTTATCGCCGCAGATCTGATAGAGAACCAAATAGAGATTCATCCAAATATTACAGCAGCAGCAGAAGAAGAGGTAGGGGGTATATGTTTAACACCCCTCGGGACTCGAAGAAAACTCAATGACTAGCGGTCCAGGTGGGCGGTAGGCTTTTAGCTTTCTACCCAGCCTGGTTGAGGATCACCAACAGTCCATGGATACTCAGTATCATTAAAGAGGGATTAAAGTTCTAGTTTCATCTGATCCCTCAGGACAAATTTAAACTAACTCCTATCCGTTCTTCTCCTGCAGAACAGTTGGCGTTGGAGTCAGAAGTTCGGGATCTCAGACAAAAGGGGGTTCTTATTCGGGTACCCACGGAAGAGCGAGGTAGGGGGTTCTATTCCCCGTTATTCTTGGTAAAGAAGCCAGATGGGTCATACCGTACCATTATTAATCTGAGAGGCCTGAATGAATTCTTGCTAATCCCATCCTTCAAAATGGAATCTGTGAAAACGGCAATAAAGCTTCTTTTTCACAAGTGCTTCATGGTGGTCTTAGATCTAAAAGACGCCTATTACCATGTTCCGATACATGCAGATCACCAGCGTTTTCTCAGGGTGGCGTTTTCTCTTGCCGGCACAGTGGAGCACTTCCAATATCAGGCACTCCCCTTTGGTGTTGCAGTCGCACCCCGGGTCTTTACTAAGGTTATGGTAGAGGTTATGGCACACCTTCATGAGCAAAACATACTGATAATTCCTTACTTGGATGACTTACTGATCGTGGGGCATTCAGAGTTACACTGTAAAGGGCAGTTAGAGAAAGTGATGGTAGCACTTCGTAACTTAGGTTGGATTGTCAATCTTAAAAAATCGCGTCTTCAACCCTCCACAGCACAGCAGTTTTTGGGTCTTATTGTAGATTCAGCTCAGCAGGAATGTCGCCTGCCAGACTCAAAAGTTGATGCTATCCACCGGCTGGCCTCTAGAGCAATTAAAAATCCCGTAGTCTCCTTAAGAAGTGCTATGTCTCTTTTGGGGTCACTTACTTCTTGTTTTCCGGCGGTGATGTGGGCACAGTTTCACTCTAGGTCTCTTCAGTGGGATGTTCTACGTAATTTTCGGCGACTAGGCGCCAACCTAGATAAGAAATTCTCTCTATCTGTAGAGGCCACGGTTTCACTAAGGTGGTGGACGCACATCCCTAATCTGCGTAAAGGGGTACCTTGGACATATCATATATCACGAGTAATAACAACTGATGCTAGTCCCACGGGGTGGGGAGCACATTGGGAAAATAATTACGTTCAGGGTCTATGGTCCCGATCTGAGCAGGACTCGTCTTCCAATCTGAAAGAATTGATGGCGGTGGAACGCGCCTTGGATAGGTTTCTTGTACCTCTACAGGGTAGACATGTTAGAATACTCTCTGACAACCAGGTGACAGTTGCTTATGTGAACCGCCAAGGAGGCACACGGTCTACGTCATTAATGAACGTTACAAATCGTATTTTTCAGATGGCCGAAAATCACCTACTCTCCCTTACGGCCCTTCATATAAAGGGGAAACTAAATACCATGGCCGATTACTTAAGCCGCAACGAGCTCAAACAAGGGGATTGGTCTCTAAAACCGGCTGTCTTCAATCAGATCGTACGGTTGTGGGGATGTCCAGAAATAGATCTGTTTGCCAGTCGAGGAAACAAGAAGCTCCATCAATTCTGTTCCCTAGACCCAAGAGACAACCTGTACGCAATCGACGCTCTTCTGATCTCCTGGAACTTCAGTCTCGCCTATGCGTTTCCCCCTCTGAATCTAATTCCTTTAGTTCTGAGGAAGATTCGGGAAGACAAAGCCCGAGTTATATTAATAGCTCCATTCTGGCCCAGAAGGTCTTGGTTCCCATGGTTAAGAAGCATGTCCATTTCCCAACCATGGATTCTCCCAGAAATTCCAGACCTCCTCTCCCAGGGTCCAGTTTTGCATCCACGAGTAGCCAACTTACATCTGACAGCGTGGAACTTGAGAGGTCACTTCTGAAAAAAAAGGGATTCTCTCAGAACCTTGTAAATACGCTGCTTAAGAGTAGGAAAGCCTCCACGACTAGCATTTATGTTAGGATATGGAGGAAGTTCCTATCAAGCTCAGGAGCACAGATCGATCAGAAACCTAATATTGCTCAGATCCTAGAATTTCTGCAGAAGGGCCTAGATTTAGGCTTAGCCACCAGCACCCTTAGAGTTCAGGTTTCGGCTCTAGGGGCACTATATAATTCCAACATAGCTAGTAATCACTGGATAACAAGGTTTTTCAAAGCGGTCACCAGATCCAGGCCGGTTATTAAACAGAGAATAGTCCCATGGGACCTAAATCTTGTGCTCTCGGCTCTAACACAAGCTCCGTTCGAGCCCATTGACTCTGTCCCGATCAAGATCCTGTCTGTCAAAACAGCCCTCTTAGTTGCCCTCACATCGGCAAGAATGGTTAGTGATCTGCAAGCATTGTCCAGGCAGCGTCCGTATATGCAAATTACGGAAGATAGAGTGGTGATGAGGCCTGACCCTCTTTATCTTCCAAAGGTCGCGTCAAAATTTCATAGGTCCCAGGAGGTAATCTTGCCTTCATTTTGTCCTAATCCCTCTAACAATAAAGAACAGAGATTTCATTGTTTGGACGTGCGTAGATGCCTTCTCAGATATATTGCAGTAACAGACGCCTGGAAAAAAGATCATTCCTTATTTTTATCCTACCAGGGAGTTAGGAAGGGGCTTAGGGTATCAAAGAATACGCTAGCCAGATGGATTAGGGAGGCCATATTTCTTGCTTATACCGCAGGTGGCGTGGAAATTCCAGAAGGCATAAAGGCACACTCCACTCGTGCGGTAGCCACATCTTGGGCTGAGAGGGCAGAAGTGTCGATTGAAGACATCTGTAAGGCGGCCACATGGTCTTCTCCATCCACCTTTCTTAGACACTATAGGTTAGATCTAGGTGGCTCCTCCGACCTCACGTTTGGGAGAAGGGTGCTGGAGGCGGTTATCCCTCCCTAGTCACTTTTTTCACTTCTCTGAAAGTCTCTCGTTGTGCTGTCATGGCGACTGAATAAATACGTACGCTACTCACCTGGTAGCAGTGTTTTTTCAGGAGCCATGACAGCACCCTTATATTCCCTACCCTCTTTGTTTATGGGTTCAACACTTCCTTTAGAAAATTCCTAAGTTTAGTCACTGGGTGAATTGTACCATATATTAATATTGTCTATGTGCTACTAACCTAGAAGGTCCTTTCATACTCTGTAAACCAACTGGCGGGGGAGTGAGGTGCCGCCCTTTTTATGTCTGAGGTTTCCTGTCCCTGAAGGGCGGATCCCCTCTCTCGTTGTGCTGTCATGGCTCCTGAAAAAACACTGCTACCAGGTGAGTAGCGTACGTATTTTATTTATTAAGCGCCAACATATTCCGCAGCGCTTTACAAATTATAGAGGGGACTTGTACAGACAATAGACATTACAGCATAACAGAAATACAGTTCAATACAGATACCAAGAGGAATGGGGGCCCTGCTGCTCGCAAGCTACAAACTATGAGGAAAAGGGGAGACACGAGAGGTGGATGGTAACAATTGCTTTAGTTATTCGGACCGGCCATAGTGTAAGGCTCGGGTGTTCATGTAAAGCTGCATGAACCAGTTATCAGCCTAAGGCCGGCTTCACACTTGCGAGTTTTACGGACGTAAGAGCGCAGAAACTACGTCCGTAAAACTCGCAAAAAATACGGCACAATTATTCTCTATGCCCCTGCTCCTATCTGCCGTATTTTACTGATCCGTATTATACGGCTTTCTACGGCCGTACAAAATCGCAGCATGCTGCGTTTGTCACCGTACTGCGCAAGAAATACGCCAATGAAAGTCTATGGAAGCGTGAAAAATACGGATTTCACACGGACAAGCAGTGTGACTTGCGAGAAATACGCAGCACTGTTAGAGAGAAAAGCCGGTAATTCAGTGCGGTGTACAGTAAAATCACACTGACAGCTTCCAGTAGAATAGGTAGAATAAATGTGTACACATAGAATAGGTATATATATATATATATGTGTCAGTGAGACACATATATGTATATATATTAATATTTATTCCAGCGCTATACAGCTTGAAAGCCGGTAATTCAATTACCGGCTTTTTCTTTCTCCTTCCTAAAACCCGACATGATTTGAGACATGGTTTACATACAGTAAACCATGTCTTCTCTCCATTTTTTTTTTTTGCAGATTCCACACTACTAATGTCAGTAGTGTGTATCTGCAAAATTTGGCCGTTCTAGCTCTTAAAATAAAGGGTTAAATGGCGGAAAAAATTGGCGTGGGCTCCCGCGCAATTTTCTCCGCCAGAGTAGTAAAGCCAGTGACTGAGGGCAGATATTAATAGCCTGGAGAGGGTCCACGGTTATTGGCCCCCCCCTGGCTAAAAATATCTGCCCCCAGCCACCCCAGAAAAGGCACATCTGGAAGATGCGCCTATTCTGGCACTTGGCCACTCTCTTCCCATTCCCGTGTAGCGGTGGGATATGGGGTAATGAAGGGTTAATGCCACCTTGCTATTGTAAGGTGACATTAAGCCTAATTAATAATGGAGAGGCGTCAATTATGACACCTATCCATTATTAATCCAATTGAATGAAAGGGTTAAATAAAACACAAACACATTATTTAAAATTATTTTAATGAAATAAAAACAATCGTTGTTGGAGTATTTTATTCTACGCCCAATCCAATCACTGAAGACCCTCGTTCTGTGAAAGAAAAAACATAATAAACCAACAATATACTTACCCTCCGCAGATCTGTAACGTCCAACGATGTAAATCGTTCTTCACCAAAAATTTACATTTGGTATCTTTATGTTTGAAGCATGATATGTGGGAAAAGGTTGAAAAGTTCCAGGGGGCCGAATACTTTCACAAGGCGCTGTATGTGTAGACGGTGGGTTGGGTGCAGACACCGTGTCCGTATGTGACACACAGTGTGTAGGCAGCAGCCACGCTTATGAATCCCGGCAGCACAGTTGAGATCTCCTAGGTGTTAACATGTCGGTAATCACCCAAGGAATGATGACAATGCTGCCGATTCATCAGGTGATTGTATTCTTTACGGTAGAACAGAAATCCTTGTTCTCGGCAGCACATTGTACGCTGCAGACATGACACTGTATGGGACAGACTGATCTACTAGTGGTCGTTCTGTCCCCGTCATTCAATGTAAAGAGGCCGGGAAACATGGGATGAACAATTTCATTATTATCGATCGGCGTCACAGAACGGCCTGAACTCAGCGCATGTAACTACAGCCGCCATGTCTGTGTGATGGGGCAATATGTCAGCATTTGGGACCCATTTTAATCTTTTGCCCAAGGCCCCACTTTGTGTAACGCCGGCCCTGCATGCAACTGCTAGGGTTAATACTCCTAGGTGTCGCACCTCCCTGACGATGAGGAATACTGGTGATGTCAAATGTTATATATTAAATATTTATTGTACAGGAACATAGAAGAGATGAGACAGGAGTAATCACAGTGCACGGCTAGAGGCTGCGGTGCAGCTCTGCTGCCATCTTGTGGGCACACTCTAAACTGCAGCACAAATGCAAAGTGTATTTCTACTTGTCTGCATTGCCACGATGGAAGTAGTTTTAGATGCAACAATGTCGGCTTAGTTACCATATTAGTCCAGCGCTATATAGCGACAAGTTCCAGTCCTTTTTATGTGCATCCTCGGCATCGTTCACCATAGGTCCCTAGTGGCGGTAAAACACACCTTGCTTCAAAAAAATCGATGGTCTCTGGCCCTGTTCACCTGGCCAATCCAAATCCTCAATCAGAATCTTTGGGTCTGTGAATTTATTGGACGTCACTTGGATGTCCGCAGACTTTTTTTTTTTATTTTTTAAATGGATTGCTTGATAACAAAGTACAGAGATTATAATTTTTTTTTCCCCCTCTTTGGAGAAAGACTGATAAAATTATGACAGTTTTTCTTGGACGTGAATAAACCTGATGTATCTGAATTAGTCCTAATATGAATGTGGAAAAAATAAAAATAAAAAGTGCAGGTTTTGTGCTGTGCTTGATTGTTAGCAGAACTTAAAAATGGCTGACTGCAGGATTTTTCTCTTCGCCACGACCGCACCCACTCACATCAGTGGGTGCTGTCGTGGGCTCTATAAAAGAGCATTACCGGTAAGTAATCCGTTTTTTTTTTTTTTTTTTTTTGTTTAATTGTATTTTAATAAAAACTTTGCACCATTTGGCTCTTACGGTCTCTTACTATCCCTGCGAAATCAGCGTAATAAGAATCAGTCAGTATGTGGACCGCAAAATGCATCCAGCCTGTTTTTTTTTTTTTTTTTTTTTTCTTCATTTTCTGAGCTCCTCTGTGTTGATTTATTTATAACCAAACACCACATCAAACTTATCCGATCTTTAATGTGGTCATAAATGAGCCGAAAATGGCTACAAAATGAGCTCGCTGACAGATTCCCAGTTAACTCGATCTGCAGTCGGCAATGTGCAAGGAAACACATCGGCTATAAGAATCAAACGGTGCAACATTTTTTTTAAATTAAACCCAAGTGCAAAAAAAACTTTTACCCCCCCCCCCCCCCCCCCCCAAAAAAAAAAAATGAATATAACAATTATCTTCCCCTGATTGTCCACATCCTATTAATATTAACATATGGGATAAAGGAAGAGAAAGTGGTAACGTAAAGCTCCAGGATCCAGTGTAAAATAAGGAGCGGGCCGTGATCATAATCCTTGCGGGTTCCCAAATGTTAACCCTTAAATTATCAGTGTGCCCTAAAATTGTCATTAAAGTCTTTTTAAGATTTTTTTTTTTTTTGCAAGTCTGTTCCCGGGAAAGTGCCCATTAGGTCCACCATTCCTGTCCTTGGCTTGGAGCGGCACAACCTGTCGCAAGTGGCCGCCATATTGTTAGTCTCTCGGCTTTCCTGCAAATGGATATTAATAAGAAATGGCTTATAGGAGGGAATGTATTTTTTTCCAGCGTCCTTTTTATCTCTCGTCTGTGACGATAACCTCTATATTTCGCGTTTTGTAAACGGCGATCCATATGACAACATGGCCACCTCGGCCGCGCAAAACTTGCAGTCTTATTTGGCCGCAGCTCATATTGGCGATTTTTCCTCCGTCCGTCTATTGCTGGCGAAAATTCCACTTTATTATTGGGGACCGTCACTCACAGACGTCCTCCTTTGCTTTACTAAGGTCCCCGTTGGAGATGACCGGTGCGCTCTCCACCTCCGCCCTGTCCTGTAAGCCACTCGTGGCGGTCTGGTTGCCTTTGCTGTTGGCGGAGGTGAGCTGCAGCGCCTCGCCCTTCTCGTTCAGCTCTGCCAGGTCCTTGGCGCTGGAGGTCGGCGTCGGCGTCTCGTCAGTGTTGTGGAAAGTGTCATAGTCCACTTCATAGAAGCCTTCTTCCAGCGTGAGGACCGGCATGAAGCGGTGACCCCACAGCACCTCGCGTTCCACATAGGAGCTGCGTGCTTGACAAGTCATTCCTGCAGCGGGAGGAAAAGTAGAGAAGGCAAAGTTAGGAAAAATCCACTCTTTTTTTTTTTAAATATTTCTATGATGATGGCGCCACTGTTATCCATAGGTCATGTTTGGAATTGCAACTTCACTTTTATAGAATGGGATTGGGCTGAGCTGCAATACCACACGCAACCTGTGAACAGATGTGGCGCTGTTTTAGAGCGAAGTCAACTCCTACTCCTACTTTTATAGGTATTAATGCATAAATTTTACTGTGACCACGACTCACAACTATTAAAGGGGGAACAATCAGGAAAATTGTAATACTCAATCTAGTGGAACAATTTTGTAGTTCTTACTGTAACGATAAAAATGACACCTGTCTTGTAGAAATCCGATATTCCAGTCCTGAGAAATCCAGCTTTAAAGCCACAGGCAAATTAGCCTAGAAGCTCACTGGAAGGGGCGTGTCAATTTTAGAGTGCACTGACACGCCCCCAATGCACTTCCAGGCAAATTTGCTTGATTTCTCAGCACTGGAACATCGGATTGGTGCGAAACAGGTGTCATTTTTTTTTTCTTGAGCTTAAACCTAGAACGTGCCCCGTTTAGAGGGTCCTTTAATACCATTTATCTCTGTAAAAGGTCATTTTTCAAATTGACCCTTTCAAGTGCAGTTTTCACTTTGACCACCAGAGGGCAGTGCTGCATACGGAATCTAGTTTTTAGCGCACTTCCAAGAAGCGCCACCAGATGTCACCATTCACTACAAATCGTATAACACTGCTACACCCAGTATATAGCGGGTGCATTATACTAATGGAGGTAAATTATTATTACTCTTCATGTGCTGATTTCACACACGTTTCAGAGATGTAAGTAAAGTACAAGGAAAATGCATATCACATTTCTCACCGCCCCTTTAACAGTAAGAGAGCCCCTTTAATATTTCAGCTGCATGAGTCCCTCCACCTTCAGCTGTTTTAGTGACACGGGAAAGGAGAGGACTTTAATAAAAAAGGTTTTGCAGCCAGATTTTAATTTCAGGTATTAAATGAGATCAATAAAAAGGAAATAATTGTGGATAATTAACGACAATTACAAGTTAATGACTGTTCTGTAAACAGAGATCAGCGGCTCGAGCCGCCTGATCCCTCAATTACATCCTGTCTATATCGCTAATGTACCCTGGAGAAAACGCGCTGCCCACGCCGGATGCTACAAGTGCAGGAAATGAGCGAGGAGCTCCGCGGACAGATAAAGCCTCTTAAGTGCCCTGCACATGGGAGCAAAAAAATTGTGGGTCATCACCAGGGACAGATCCTAACCGCCGAGCACACCGCCAAATGCTGAGCCTGTGCACAACTCGGTGCGCAGCGTGCAAGCGCAGAGGCTACCGCATCTGCTTTGTAGTATTATAGTAGTTATATTCCTGTACAAAGGGGCAGTATTATAGTAGTTATATTCTTGTACATGGAGGGCAGTATTATAGTAGTTATATTCTTGCACATAGGAGCAGTATTATAGTAGTTATATTCTTGTACATAGGGGGCAGTATTATAGTAGTCATATTCTTGCACATAGGAGCAGTATTATAGTAGTTATATTCTTGCACATAGGGAGCAGTATTATAGTAGTTATATTCTTGTATATAGGGGCAGTATTATAGTAGTTATATTCTTGTACATAGGGGCCGTGTTATAGTAGTTATATTCTTGTATATAGGGGCAGTATTATAGTAGTTATATTCTTGTACATAGGGGCCGTGTTATAGTAGTTATATTCTTGTACATAGGAGCAGTATTATAGTAGTTATATTCTTGCACATAGGAGCAGTATTATAATAGTTATATTCTTGCACATAGGAGCAGTATTATAGTAGTTATATTCTTGCACATAGGAGCAGTATTATAGTAGTTATATTCTTGCACATAGGAGCAGTATTATAGTAGTTATATTCTTGTACATAGGGAGCAGTATTATAGTAGTTATATTCTTGTATATAGGGGCAGTATTATAGTAGTTATATTCTTGTACATAGGGGGCAGTATTATATTAGTTATATTCTTGTACATAGGGAGCAGTATTATAGTAGTTATATTCTTGTACATAGGAGCAGTATTATAGTAGTTATATTCTTGTACATAGGGGCCGTGTTATAGTAGTTAAATTCTTGTACATAGGAGCAGTATTATAGTAGTTATATTCTTATACATAGGAGCAGTATTATAGTAGTTATATTCTTGCACATAGGAGCAGTATTATAATAGTTATATTCTTGCACATAGGAGCAGTATTATAGTAGTTATATTCTTGCACATAGGAGCAGTATTATAGTAGTTATATTCTTGTACATAGGGGCAGTATTATATTAGTTATATTCTTGTACATAGGGAGCAGTATTATAGTAGTTATATTCTTGTACATAGGAGCAGTATTATAGTAGTTATATTCTTGTACATAGGAGCAGTATTATAGTAGTTATATTCTTGCACATAGGAGCAGTATTATAGTAGTTATATTCTTGCACATATGGGCAGTATTATAGTAGTTATATTCTTGTACATAGCGGCAGTATTATAGTAGTTATATTCTTGTACATAGTGGCAGTATTATAGTAGTTATAGTCATGTACATAGGGGTCAGTATTATAGTATTTATATTCTTGTACATAGGAGCAGTATTATAGTAGTTATATTCTTGTACATAGGGGCAGTATTATAGTAGTTATATTCTTGTACATAGGAGCAGTATTATAGTAGTTATATTCTTGTCCATAGGGGCAGTATTATAGTAGTTATATTCTTGTCCATAGGGGCAGTACTATTTTGTTTTTCTTTCTTTGCTGTGTGTTTTTTTATTTACCATCTGCCTTCATATGAATTAATGGGTGTTTTCATGTTGAAAGTCTGCTTCACCCACTGCAGCTGCCCCTTTCCGTGAATCGGTTGGGGACCCAGTGGTCAGACACGCACATATCAAGAAGTCATAACTTTATCCCGTGGATGGGTGATAATGTCTTTAACTTGCCCATTTTGAAATTATTCTGAAAATGTGAAAATTATTCTGCAAAACGTCCAAACTTTGTCACAAGAACAGAACCAATAGATTTTACCAGGTCATGACTGGACAGCTCTTACCTGTAGCTTCCACCATTCCTTCCAGGATGACCACAATTTCAAATTCTTCCTTTCCGAGCTGTTCCTTGGAAATCTCCCAGAATGGGCTCTGTTCATTAAACTCGTGACAAATAATAAGCGGCGAAACCAGAAACAGTCTGTCGTCTCCGGTGTCGAATCCCACGTTTAAGTCCGTTTGGTTGAGGGGAATGAACTCTCCCTCTTTGGTTTGTTTGGACTTGATCAGCTTGGCTCGGATAGATGCCTCCACAATGTGCGAGTTTCTGAGGTCTCCAACCCTAAACATCAAACATAGCTTCCCGTCTCTCACGGAGATGACAGCCATATTGGAGAACATGAGGGTCTCTGCTCGTTTCTTTGGCTGTGAGATCTTTACAAACATGCAGCCCACCATGAAGGCATTGACTATGGAACCCAAGATGGCTTGGACCAGCAGAAGAACGATTCCCTCCGGGCACTTGTCCGTTATGACCCTGTATCCGTAACCTATGGTGGTTTCTGTCTCTATGGAGAAAAGGAAGGCAGATACAAAACCGTTCAACTTATCCACGCATGGTGTCCACGACGCATCCTCGATGTGCTCGAGGTCCCCACGGATGTAGGCGATGAGCCACCAAATGAATCCGAAGAAAATCCACGTGATGGTGTAGACCATGGTAAAGACTAGAAGATTAAACCTCCACTTTAGGTCCACCAAAGTGGTGAAGATGTCGGTCAGATATCGGTAGGTCTCACGGACGTTTCCATGATGGACGTTGCATTTCCCGTCTTTCTCTACGTACCTCTGCCTCCGTCTCTTCTCCGGTTCGGCCATCACTATGGTTCGGTTGGTTGGCACCATTGTAGGGTTCTGAGCTTGTTTCGGCAGTTTGATGCTTCGACTTTCAATGTCGTGGTCCATAAACTTGCACGAGTTCATCTTGGCGGAAGGGATTCATGGAGCTCGATCACTCCCAGCCTGGGAAGACACAAGGTGACATCAACAGTCGAATGCGAGTCAGAAGAGGTTGACCGTAGAGACAACCTTCACTGTGGTCAGAACGTATTTGGGTCTTTCTACATGTTGTCGTACTAGTGAATGTAGACTCATTGTGCCTTTGTATTAATGATTTGGGAGTTTATTAATCTTGTCAGGGCCAGAGTGAGGGTTCCGGGGTCCGGGCAGTTAATCACTTTAATAATGTAAGTAATTTACTGCGAGGATCCATCCCGACTATGTGAGAGCGCCCGCTAACACATCACATATTTAAGAAGTGCCGCCGTCATCTTTATTAGATTTTCATGCATCGTGAACCTGAATACAAAGTCCGTGAGCAGAAATTATCGAGGTGACGGGGTCCAGATGCTGCAGAGAGGTCTGCAAGGTGCGGACGTCACACTGAGAAGTCATGGCGCAAGCAGGAGAAAACTACCGACGCAGTCCAGAGGCTTCCAGATGTGATGTGGAGCATGGTGGTATAACCTGGGCATCTCCTGTATATAATTATACATGTACAGCTGGTATAACCTGGGCATCTCCGGTATATAATTATATATGTACAGCCGGTATAACCTGGGCATCTCCTATGTATAATTATATATGTACAGCCGGTATAACCTGGGCATCTCCTGTATATAATTATATATGTACAGCTGGTATAACCTGGGCATCGCCTGTATATAGATATATATGTACAGCTGGTATAACCTGGGCATTGCCTGTATATAATTTTATATGTACAGCTGGTATAACATGAGCATCTCCTGTATATAATTATATATGTACAACTGGTATAACCTGGGTATCTCCTGTATATAATTATATATGTACAGCTGGTATAACCTGGGTATCTCCTGTATATAATTATATATGTACAACTGGTATAACCTGGGTATCTCCTGTATATAATTATATATGTACAACTGGTATAACCTGGGTATCTCCTGTATATAATTATATATGTACTAACTACTGGAACAACACGTCCATCTTGAACTGTCCTCCCATCTCTCTTCTTGCTCCCTCTTCTATCGCTTACAATCTGGCTTCCGGTCACACCACTCCACTGAAACTGCCCTAACTAAGGTCACCAATGACCTATTAACCGCCAAGAGCAAGCGACACTACTCTGTCCTCCTCCTCCTCCTCGACCTGTCGGCTGCCTTTGACACAGTGGACCATTCCCTATTATTACAAACCCTCTCATCCCTTGGCATCACAGACTTGGCCCTATCCTGGATCTCATCATACCTAACAGACCGAACATTCAGCGTCTCCCACTCACACACCACCTCCTCACCTCGCCCCCTGTCAGTCGGAGTCCTGCAAGGTTCAGTTCTAGGACCCCTGCTCTTCTCCATTTACACCTTTGGCCTGGGACAGCTCATAGAATCTCACGGCTTTCAGTATCACCTCTATGCTGATGACACACAGATCTACATCTCTGGACCAGATATCACCTCCCTACTAACCAGAATCCCTCAATGTCTGTCCACTATTTCATCCTTCTGCGCTAGATTTCTGAAACTTAACATGGACAAAACAGAATTCATCATCTTTCCCCCATCTCACGTGACCCCCCCCCCCAACGAACCTATCCATTACAGTAAATGGCTGCCCACTCTCCCCAGTCCCACAAGCTCACTGTCTTGGGGTAATCCTTGACACTGATCTCTCCTTCAAACCACATATCCAAGCCCTTTCCACTTCCTGCCGACTTCAACTCAAAAATATTTCACGAATCCGTACATTCCTCAACCATGAATCTGCAAAAACCCTAGTCCATGCCCTCATCATCTCCCGCCTTGACTACTGCAACCTCCTGCTCTGTGGCCTCCCCTCTAACACTCTCGCACCCCTCCAATCTATTCTAAACTCTGCTGCCCGACTAATCCACCTGTCCCCCGCTATTCCCCGGCCTCTCCCCTCTGTCATTCCCTTCACTGGCTCCCCATCACCCAGAGACTCCAGTACAAAACCCTAACCATGACGTACAAAGCCATCCACAACCTGTGTCCTCCATACATCTGTGACCTCGTCTACCGGTACTTACCTACCCGCAACCTCCGATCCTCACAAGATCTCCTACTCTACTCCCCTCTTATCTCCTCTTCCCACAATCGTATACAAGATTTCTCTAGTACATCCCCCCTACTCTGGAACTCTCTACCACAACACATCAGACTCTCACCTACCATCGAAACCTTCAAAAAGAACCTGAAGACCCACCTCTTCAGAAAAGCCTACAACCTGCAGTAACCACCGATCGACCAAACCGCTGCATGACCAGCTCTACCCTCACCTACTGTATTCTCACCCATCCCTTGTAGATTGTGAGCCCTCGCGGGCAGGGTCCTCTGTCCTCCTGTACCAGTTATGACTTGTATTGTTTAAGATTATTGTACCTGTTTTTATTATGTATACCCCTCCTCACATGTAAAGCGCCATGGAATAAATGGCGCTATAACAATAAATAATATGTACAGCTGGTATAACCTGGGCATCTCCTGTATATAATTTTATATGTACAGCTGGTATAACCTGGGCATCTCCTGTATATAATTATATATATATACAGCTGGTATAACCTGGGCATCTCCGGTATATAATTATATATGTACAGCCGGTATAACCTGGGCATCTCCTGTATATAATTATATATGTACAGCCGGTATAACCTGGGCATCTCCTGTATATAATTATATATGTACAGCCGATATAACCTGGGCATCTCCTGTATATAATTATATATGTACAGCCGATATAACCTGGGCATCTCCTGTATATAATTATATATGTACAGCCGGTATAACCTGGGCATCTCCTGTATATAATTATATATGTACAGCTGGTATAACCTGGGCATCTCCTGTATATAATTTTATATGTACAGCTGGTATAACCTGGGCATCTCCTGTATATAATTATATATGTACAGCTCGTATAACCTGGGCATCTCTTGTATATAATTTTATATGTACAGCTGGTACAAACTGGGTATCTTCTTACTGTGCTGTATTAAACTCCAGAGCTGAAATCTCCCAGCAGCCCCTGCTCGTTTGCTGTCTGCCCTTTCACCTCTACATTTATGGTTTATCAGGTCTCCTGTGGACATCGCCCCATTGCTGTGCAGGTAGCAGAGCCCGCGGCAGGTGGCACTGCCCTGTAGCACAGACAGATCTTTCATGTATGCCTGCTGCCTGGCAGCGGAGCACTCACAGATGGCCGCACTTGCCACGTTGGTTCTTTCCAACTGGCTCTTGTGTATTTCAGAACATTTGCCAAAACAACGAGCCGCGTCCGGCCGTCATTAGGAGCCATTCAGTGCACAACGATTAATGGTGGCGAGAAACGCAATAAAGAACGAACCTGCCCCAGATGCCCGGTCCATCGGTGCGGAGAGGGCAGGAATCGTCATTCTGCTGCACGAGAAACGAGTTTTATCCTTAAATACAGCAAAACGGTGATTTAGGTTCTGTATATATTATCTATATGGTGGTATTGATTACTTTCAGTAATATCTATAGTAGTATTATATATGGTGGTATTATATATCTTTGGCATGGTGGTATTATTTGGGCACTATATGGTAGCAGATATTAAATTATGTATTGTGGTATCATTATGTGGGCACTTTATGTTAGTATTATATATGATAGTGTATGCTTGGTGGTATTTACTTTCAGTATGGTAGTATTATATACATTACATTTGGTATCATATGTTATGTATAGCGGTATAATTATTTGGGCACCATATGGCAGTATTTTATTATGTATGGTGACATTCTTTACTGTGTGTGGTAGTATTATATACGTTACATATAGTGCTATTATGTATGTTCTGTATAGCGCTATCATTATTTGGGCACTGTATTATAGTATTTTATTATGTATTGTGGTATTATTTACTTTCAGTATATTAGTATTATATAGTTTACATATGGTTGTATTATGTAAGTTCTGTATAGCAGCATCATTATTTGGGCAAAATATGGTAGTATATATTATGTATGGTGGTATTATTACTTGGGCACTGTATGGTAGTACTACAGTTGTGCTCAAAAGTTTACATACCCCGGCAGAATTTTTGCTTTTCAGAGAATATGAATGATTAACACCAAACCTTTTTCTCCACTCATGGTTAGTGGTTGGGTGACGCCATTATTGTCAAGCTACTGTGTTTTCTCTTTTTAAGTCATAATGACAACCCAAAACATCCAAATGTCCCTGATGAAAAGTTCACATACCCTATTTCTTAATACCGTGTGTTGCCCCCTCTAACATCAATGACAGCTTGAAGTCTTTTGTGGTAGTTGTGGATGAGGTTCTTTATTTTCTCAGATGGCAAAGCTGCCCACTCTACTTGGCAAAAAGCCTCCAGTTCCTGTAAATTCCTGGGCTGTCTAGCATGAACTGTGCGCTTGAGATCTCACCAGAGTGGCTCAATGATATTGAGGTCAGGAGACTGAGATGGCCACTCCAGAACCTTCACTTTGTTCTGCTGTAGCCAAAGACAGGTCAACTAGGTCTTGTGTTTTTAATTGTTGTCCAAGTACGTCCCATGCGCAGCTTCCGGGCTGATGATTGAAAATTTTCCTCCAGTATTTGCTGATAACGTGCTGCATTCATCTTTCCTTCAACTTTGACCAAGTTTCCTGCCTTTGCAGCTCCCACATCCCCAAAACATCAGTGATCCACCTCCATGCTTTACAGTAAGAATGGTGTTGACCTCTCTCCAAATGTAACGTTTATGGTTGTGGCCAAAAAGTTCAATTTTGGTCTCATCACTCCAAATTACCTTGTTCCAGAAATTTTGAGGCTTGTCTCTGTGCTGTTTTGCGTATTGTAGGTGAGATACTTTGTGGCATTTGCGCAGTAATGGCTTTCTTCTGGCGGCTCGACCATGCAGCCCATTTTCTTCAAGTGCCTCCTTATTGTGCATCTTGAAACAGCCACACCGCTAGTTTTCAGAGAGTCCTGTATTTCAGCTGATGTTATTTGTGGGTTTTTCTTTGCATCCCGAACAATTTTCCTGGCAGTTGTGGACGACATTTTTGTTGGTCTATCTGACCGTGGTTTTGTTTTTACAGAGCCACTGATTTTCCATTTGTTAATCCCAGTTTGAACGCTGCTGACTGGCATTATCAATTCCTTGGATATCTTTTTGTATCCCTTTCCTGTTTTATACAGTTCAGCTACCTTTTCCCGTAGATCCGTTGATAATTCCTTTTCTTTCCCCATGACTCACAATCCAGAAGCGTCAGTGGCTGGATGAAAGATGCAAAAGTCTGTCTGGATCCCAGAAACTCACTCGGCTTTTATGCGTTCCAGGAGTTAGAGATGAAGGAAAGGTTAGAGACAGGTCTGTAGTTAGCAGGGCAGTTCTGGTCCAGGGATGGCTTTTTAAGTAAAGGGGTAATGATGGCATGTTTAAATGAGGAGGGAAAGATACCTGAAGAAAGCGAGAGGTTAAATATTTTAGTCAGGTGAGTGGTGACCACTGGTGAGAGAAACTATATACTATGTACTATATAATGTACGGTGGTATTATTATTTGGGTACTGTATGGTAGTACTATATAATGTACGGTGGTATTATTTGGGTACTGTATGGTAGTAGTATATAATGTACGGTGGTATCATTATTTGGGCACTGTATGGTAGTACTATATAATGTATGGTGGTATTATTATTTGGGTACTGTATGGTAGTACTATATAATGTACGGTGGTATCATTATTTGGGCACTGTATGGTAGTACTATATAATGTATGGTGGTATTATTATTTGGGCACTGTATGGTTATATAATGTATGGTGGTATTATTATTTGGGTACTGTATGGTAGTAGTATATAATGTACGGTGGTATCATTATTTGGGCACTGTATGGTAGTACTATATAATGTATGGTGGTATTATTATTTGGGCACTGTATGGTTATATAATGTATGGTGGTATTATTATTTGGGTACTGTATGGTAGTAGTATATAATGTACGGTGGTATCATTATTTGGGCACTGTATGGTAGTACTATATAATGTATGGTGGTATTATTATTTGGGCACTGTATGGTTATATAATGTATGGTGGTATTATTATTTGGGTACTGTATGGTAGTAGTATATAATGTACGGTGGTATCATTATTTGGGCACTGTATGGTAGTACTATATAATGTATGGTGGTATTATTATTTGGGCACTGTATGGTTATATAATGTATGGTGGTATTATTATTTGGGTACTGTATGGTAGTAGTATATAATGTACGGTGGTATCATTATTTGGGCACTGTATGGTAGTACTATATAATGTATGGTGGTATTATTATTTGGGCACTGTATGGTTATATAATGTATGGTGGTATTATTATTTGGGTACTGTATGGTAGTAGTATATAATGTACGGTGATATTATTATTTGGGCACTGTATGGTAGTACTATATAATGTATGGTGGTATTATTTGGGCACTGTATGGTTACTATATAATATATGGTGGTATCATTTGGGTACTGTATGGTAGTAGTATATAATGTACGGTGGTATTATTTGGGCACTGTATGGTAGTACTATATAATGTATGGTGGTATTATTATTTGGGCAGTGTATGGTAGCATTCTATTATGTCTGGTGGTATTATTTACATTCAGTATAGCAGTATTATATATGTTACTGTATGGTGTGCATATACATATATTACTGAACATCGTCTATCAGAATAGGTGTCAGTAGGACCGATATTTACTGGTGTTTTATACTCCTAAGATGTCGGCCACCTCCATTGCCTTCCGGGTTCCTGGGTTAATTTCTCGTTAATGAACCTGCCGATCGGATGAAGGCTTCATCACTATGCAGACAAGCGTCCCAACAGCTGCCTCCTCGTCAGCGTCTTCCCATCTCCTTCCACAAGCAGATGTTTTCCGACCGTCTGCTCCAATTAGTGGGGTTGAGCGCTGCGTGGCGTATTCATGCACATCATATAGGAAAACAAGACGGCAGGCCTAGACGAGACTTGTTAAATGTGAGAGCAGCTGACAGCCGCTGTCATAGTCCGTAGGGGAACCTCGTAGCCCAGACATTATGTATTAAGATCAAACCCTGCGTGCAGCGTGACGAGGGGAGAGCAGCGGCGCTCGGAAAACATTCCGGCAATTACATAACTTAGGACTTGGTGCTGTGTAACGTCATCTGTAGGAGCAGCGTGACCCTCCGAGGGACAAAATTTCCATTTAATATACATTTATATCGCTCTACCAACCCGTGCTGATGTGTAAGCGAGACGATAAGTGGACGGAGCCGCATCCCCCGCACAAAATGTTCTGTGCTCTCAAAAAGGGGGTCACTTTAGGTTTTTCTGCAAACAGGTGACCGTGGACCAGGCTTCAATGCAAAAGACAAAAATTGAGAAAAAAAAACGTTCAGTGCTCTTGGAACAGAGTCGACATAACAAGTGGGTCCCATCCTCATGGGAGATCTGGGGTTAGAAGATCACTACGTATTGTGAATAGCAGACCTTTCATTTAGCCGGTGTGTTTGTGTTCCACGTTAAATGGATTTGATTTCCTTTGGTGGTAAAGAGGTTAAAGATCCTTTCTATGCTCCATTTCAGCTGCTTCTGATCTGGTCATTTCCTCTCCCTATAATATCTGGCCAGACCTTCTTTTCCTTGACAGTGAAAGTTTTACTTCCTAGCTCCTCGGAGTCTCTGTGCTGAATTGAAGATCATTGATGCTACTGGAGATTGTTGCGTTCTCTTTTTGGGTGTATGCTTTCTTTATTGTCCTATTCTCATTTGGTTGTTACATTCCTATCCCTCCCTATATACCGCTCTACCTTTGGTGAGTATTTGTATGTTTGTTCCTTTTTGTTATCCCTGTCTTACATGTTTTATACATTAGCATTTCAGTCCGGAGCCTCCTGGGGGAGCGGGAGGGGACAGCTTAGGCAGTAACAGGAGCAGAGTAAGGTTGGTGGCCCAAACCTCCTCACCTTTAGAGGTACCCTTGGGAGCAGGGATAGTCAGGGCCCCAGTCCTAGGGATGGTTCAGGCCCCTTTTCCCTAATCACGAGCAGTCACAACATCACATATAAGTTTTATTTTGTTGTCATTTTATGGCGATAATATTTGGACAATGTATACGGTTGTTTTTGGGCACCATATAGAGTTATAATATTGGCTCCATATTGTAGCACTATATTAGTACTATTGATGATGTTGTGTGTTCACTATATCGCAGTATAATTTGAGCTCTTTTTAGTAGCAGTACTTACAACCTATGGGATGTTGATATGTGCTCACTGTATGGCAACGTTATTTTGTCACTGTGTGGTGTTACTATATGGCACAGTATTACGTTACTAATGAAGAACATCCCTATTATTGTGGTTACTATGTGGCGGTATAACTTAGAGACCACTTCGTAGATTTTTGGGACACTATATAGGGCAATACAGTGCTACTACTTGAGTACTGTTTGGTCATTATATGGCTGTGATATTTGAGCACTGTATGGCAATTTTATTTTGCTATTGTACTGTGAAGTATGTAGGTACTGTGAGACTGTTATTGTGGTTGCCATATGGCAATATAACTTAGGGACCATATCATATTTTTGGGGGCACACCATTTGAGTATGTTTTAGTGTTGTGTGCTCACTATACGGTTATATTGTTTAGGAACTGATTGACGGTATTATTTGAGCTCTGCAGTATAGTCCTCCTTAGAATCCGGCAGGATGAAGTTGTGCAATAACTGTATGGCAATGTTATACTGCTGCTGTATTGCAGTACTATTTCGGTACTGTAAGGCTTTTCTTTTTCTTCTTCTGATAGTTTGTAGCAATGTATCAGAAAGGAGTTCAAAATTTTAATGTCAATAAGGATTGTCTAAGCTGGAAGCAACTGTAGCAAACACTCAGCTGTAATAAGTATTGGGTCAAGGGTGAACTTATGGATGTGGTGAAGAATGTTCCTGATGGCGGTTTATTACCACACCAGGAAACGTGATCATCATGAGATTTCCCCGGTGACCTCACTCCTTATTCTCTGCAATCACTGATATCGGATGAGAGCGCAGATCAATGTAAATATATGTCACCGACTGATACAATCCTCTGTTCTCTGTGACGGGGAAGCAATGCGCGGCTGCTGACAAATAAGGATTAACAGAAAGGTTTCTTTCTATGAAATCTTTCGTCACAGATGTATTTCCTGCCGAATACAAAGAACACGGGAAATGAAGAATGTCAGGCGGATCGCTCTTCATATTTACCTATATTACTTGTGTTTGAGTCTCTAATCTGCTGGGAAATCACGGGGAACCGAGCAAAAACATGTAATGTCAGAGGATAATCACTGCAGAGGAGCAGAAAGCGGCATCTGTCCCCTCAGTGATATCACTCTACAGGAAACTGTAATGGTCAATGGATGGCGGTATTATAGCAGTTATATTCTTGTACATAGGGGCAGTACTATAGTAGTTACATTCTTGTACATAGGAGCAGTATTATAGTAGTTATATTCTTGTACATAGGAGCAGTATTATAGTAGTTATATTCTTGTACATAGGGGCAGTATTATAGTAGTTATATTCTTGTACATAGGGCAGTATTATAGTAGTTATATTCTTGTACATAGGGGCAGTATTATAGTAGTTATATTCTTGTACATAGGGCAGTATTATAGTAGTTATATTCTTGTACATAGGAGCAGTATTATAGTAGTTATATTCTTGTACATAGCAGCAGTATTATAGTAGTTATATTCTTGTACATAGGGGCAGTATTATAGTAGTTATATTCTTGTACATAGGAGCAGTATTATAGTAGTTATATTCTTGTACATAGGGGCAGTATTATACTAGCTATATTCTTGTACATAGGAGCAGTATTATAGTAGTTATATTCTTGTACATAGGAGCAGTATTAAAGGAGTTATATTCTTGTACATAGGGGCAGTATTATAGTAGTTATATTCTTGTACATAGGGGCAGTATTACAGTAGTTATATTCTTGTACATAGGGGCAGTATTATAGTAGTTATATTCTTGTACATAGGGGCTGTATTATAGTGGTTATATTCTTGTACATAGGGGCAGTATTATAGTAGTTATATTCTTGTAAATAGGGGCAGTATTACAGTAGTTATATTCTTGTACATAGGGGCAGTATTACAGTAGTTATATTTCTGTACATAGGGGCAGTATTATAGTAGTTATATTCTTGTACATAGGGGCAGTATTATAGTAGTTATATTCTTGTACATAGGAGCAGTATTATAGTAGTTATATTCTTGTACATAGGGGCAGTATTATAGTAGTTATATTCCTGTACATAGGGGCAGTATTATAGTAGTTATATTCTTGTACATAGGGGCAGTATTATAGTAGTTATATTCTTGTACATAGGGGCAGTATTATAGTAGTTATATTCTTGTACATAGGGGCAGTATTATAGTAGTTATATTCTTGTACATAGGGGCAGTATTATAGTAGTTATATTCTTGTACATAGGGGCAGTATTATAGCAGTTATATTCGTGTACATAGGGGCAGTATTATAGCAGTTATATTCTTGCACATAGGAGCAGTATTATAGTAGTTATATTCTTGTACATAGGGGCAGTATTATAGTAGTTATATTCTTGTACATAGGGGCAGTATTATAGTGGTTATATTCTTGTACATAGGAGCAGTATTATAGCAGTTATATTCTTGTACATAGGGGCAGTATTATAGTAGTTATATTCCTGTACATAGGGGCAGTATTATAGTAGTTATTTTCTTGTACATAGGGGCAGTATTATAGTAGTTATATTCTTGTACATAGGGGCAGTATTATAGTAGTTATATTCCTGTACATAGGGGCAGTATTATAGTAGTTATATTCTTGTACATAGGGGCAGTATTATAGTAGTTATATTCTTGTACATAGGAGCAGTATTATGGTAGTTATATTCTTGTACATAGGGGCAGTATTATAGTAGTTATATTCCTGTACATAGGGGCAGTATTATAGTAGTTATATTCTTGTACATAGGGGCAGTATTATAGTAGTTATATTCTTGTACATAGGGGCAGTATTATAGTAGTTATATTCTTGTACATAGGGGCAGTATTATAGCAGTTATATTCTTGTACATAGGGGCAGTAGTACAGTAATTATATAGCATTAAACGTTATTTCCATCTGGGCCATTTGAAGCTTACAGCAATCTTCTGAACTCCCATACAGATGAATAAAAACGTAGAAACAGTAAAGGCTTCTGATTGCAAAATGTGGTGGAATAAAACTCATCTCTAGCCAGTTGTAATGATCTCCTGCAGCCTCTGGTCAGTGACAATGGAGATATATCACTGATTATGATAGATTTGTATATTTGCGCCTCATTCCATTAAACTTGTCAGTGTTATCAGGTTTATTTCACGGGAACCTGCCATCGTCTGCTTTATAAAAGGGCCGTGGGGCACAGATCAGCAGATGTAAGATTTGGTCGTGTTGTCTCTTTTGCAGTTTTGATCTACAGAAGCTTTGTCTCCCGGCAGTCACTGGGTAAATCTAAGAAGAAGCCTCGATCATTTCTTCAGCTTCAGAGCATAAATTTGTTTTACAAGTTGATAATCACCCCCTTGGGGGAGATGTTATTACATAAGAAAGGATTATCAGCCGTTCTCTACAATCCTGCCTGGTGTTTGTGTCACTCAAAACCACTTTTGCAGCAATCAAGACTCATGGGTGTTAACGTTCATGAACCATGGATGTGATGGCATTCATTACAAGGAACAAATTTATTATGTGACCTTAGGACCTAGGAGGACAGTAATAGCAGTGTCTGTATCTAGGAGAAAGATAGGCCTTCCACCGACATCAACAAACAGCATAAGTCATATAATACTGCCCCTATGCACTGAACAAGGATGCTATAAACATGCTACCTCCTATTAAAAAGGCAATGGCAAGAATAATACATCCCCTATATACAAGAATATAACTACTATAATACTGTCCCTATGTACAAGAATATAACTACTATAATAATGCTCCTATGTACAAGAGTATAGCTACTATAATACTGCTCCTATGTACAAGAATATTACTACTATAATACTGCCCCTATATACAAGAATATAACTACTATAATACTGCCTCTATGTACAAGAATATAGCTACTATAATACTGCTCCTATGTACAAGAATATAACTACTATAATACTGCCCCTATATACAAGAATATTACTACTATAATACTGCTCCCTATGTACAAGAATATAACTACTATAATACTGCCCCTATGTACAAGAATATAACTACTATAATACTGCCCCTATATACAAGAATATAACTACTATAATACTGCCTCTATGTACAAGAATATAACTACTATAATACTGCCCCTATGTACAAGAATATAACTACTATAATACTGCTCCCTATGTACAAGAATATAACTACTATAATACTGCCCCTATGTACAAGAATATAACTACTATAATACTGCCCCTATATACAAGAATATAACTACTATAATACTGTTCCTTATGTACAAGAATATAACTACTATAATACTGCCCCTATGTACAAGAATATAACTACTATAATAGTGCCCATATGTACAAGAATATAACTACTATAATACCGCTCCTATGTACAAGAATATAACTACTATAATACTGCTCCTATGTACAAGAATATAACTACTATAATACTGCCCCTATGTACAAGAATATAACTACTATAATACTGCCCCATATGTACAAGAATATTACTACTATAATGCTGCCCCATATGTACAAGAATATAACTACTATAATACTGCTCCCTATGTACAAGAATATAACTACTATAATACTGCCCCTATGTACAAGAATATACTATAATACTGCCCCTATGTACAAGAATGTAACTACTATAATACTGCCCCTATGTACAAGAATATACTATAATACTGCTCCTATGTACAAGAATATAACTACTATAATACTGCCCCTATGTACAAGAATATAACTACTATAATACTGCCCCATATGTACAAGAATATTACTACTATAATACTGCCCCATATGTACAAGAATATAACTACTATAATACTGCTCCCTATGTACAGAATATAACTACTATAATACTGCCTCTATGTACAAGAATATAACTACTATAATACTGCCCCTATGTACAAGAATATACTATAATACTGCTCCTATATACAAGAATATAACTACTATAATACTGCTCCTATGTACAAGAATATAACTACTATAATACTGCCCCTATGTACAAGAATATAAATACTATAATACTGCCCCTATGTACAAGAATATAACTACTATAATACTGCTCCTATGTACAAGAATATAACTACTATAATACTGCCCCCTATGTAACTACAATACTGCTCCTATATTTTTTTTTTAGTTGCTTATAATCTTATTTGAGCTCTAAACTGAACAATATATTTAGAATTTTACTCATTGATTAACCCAATCCTTCCCAGGTGGAGCACTTCTATAATGATAACGGGTTAGCGTCGTACATTATTGATGCTGTGGTGCGGTAGAATCTCGCTTGATGACTGGGATAGATGACAGCCATCTGTGAATGTGGCAGAATTGGGCAGAACATGTGGCATCTGATTACACTTGGGGATTTTAACAACTTTAGAGATGAAGTTTGGGGATGGACACAGATGGCGGAGAGAGAATGACCCGAGGAGGCTTCTCAGTCACGGGTCACGCGGAGCGCGGCCTCAGACTGTAGCATACCCTATAGCCATAAAGGTGATGGTGGCAGGAGCAGGGGGCTGTAGCAGCACAGAGTATTTTAGGAGAGGAGGGTTTTGATCTTGGGCTGAGAATTAAATGATGGAAGGAGTGGACATACAGCAGCACAGAGTATTTTAGGATTATGTGTAGATTAGACTGAGGAAGGACTAGGGACAGGTTTTCAGCAGCGCAGAGTATTTCAGAGGATGACAGTTTTGTGGTCACATAGTGTAAGGCGCAGGGTTTGGGGTGTTATTTTGTGGCTGCAGGGGAGAGAGCTTCAGACTAGAGGTGAATGCAAACTTTAAAGAAGTTTTCTTCGACTTTTGTGACATGTGGGGGATGGGTGGACCCTCCTGATCATTCATTACCCCCGCGTGCATTACTGGACGGTGATATTAATTGACCGATCTGAAACCATGAGGAAAATGGGGATTTTCTGATGAAGAATCGAATGGAGGAGAATCCTCCAATGCAAAAAGCAAGATGATGAATTGCTGGAGCAGAACATTGCTGCAAAACTGACCTATTTCTTACAGATTTCTATCAGTGGAGAAGACGCAGGAGTAACTAAAGGCTGAAATAAATAGCCCAGCGGATCTGTGTTTTACCTGTTAGCTACTTATTTTTCTTATTTATTTTTGTTGCTTTAGTCACATCCCAAGCTGCATTCAAACAAAAGTTAGTTCTAAGGCAGCAAAACTCATGTGTTTGGTGCCCCCTGCTGGTGGAGTGTGTGATCAGCCTTATTGGGACATGGTGGTCATCCACAACCATTCTATATTTCATCCATCTGGACCATCCAGGGTTGCACGGCATCATCCGTAAACAAGATTGTTTCATAATTGGTCTTCATTTATGTTGGGGCCACTGCGGTCGGCTCTTATTGTGAGCGCTATTTAGGGGCGGCCGAATAGTAGGTTTGTGCAAAACTGCAGCCTCTGAAAGATCCTGTACCTTGAGGTTCACGGACTCCAGAGGCACCTGCAGCTTCACATACCTTTTTGCTGCTTTGTAATGGTATGCTATTGGCTGCTCTCTTAATCAGATGAAAGTGTGTGGCAGAAACCTTCTGTATTATGCCTTTATCTGCACGATCCTTCCTCATCATGCCTTCATCTGCACGATCCTTCCTCATTATGCCTTTATCTGTGCAATCCTTCCTCATTATGCCTTTATCTGCCCAATCCCTCCTTGTTATGCCTTTATTTGCACAATCCTTCCACATTATGCATTTATCTGTGCAATCCTACCTCATCATGCCTTCATCTGCACGATCTTTCCTCATTATGCCTTTATCTGTGCAATCCTTCCTCAATATGCCTTTATCTGCGCAATCCTTCCTCATTATGCCTTTATCTGCACAATCCTTCCTCATTATGCCTTTATCTGCACAAACCTTCCTGATTATGCCTTTATCTGCACGTTCCTTCCTCATTTTGCTTTTATCTGCACAAATCCATCTGTGATCTGTATCAGCCAAAAATGTCTTCACAGTACAATGATCACACTTACGTTTTGTTGAATAATCTGTTTTCATACCTTGTCCAAGGCATTGTACTATGAGACAATTTTTAGCAGCAGAGATCATTTTTATGAAATCTGCAACTGCTTAATAATGTGGAATGTTCTTCGGAAGAAGTTTTTCTTTTAATTGGACACCTGGCAAGTAATTATCACAAGGGTCTGAAATTGTCAGTGATCCAAAGATCCTGAGATACAAACTGTCCATGAGTTTATGGAAAAAACAACAAATGTCACCTTTATGACACGTAATCCATTTTGCATTATAACACAGTGCACATGGCACAAAAGTCTTTGTATAGCAAATGGTAGGGTAGATGGTGTCCACTATGACTCACTTAAAGGGGTTGTCCAGGATTACAAAAACATGGCTGCTTTGTTTCAGAAAGAGCCTACCCTGACTATGGATTGTGCATTGTACTACACCCAATGAAGTGAATGGAGATAAGCTGCAGTACCATGCACAACCTATGGTCAGAGGTGGTGCTGTGTCTGAAACACAACCACCATGTTTATCTCATCCCGGACAACCCCTTTAAGAGCCACTGCTGCTGCAGATCTGGATGTGAGAAGTGTATAACATTTAATCAGGGTCAAATAAAGTAATATATTTGATATTTGCAGAACGGATCTGGAATGAATTATATTCCGATCTATAAAAAAAAAATATATATATATGTCTAGGGGTCACTTCCGTCTGTCTGTCCTTCTGTCACGGTTATTCATTTGCTGATTGGTCTCGGCAGCTGCCTGTCATGGCTGCAGCGACCAATCAGCGACGGGCACAGTCCGATTAGTCCCTCCTCTACTCCCCTGCACTCACTGCCCGGCGCCCGCTCCGTAATCCCCTCCACTCACCGCTCACACAGGGTTAATGGCAGCGGTAACGGCCCGCGGTGTAACGCGCTCCGTTACCGCTGCTATTAACCCTGTGTGTCCCCAACTATTTACTATTGATGCTGCCTACGCAGCATCAATAGTAAAAATATGTCAAGTTAAAAATAATTAAAAAAAATAAAAAACCTGCTATACTCACCCTCCGCCGCCTTTCCCGCTCCTCTGGATGCTCCTGGGACCGCTCCATTGCAAGCGGCAGCTTCCGCTCCCAGGGCTGGTGTGCGACAAGGACCTGCGACGTCATCACAGGTCCTGCTCACACCAGCCCTAGGACCGGAAGCTGCCGCTTGCAATGGAGCGGTCCCAGGAGCATCCAGAGGAGCGGGAAAGGCGGCGGAGGGTGAGTATAGCAGGACTTACAACGGGCCTTCGGAAGGTGAGTATATGTTTATTTATTTTTTTAAGTCTCTATACTACGTGGCTCTGTGCTGGGCAATATACTACGTGGCTCTGCTATATACTACGTGGCTCTGCTATATACTATGTGGCTGGGCAATATACTACGTGGAGATGCATATTCTAGAATACCCGATGCGTTAGAATCGGGCCACCATCTAATATATATATATATATATATCCCTCCGCCTCCGTAACAAAACAAGACATTACACATCTGTATCACACAAAAACCTTTACCCTTCAAGCATTACATGGACCCCCGACACAGAGGTATACATGGAGAACAAAGTCTGGAATCCGCAGAGTCCGTGACCCCGAAATGACAGATATTATAAATCAAAGATGAAGGAAAAATCCAGAGGGCAGAGAAATATAGAACCATTCTGATACTCAAAGACATACATCAAAATAATTAGGGGGTCCGAGGCAATTATCAATGTCATCGTGAGAGGAGGGGGATGAATAATATTACTTTATGATTGTATTCCATTATATTACTAAGTATTGCAAATAATAAATAATAAAATAAATATTGTAATAAATCCCTTAAATCACTCCGAAGTGCTGGGTAAATGGGGGGCAGCATGTGTTTGTCTCTTTGCTCTTGTTCTCCTGTCAGACCCAGGGAAGGCAAGCCTTGGTTGGAGCAATGCTTGTTGGGAAGTATTGAAAAGAAAGTTCCAGCTCCTACAGTGCTGGCAGAATGCTAGTGTAGAGGAACAACCCACTGAAAAAGCGTGGATGGCAAGATACAGAGAGTAAGAATTGTGTCAATTTATGGACATATTAGATTGATAGATATGCACCAAAAGCAGTTTAAAAAAAATAAATATGAATTAATACATAGTTATAATATTAAATATAATAAATTAGTTATTTAATAATGAATTAACGTAGTAATAAAATATCAATAAAAATTATAGTTATGATAAAATATAAAATAATTATAATGATTATAGTCAGTTTGTGGACATATTAGACTGAAAAAAATATATATATACGGTATATGTTAATAAATGATAGTTGTAATAATATTATTGATAATACATTATAGTTATATTACTAATAGCAATGATAAATTAGTTATAATTATATTAATAACAAAAATACAAAAATAACCAATTTTATATATTCTAAAATATTATTCAAGTTTTATCAATATTAATGATAAATAATAGCAAATAGTTATAATCAAATATAAAATAATAGATAATATTTATAATAAGAATAATCAAATATAATTGTAATAAATCATAAATAATACAATTATTTCTATTACATAAAATATGTAATTTATTCTTAGAATTTATGTAGTATGACATCAATAATAAATAAAACTTAATGATCACAATATGTAGATATATAGCAACATTGTAAGAAAAGTAAAAGTCCGAATATTCACACTAATTAAATATAAATGAAGGAAAGTGAAGCCAGAAATAAGAAAACACGCACATGGCGGAACCGTAAAGAGAAGATACAATGTATCTCCGGACCAGCACATGGTACCGATACATCTGTTCTGCAGGGACAAGGTGTATTATGAGTGGTCTGAGACCGGACCCCCGCCATTTCTTTGTTATTTATGGAGCAGACTGGTCTGGGAAAGACATGGAGCAGGAGCCAGAACAAACAGGACATTATTGCCCAGAACTGGAATCATCCTGGGACCAGTAATGGATGATGAACCAGTGTGGAGGCCTCAGCTATGTAACTCCCAGTGTTCCCATTATTTACTGGGCTGGGACTGGTACAAGCTGGAACTGAGATACATTCATTACATACTGGCCTCAGGGCGCATAAAAAATTAACCCTTCACAAACTGATTATTATGTTGTGTTCTGCTGGAGGCTACAATCCCGGCACATTGTTACCGGTGTACTCACTTCTTCCATGATCCCTGCACTGCGCCGTACCTCGCAGTCTATACTATATACTATCTGTACTATATATACTATCTACACTTTCTCGCACCTTGTTCTAATGTTAAAGTATCTATTAATGTTTGTAAACAAAGAGAAACAAAAAAAAAATACAACGTCAGTCCTGACAGTCTTCATTCTGGTCACTGACACTCCGACGTTGACGATACAAAGGATTCTAAATTCTTTGCTACTTGCCAAATTCTAGTTTGGTTCCTTTTCAATTTTGAAGATCTCTGCTTGCTGTCCCTGCACGGAGTATAAGGCTACTTGCACACATCAGTTTTTTGCCGTCAGACAGGATCCGTTGAATTTAAAAAAAAAAAAAAAAAAAACGGATCCGGCGCAAAATGTGAAAAACTGATGCGACGGATCCGTTTTTTTGCTGGATCCGTTTTTTGAGGCTTTTTTTGTTTTTTTTTCTTTTTAACCGGGGATAGAGTTTGGATTTCCTTCTCCGAGGAGGAGAAGAGAGAGATGTTATACGTCGTCCATAGCGGACGCGCCGATGCCAGCTGAGTGCCGACCACTCTGCCGGCCACAGAAGAGGACGACGAGCGACGTGGGAGCCGAGGAAGGATTTATTGCTTGGAACTTCGGAGACATGTTGTCAGAAGTTTATAGAATAAAAGAACAATTTACATTTTACTCAAAAATATACCTAGAAAGAGAAAATCAGACAAACTGAACATTTTGCAGTGGTCTCTTAAAGGGAACCTGTCACCCCGTTTTTTCAAGAAGAGCTAAAAATAGCGTTAAATAGGGGCAGAGCAGGGCTTTACATTAGTGTATTTTGGAGCCTTTATTCCCCACCTATGCTGCCGAAATACCTTTGTAAAGTCGCCGTTTTGGGCTGTCACTCACGCTGGTCAGGTCATATGGGCGTGGTGACAGGGCGCGTGTGCGCAGATGGTTCTTCTCGGCTTCCTGGGGCTTCAGGAAAATGGCCGCGGGATGCCGCGCGTGCGCAGATGGAGATCACGGCGGCCTTTTTCCTGAAGCCCCGGGAAGCCGAGAAGAACCATCTGCGCACGCGCGGCCTCACAAAGATGGCCGCGCCCACCGATAAACGGCTGAATAGCGCAGATCGCGTTATTTTCCTTCAAGCTGCGCAGTGGATTCGCCACTTGGACATGCGCACACCACTACGCCACCAACGGAGATCTGGGGGAGAAACAGCGCTGTCACCACGCCCATATGACCTGACCAGCGTGAGTGACAGCCCAAAACGGCGACTTTACAAAGGTATTTCGGCAGCATAGGTGGGGAATAAAGGCTCCAAAATACACTAATGTAAAGCCCTGCTCTGCCCCTATTTAACGCTATTTTTAGCTCTTCTTGAAAAAACGGGGTGACAGGTTCCCTTTAATTTTTGCCAGAGCTGTATATCAGGATGGGGGACATTAGTCCATAATAGGGGGCTGTCCTGACCAACATGCAGGGGCCAACACACTATAGTTTCACCACTGCATCTATCTACTTGACAATAATATTTGTACACTAGAATAATACACACGATGTTACGCATTAGAATAGTTTTGTGATTGATCTCGTCCCTTCTGTTCACATTAGGAGGACATCCCTCGGATCCGTCATTGATCTCTGCGCCTTCCGACTGCAGAAGTTACACATAAGAGAAGCGTTTAATCTCCAGCTGTAGAAATATTGATCTGTGAGTGAGAGGGGAAGTGATTGTCCTTGTGGATCCGCAGCGGTTACCGGGTGATCGCAATGATTTCCTGCTGGGCAGTCAGACATCTCTGCAGATGGTAAAGTGGCAGAAATCTGTGACCCTGAGATAATAGGAAGTCATTGTATCACTCACCAGTGGGGACATCGGCTGAGTTATGTGTTTTACTAAAGCTTTTACGGCTGCCTGATCCCAGCCGCCGAGTCATTACAGGAGGAGGAGGTGAGCTGTGACATCACCTATTGTGAATGGTGGATCCTGTGTTATCTACTGTATATAGAGGTGTTATCAGTCATTGTACAGGAGGAGGAGGTGAGCTGTGATATCACCTAGTGTGAATGGTGGATCGTGTTATCTACTGTATATAGAGGTGTTATCAGTCATTGTACAGGAGGAGGAGAAGGTGAGATGTGACATCACCTATTGTGAATGGTGGATCCTGTGTTATCTACTGTATATAGAGGTGTTATTAGTCATTGTACAGGAGGAGGAGGCGAGCTGTGACATCACCTATTGTGAATGGTGGATCCTGTGTTATCTACTGTATATAGAGGTGTTATCAGTCATTGTACAGGAGGAGGAGGTGAGCTGTGATATCACCTAGTGTGAATGGTGGATCGTGTTATCTACTGTATATAGAGGTGTTATCAGTCATTGTACAGGAGGAGGAGGTGAGCTGTGACATCACCTATTGTGAATGATGGATCCTGTGTTATCTACTGTATATAGAGGTGTTATCAGTCATTGTACAGGAGGAGGAGAAGGTGAGATGTGACATCACCTATTGTGAATGGTGGATCCTGTGTTATCTACTGTATATAGAGGTGTTATCAGTCATTGTACAGGAGGAGGAGGTGAGCTGTGATATCACCTAGTGTGAATGGTGGATCGTGTTATCTACTGTATATAGAGGTGTTATCAGTCATTGTACAGGAGGAGGAGAAGGTGAGATGTGACATCACCTATTGTGAATGGTGGATCCTGTGTTATCTACTGTATATAGAGGTGTTATCAGTCATTGTACAGGAGGAGGAGGTGAGCTGTGATATCACCTAGTGTGAATGGTGGATCGTGTTATCTACTGTATATAGAGATGTTATCAGTCATTGTACAGGAGGAGGAGAAGGTGAGATGTGACATCACCTATTGTGAATGGTGGATCCTGTGTTATCTACTGTATATAGAGGTGTTATCAGTCATTGTACAGAGGAGGTGAGCTGTGACATCACCTATTGTGAATGGTGGATCCTGTGTTATCTACTGTATATAGAGGTGTTATCAGTCATTGTACAGGAGGAGGAGGTGAGCTGTGATATCACCTAGTGTGAATGGTGGATCGTGTTATCTACTGTATATAGAGGTGTTATCAGTCATTGTACAGGAGGAGAAGGTGAGATGTGACATCACCTATTGTGAATGGTGGATCCTGTGTTATCTGCTGTATATAGAGGTGTTATCAGTTATTATACAGGAGGAGGAGGTGAGCTGTGACATCACCTATTGTGAATGGTGGATCCTGTGTTATCTACTGTATATAGAGGTGTTATCAGTTATTATACAGGAGGAGGAGGTGAGCTGTGAAATCACCTTTTGTGAATGGTGGATCCTGTGTATAGACTGCACTTCCCATCTGCACAACAATCGATTTTCACAGACCCATAGACTTGTACAGTGAATTTTGATGCATAGATAATAAATAGGTAATAGATAAAAATGTACATAATAACAAATAGATAGTAGTCAGTAGATAATAAATAATAGATGGATAATAGATGGATGGATAGCAGTGCAGTGTTGATCAGTAGTCGGGGGGCCCCGGTTTCGTGCTGCGGGGGGTGATGACACGAATATACATTGTGCCCTTCATTTCTTTCTTAGGACTGTGGTTTCGCAGCCGGCGGCGCCTCCTCTGTGTTAATAAACCCCTGTGGGATGATGGATGCTGCTGCTCACGATAATACGGCGCTGGAGATGCTCCAGGACTTCCAAGTGGCGTCCGCAGGCGGCCCTCATCTTTAATGTGCGCGCCTTAACCCCGCGAACACTGCCAGAGACCCCAAACACGAATCCGGTGACCTCCTCCTGATGGGTGCCATAATTAACTGGGCAATATCCACGATTGTCGGGGGGTCGGCTGCAGTCTGTGTTATAGGGGGAACTTCAGAGAGGGGCGGCTGCTACCACTGACGCTTCCTAGGGCCCATTGATGGGGTCGTGGCTTCAAAGCCATTGATACAACACTACAGAATATGTTGGCGCTATACAAGCAATAGATAATACATAAATACACACATAGGTACTCGACTTTAGGGGACTCTGCCCTCTCTAGTGCTAATAATGCAGCAGCGCTCGCAGGATCCCTTTATGTGTGCGCCGGAGCAGTAAATCAATATATAGGAATATTGCAGTGACCTCTCCGAATACCCACAGCCGTCCTCCCTGGAGATCCCGAGCCTTTTATTTTACCCGGCGGCGCACTAAATCGCCTACTCGGGATCACAACCTCCCTCCATGTTATAGGGCAGGAGGAGCTGAGCAGATCGATATATAGTTTTGTGGGGAAAAAATTCAGTATAACCTGTAGTTTATTCATTTTTCTCCACCGCTCTTTCCATGCTTAGGAGTCCAGTGGGCGGGGCTACTCACTGATTGACAGCTGTTTACCATACAGTGAAAGATGTCGATCACTAATAAAGTGACCTAAGCTTAAGAGTCCAGTGGGCAGCTCCTCGTTAGAGATTGACAATCTTCCCGGTATAATTACACACACAGAGACAGATGTCAATCAGTGAGTAGTCCCGCCCACTGGACTCTTAAGACTAGAAAGAACAGGGATTAAAATGCAAGTTATGCTAAATCTTTTCCCACAAAGCTATATATCAATCCGCTCAGCTTTTGCCGCTCTTTCATGCTGCCCATAAATTGCACAATATTTCCAATCTGACCGGATCCCTTTAAGACACTTTCCGACATTTTTTTTTTTCTGTTAAACTTTTAAATTTGCTCTTTCTGTGACTCCGTTGTTTACTGGAGTCTTAAGGAAGTCTGAAATCCTGTCTCATTAAAGGCTAAGGCTGCTGTTCTTTTTCGTCCCCCCCATGCTTTACACCGCAGCTCAGATTGTTTAAAATGGATGTCGATAGAAAGACAGTCAGCACATGGAGAGGAAAGATTTACAAGGGGGAGGGGCCTCAATTCAGAGGAGGGGCCTGGAGATTGAAAAAAAAAAAAGATGGAAGGAAAGAGAAGTATTTTACCTAAATTAAAGGGGTGCATGATCAATGGGGGGCATAATCACTGTCAGACCGAGCAAAACTGGGCCCACAAGAGGACTTGATCCTGAAGGCCCGCCTTTCATCCGTAAAAAACCAATTCGTTATCGTTAAAGGGTTTTTTCAGGCCAGGGCTAATTAACGGCATAGCCATGAGATACGCAGTGTTAGGATTTTTTTTAAAGCCACATGGTGGCGCTGTGCTCTCCCCGACTCCCCGAAGTCTGCCGCTATGGATGCTTCTGAAGGAGAAGCTACGGCCCACCGGAGGATTCTCCGGTTCTCCCGGTGGGCCAGTCCAACCCTAGTCAAGAACCCTTGTGTCAGTCTTAGTTGCAGGATGTCGGCACATGGAAGCAAAATTTGGGCGCAAGCAGCAGAAACCTAGGTGATTGTCACGCACAGTCAAGGGGGAGGGGCCTCAATTCAGGGGAGGGGCCTGGAAAAAAAAAAAGATGTGGGAAAGAGAAGTGGTAAAAGTGAGGAAGCCAAGAGGATGTAAGGAACCCTTATTTTATCCGGAGTGCCCCTTATCATTGATCTCGCGCTGCTGTATAGCGTTACACTTGCCATCATCTTACCCACAATGCACCTGGCGCCGCGGCACATCGCAGCGTTGTGTATTCCCACCATAGGCTCGGCGGCTTAAGTGAAATTGACACTTTCTGGGGATATCATTATCTCTCGGTTCCCACTGAGGTCAGGCCCCGTGGCAAGCGCAGATAACAAAGAAAATTGGAACGAGAATGTTACGCGCCGATAAATTAGATGATGACACGGGAATCAATAAGATTAGAAAATCCTCTGCCGAGCTGCGGGGAGCCTCTTCTGGAACTCCTGGGGGGATGGTGATTTAATGAAACACGTCCAGATACACGAGAAGCTTAGAAAACGCTGACAGCGCGCGTCGGTGCTGATGAGTGTCACTTAAAGGGGAGGTCCATATTCGGCGGACGACTCCCGACACAATTCTTACAGTAATCGTCACTTACGGTAGTATCCAAATCTGAAAAATAAATGTTGCCAAAATCCTTGATTTTTAATTCTCAACTTCACGCTCATTCTTCTGTGCTCACTGTCGCCCCCTACTGGTAAGTTCCTTTAGTATGAGCTGCTGCTTTGGGAAGGTGCTGCCTCTTATTAAAGGGGTTATTTAGATTTGGGATGAATGTCTGCCGTCACACCCATCCACAGGCAGCCGTTTCAATTTGCAAGACTTTGTAAAGGGTCCAGGTTCCTTCTAGGAGAAGAGCTGATTTAAATATTTCCCATCAATCGTTGCCAATAAGACTCCATCCACAACTGCTCTACTTAAAGGGGCGGTTCAGGTTTTGTGCTGAAAGTCTGAAGTCACTGGAGAATCCTGACAGTGTGCGGTGCACGCGCCGCGAGGATCAGATAAAGCGGCTGCAGACTTTCAGCACAAACCTGGACAATCCCTTTTAAGCAGAGCGGTTGTGTATGGAGTCTTATTGGCAATTCTTGATGGGAAGTATGTAAATTAGCTCTCTCCTAGAAGGACCCTCGACCCTTTTGACAAGCTTTCGCAGTGTGATACAGGTGCCTATAGATGGGAGTCTGGCTGGGATAACGTCTCTGGTCACGTTGCAAGCTTTCTTAAAGGGTCAGACATTGACTTATTGAGTAACTACCTTCAATAGGTGACACCAGTGAAATTAGCTCCCTGCCAGAAGGAACTTTGACCTTTCGCAATGTGATCCAGCTGTCTGTAGATGGGAGTCTGGCTGGGATAATGTCTCTGGTGACATTGCAAGCTTTATTAAAGGGTCGGACATTGACTTATTGAGTTGCCACCTTCAATAGGTGACATCAGTGAAATTAGCTCCCTGCCAGAAGGAACTTCTACCTTTTGCAATGTGATCCAGCTGCCTGTAGATGGGAGTCTGACTGGGATAATGTCTCTGGTCATGTTGCAAAGTCTGTTAAAGGGTCTGACATTGACTTATAGAGTATCTACCTCCAGTTGGTGGCACCGGTGAGATTGTTTCCTTCCTTCTGGGGGAGAGCCAATTTTGCATATTTTTCCCATGAAGCATCGCCATTAAGACTTCCACACATCTGGTCTCCACAAAAAGTGCCAGTGCCTCATCAGGACATCTAATTGGTAGGTGTGACTACTATTCAGGTGGTCAGGGAGCACCGGAGAGCTGACGCCGCGGTCTCATGTAAATACTTGTGGCTTTTCCACCATGCATCTGCTCCGTTTCGCATTACCGCTCTTCCCTTCGCTTTCCCCTGAAAATCGCTGAGTAATTTACACACTAATTGGTAACGAGATTGCGAATAACAAGTAGCAACCATAATGAAAACCTGGTGTAATTACAAGGAGATAATAAAATCAAATCGTTATGTTCGGCAAAATCAATTATGCATTTAAAGGGACCCCGCTGCCAACGATGAAATCGCCTTCTGACGGAGCGTAGGGGAAGTCGTTATTTTGCTTAAATTAAGTAGTAAATTATAATAAAAAATATACAGAAAATGCAACAAAACTTTGCCCCATGTGCAAACATAAATGTGGGTCTCTTTAAGGGTCTTCATAGTGGACGGGGGTCAAGGGAACCCATGACAAAAATGTGGTCTACATGGCTTTGTAGCATTACCGCACTGGTGGAGAACCTGTGCAGCTTCTCGCCTACCTAGAAAAGGACCCTTTTTTCAAAGAGACCCTAAAGGGGACATGTCGTAAAAATGTTTTTTTTTGTTTTTTTTTGCCACCTGGTGTAAAAGCCGCTGTTCTCCTGAATCCGGCGATGTTTTTCTTTTGTTTTTGCGCCTCTCGGTTCCTGAGATACGGCCTCATCTTACCTCTACTCTTGATATTCAACTGGGTGCGGTTCTAAAAAAAAAATGCCCATAGAGAGAGAATTGTGGACCACGCCCACTTGGATAAATAGAGTAGATTTATGTACAGGAAAGAAGAGGCCATATCTCAGGAACGGAGAGGCGCAGAAACAAGAGACAAACATCGTCGGATTCAGGAGAATGGCGGCGTCTACACATATTCGTGGTAAGAGACAGGCTCTAAGGGGGACTTAGGGCTCAATTTAGGCGTGTTCAAAGGAAAACATCCAAAATGACCCTAAGGACCGGGCTGTTCAATGGCGACTTGATGAGGCTCCATGACGCTTTTTCCAGCAGATCTCCACTTTGGTCTGAATTCTCACCTTGTAGGAAATGTTCTTGATTAAGGAGATGAAGAAGGAAAGAACTTGTCGCCTGAAGACGCTGCAGGTTTAGTGTCACATCAAGATGGAAATTAGGGAGGGAAGCAACAGAGCTTTCATCAAGGTGTGAAAAATGAGCAAATTATCCTGTCCGCTCGCGGCTCCTCATTACTGGAGGTTCTTTCAATATCAACTCCACTCTGCGGCCCACCCAAATCACCCGCACCAAAAGGTGGTCCTGATCCTACAGAGGGAGCAGTACATGGGGCTGCTGGTAGTCCTGATCCTACAGAGGGAGCAGTACATGGGGCTGCTGGTAGTCCTGATCCTACAGAGGGAGCAGTACATGGGGCTTCTGGTAGTCCTGATCCTACAGAAGGAGCAGTACATGGGGCTGCTGGTAGTCCTGATCCTACAGAGGGAGCAGTACATGGGGCTGCTGGTAGTCCTGATCCTACAGAGGGAGCAGTACATGGGGCTGCTGGTAGTCCTGATCCTACAGAGGGAGCAGTACATGGGGCTTCTGGTAGTCCTGATCCTACAGAAGGAGCAGTACATGGGGCTGCTGGTAGTCCTGATCCTACAGTAGGAGCAGTACATGGGGCTGCTGGTAGTCCTGATCCTACAGTAGGAGCAGTACACGGGGCTGATGGTAGTCCTGATCCTACAGAAGGAGCAGTACACGGGGCTGCTGGTAGTCCTGATCCTACAGTAGGAGCAGTACATGGGGCTGCTGGTAGTCCTGATCCTACAGAAGGAGCAGTACATGGGGCTGCTGGTAGTCCTCATCCTACAGAAGGAGCAGTACATGGGGCTGCTGGTAGTCCTGATCCTACAGAGGGAGCAGTACATGGGGCTGCTGGTAGTCCTGATCCTACAGAAGGAGCAGTACATGGGGCTGCTGGTAGTCCTGATCCTACAGAGGGAGCAGTACATGGGGCTTCTGGTAGTCCTCATCCTACAGAAGGAGCAGTACATGGGGCTGCTGGTAGTCCTGATCCTACAGAAGGAGCAGTACATGGGGCTGCTGGTAGTCCTGATCCTACAGAGGGAGCAGTACATGGGGCTGCTGGTAGTCCTGATCCTACAGAGGGAGCAGTACATGGGGCTGCTGGTAGTCCTGATCCTACAGAGGGAGCAGTACATGGGGCTTCTGGTAGTCCTGATCCTACAGAAGGAGCAGTACATGGGGCTGCTGGTAGTCCTGATCCTACAGAGGGAGCAGTACATGGGGCTGCTGGTAGTCCTGATCCTACAGAGGGAGCAGTACATGGGGCTGCTGGTAGTCCTGATCCTACAGAGGGAGCAGTACATGGGGCTTCTGGTAGTCCTCATCCTACAGAAGGAGCAGTACATGGGGCTGCTGGTAGTCCTCATCCTACAGAAGGAGCAGTACATGGGGCTGCTGGTAGTCCTGATCCTACAGAGGGAGCAGTACATGGGGCTGCTGGTAGTCCTGATCCTACAGAAGGAGCAGTACATGGGGCTGCTGGTAGTCCTGATCCTACAGAGGGAGCAGTACATGGGGCTTCTGGTAGTCCTCATCCTACAGAAGGAGCAGTACATGGGGCTGCTGGTAGTCCTGATCCTACAGAAGGAGCAGTACATGGGGCTGCTGGTAGTCCTGATCCTACAGAGGGAGCAGTACATGGGGCTGCTGGTAGTCCTGATCCTACAGAGGGAGCAGTACATGGGGCTGCTGGTAGTCCTGATCCTACAGAGGGAGCAGTACATGGGGCTTCTGGTAGTCCTGATCCTACAGAAGGAGCAGTACATGGGGCTGCTGGTAGTCCTGATCCTACAGAGGGAGCAGTACATCGGGCTGCTGGTAGTCCTGATCCTACAGAGGGAGCAGTACATGGGGCTGCTGGTAGTCCTGATCCTACAGAGGGAGCAGTACATGGGGCTTCTGGTAGTCCTCATCCTACAGAAGGAGCAGTACATGGGGCTGCTGGTAGTACTGATCCTACAGAGGGAGCAGTACATGGGTCTGCTGGTAGTCCTGATCCTACAGAGGGAGCAGTACATGGGGCTGCTGGTAGTCCTGATCCTACAGAAGGAGCAGTACATGGGGCTGCTGGTAGTCCTGATCCTACAGAGGGAGCAGTACATGGGGCTGCTGGTAGTCCTGATCCTACAGAGGGAGCAGTACATGGGGCTGCTGGTAGTCCTGATCCTACAGAGGGAGCAGTACATGGGGCTGCTGGTAGTCCTGATCCTACAGAGGGAGCAGTACATGGGGCTTCTGGTAGTCCTGATCCTACAGAAGGAGCAGTACATGGGGCTGCTGGTAGTCCTGATCCTACAGTAGGAGCAGTACACGGGGCTGCTGGTAGTCCTGATCCTACAGTAGGAGCAGTACACGGGGCTGATGGTAGTCCTGATCCTACAGAAGGAGCAGTACACGGGGCTGATGGTAGTCCTGATCCTACAGAAGGAGCAGTACACGGGGCTGCTGGTAGTCCTGATCCTACAGTAGGAGCAGTACATGGGGCTGCTGGTAGTCCTGATCCTACAGAAGGAGCAGTACATGGGGCTGCTGGTAGTCCTGATCCTACAGAGGGAGCAGTACATGGGGCTGCTGGTAGTCCTGATCCTACAGAAGGAGCAGTACATGGGGCTGCTGGTAGTCCTGATCCTACAGAGGGAGCAGTACATGGGGCTGCTGGTAGTCCTGATCCTACAGTAGGAGCAGTACATGGGGCTGCTGGTAGTCCTGATCCTACAGTAGGAGCAGTACATGGGGCTGCTGGTAGTACTGATCCTATAGTAGGATCTGTACATGGGGCTGCTGAACATTGATATGGACGATGGGAAGGAGAATTGTACAAGAGTCGAAACCAAAACTGTCTTGAGGAGTTGTCATTTCCCTTTGGTGGACTTGGGAGCCGTATGTCTTTGCCTTTAGTGGATCTTAACATCCAGCCCACGAGGTCCAATGGTGGTCAACATCTTCCGATGCTGAGAGCAGAGGGGTCAGTTTCGAGATATTTCACAATTACACAGTTTGTCCCTATAGTGACATGAGGGTGTCACGTCCCCTGGTTGATCTGGAGTTAGAAGGTCACGTCAGGTAATGAATCTGCAGTTCTCTTTAGAGGATTTCCTTTCCTTCAGTGCTGAGGTTAAGGACTATTTCCATGCTGTCTGAGACCATACAGCCTGATTGTTCTCAGCTGCAGCTGATTATCATTTACTCACCGTATATATAATTGCTCTTGGCGTTTAGTCCCTGCCGGTGAAAGATTTGTCTTCCTGTGCTAAGTGGTAAAGCTGAGTAGTTGGAGTAGGAGTTGCAGTAGTGATCCATTTGCTGTTGCATGAGAGTTTGTCTACTGGTCCCTGTTCCTATTTAGTTTTTTCCTCCCAGTCCCTGTTCCTATTTAGTTTTTTCCTCCCAGTCCCTATCCTCCTCCCTATTGTTGGTTGGTGCTTTTGTATGATAGAGGTTTTCTGTTATCCCTTTTTTGTCTTTGTGTATTGTTTCCCTTACATTTCTGTCCCATGCCTCATGGGGTGGGGACAGATCAAGGTTTAACAGGAGCATAGAAAGGTCGGAGACTCAGGCCTCTCTACCTTCAAGAGTACCCCCAGGACAGGGTTAGTCAGGGTCTCAGTAACAGGAACAGTTTGAGGCCCCCCTTTCATACTTAAAGACTGTCACCGTGTGACATTTAGGCAATATGGCCTGTGTGTAAAATGAAATCGGTACAATGTACGTACACTATTGTACGGTAGGGGCCACAAATACCAGACCCTTTTCCTTTGTGTGGTTTGTACTGGCTAATTTGTGCCGACCCGTTAGAGGGAACAAATGGTAACCAAATCCCCCAATTTCAGTGGAACCTGCTCCAATTTAATGTGTACGGGTTGTCCCAGCTCTCTCCTGATGTCGGGGGGAAAGAAGGATTGGGCTGATTGTTTTGAACATGTCCAATCGTTCTGTGCTCACTGGAGATAAGTGACCTCCAGCAGTGTCTGGCATCTTTCCTTTATCCTTTATGGTTTTCATGAGCAGTGTTGAATAAAAACTCCAAAATTGAGTATTTAGATTCTCCGGTGAGGCACTGAGTACGGGGGAAGTAAAACCCACTCAATATTCAACTGTTCTCCGGATCGTCATGATTCGGCTCATTGAGGGAAATCTGCTAACAGTCGTCAGCCTCCGAGGCTTCCCCGAGGGTGGTGAAGATGCTTCGAGGAATGTGAGGGGGACATATTCCGAGGGAGCGCGGTGACGCTGAGCTCTGTTTGATGTCGGCTGCTTTCATCTTGTTTTTCTGGTCATCAGTGAGAGGCACAGATGGGCGCGACGTGAAAACCGCGAGCGAGGAGGTGGCGGAATTAATCACCCTCCAGAAAATGTCTGTTCTGCTCCAATTAATGACAGCGGGAGAATATTTAATTTATAGGGTGGGCTGCACCTCTCTCACCGTCCCCTCATACGTGGCAGATCTCACAAGCTCCCCCTAGTGGTGGCTGTAGGTATCTGTTGTGAATTCTGTGGCTGAGTTCACTTCTGTGGTCACAAGTGGTATTGCAGTCTCTGGGCTTCCTCCCTCAGGTGTTTTGGTGAGCTCGTTGGCTGCCTTGCTATTTAGCTCCACCTGAGTCTGTCTTCCTTGCTCCTTGTCAATGTTCCAGTGTTGGATCTGAGCTACTGCATCTTTCCTTGGGCCTGCTGCTCTGCTAGATAAGTGCTTCTAGTTTGTTTTCTGTTTTTTTCTGTCCAGCTTGCTATAGTCTTTTGCTGGAAGCTCTGAGAAGCAGAGGGGTGCACCGCCGTGCTGTTAGTTCGGCACGGTGGGTCTTTTTGCCCCTTTGCGTGGTTTTCGTTTTAGGGTTTTTGGTAGACTGCATAGTTCTCTTTGCTATCCTCGCTCTGTCTAGAATATCGGGCCTCACTTTGCTGAATCTATTTCATTCCTACGTTTGTCTTTTCATCTTGCTAACAGTCATTATATGTGGGGGCTGCCTATTCCTTTGGGGTATTTCTCTGAGGTAAGTCAGGCTTGTATTTCTATCTTCAGGCTAGTCAGCTCCTCAGGCAGTGCCGAGTTGCATAGGTAGTTGATAGGCGCAATCCACTGCTGCTTCCAGTTGTGTGAGGATAGATCAGGTACTGCAGTCTACAGAGATTCCACGTCTCAGAGCTCGTCCTATTGTTTTTGGTTATTGCCAGATCTCTGTATGTGCGCTGATTACTGCACGCTGTGTTGCCTGATTGCCAGCCATAACAGTACAAGGAGCCCTTCAATGATTTCCAATAGAGGGAAAAAAGAAATCCTGACATCATTTTTTTTTCTTAGCTCTGTCTTCAGTCTTTTTTTTCCCCTAGACATTAGAGTGCTTCAGGACACAGCTGTGGACATGGATATTCAGGCTCTGTGCTCCTCAATGGATAATCTCGTTGTAAATGTACAAAAGATTCAAGATACTATTGATCAGAAATCGATGCTAGAACCAAGAATTCCGATTCCTGATTTGTTTTTTGGTGACAGAACTAAGTTCCTGAGCTTCAGAAATAATTGTAAGCTATTTTTGGCCTTGAAACCTCATTCTTCTGGTAATCCTATTCAACAGGTTTTGATTATTATTTCTTTTTTGCGCGGCGACCCACAGGACTGGGCGTTTTCTCTTGCACCAGGAGATTCTGCATTGAGTAATGTTGATGCATTTTTCCAGGCGCTGGGATTGCTTTACGATGAGCCTAATTCAGTGGATCAAGCTGAGAAAAATCTGCTGGCTTTATGCCAGGGTCAGGATGATGTAGAAGTATATTGTCAGAAATTTAGAAAATGGTCAGTACTCACTCTGTGGAATGAATCTGCACTAGCGGCTTTGTTCAGAAAGGGTCTCTCTGAAGCTCTTAAGGATGTAATGGTGGGATTTCCTATGCCTGCTGGTTTGAATGAGTCTATGTCCTTGGCCATTCAGATCGGTCGTCGCTTGCGCGAGCGTAAATCTGTGCACCATCTGGCGGTATTGTCTGAGAGTAAGCCTGAGCCTATGCAGTGCGACAGGACTATGACTAAAGTAGAACGGCACGAACACAGACGTCTGAACAGACTGTGTTTCTATTGTGGTGATTCTACTCATGCTATTTCTAATTGTCCTAAACGCACTAGGCGGTTCGATAGCTCTGCCGTTATTGGTACTGTACAGTCCAAATTCCTTTTGTCCATTACCTTAATGTGCTCTTTGTCATCGTATTCTGTCATGGCGTTTGTGGATTCAGGCGCTGCCCTGAATCTGATGGATTTGGATTATGCTAAACGTTGTGGATTTTTCTTGGAGCCTTTGCGGTGTCTTATTCCGTTGAGAGGAATTGATGCTACACCTTTGGCCAAGAATAAGCCTCAGTACTGGGCACAGCTGACCATGTGCATGGCTCCTGCACATCAGGAAGTTATTCGCTTTTTGGTACTGCATAATTTGCATGATGTGGTCGTGTTGGGGTTGCCATGGCTACAAACCCATAATCCAGTATTGGATTGGAACTCTATGTCGGTAACCAGCTGGGGTTGTCAGGGAGTACATGGTGATGTTCCATTTTTGTCTATTTCGTCATCCATTCCTTCTGACATCCCAGAGTTCTTGTCGGACTTTCAGGATGTATTTGAAGAGTCCAAGTCTGATGCCCTACCTCCGCATAGGAATTGTGATTGTGCTATCGATTTGATTCCTGGTAGTAAATTCCCTAAGGGTCGTTTATTTAATTTGTCCGTACCTGAACACACCGCTATGCGCAGTTATGTGAAGGAGTCCCTGGAGAAGGGACATATTCGCCCATCGTCGTCACCATTGGGAGCAGGGTTCTTTTTTGTAGCCAAGAAGGATGGTTCGCTAAGACCGTGTATTGATTACCGCCTTCTTAATAAGATCACTGTTAAGTTTCAGTATCCCTTGCCATTGATTTCTGACTGGTTTGCTCGGATTAAGGGGGCTAGTTGGTTTACTAAGATTGATCTTCGTGGTGCGTATAATCTGGTGAGAATCAGGCAGGGAGATGAATGGAAAACGGCATTTAATACGCCCGAGGGTCATTTTGAGTATCTGGTGATGCCGTTCGGACTTGCCAATGCTCCATCTGTTTTTCAGTCTTTTATGCATGACATTTTCCGTGAGTATCTGGATAAATTCTTGATTGTTTACTTGGATGACATTTTGATCTTCTCAGATGATTGGGAGTCTCATGTGAAGCAAGTCAGAATGGTTTTCCAGGTACTGCGTGCTAATTCCTTGTTCGTGAAGGGATCAAAGTGTCTCTTCGGTGTGCAGAAAGTTTCATTTTTGGGGTTCATCTTTTCCCCTTCTACTATCGAGATGGATCCGGTTAAGGTTCAGGCCATCCAGGATTGGACTCAGCCGACATCTCTAAAAAGTCTGCAGAAATTCCTGGGCTTTGCTAATTTTTATCGTCGCTTCATCTGTAATTTTTCTAGCATTGCCAGACCATTGACCGATTTGACCAAGAAGGGTGCTGATTTGGTTAATTGGTCTTCTGCTGCCGTGGAAGCTTTTCAGGAGTCGAAGCGTCGTTTTTGCTGTGCCCCTGTGTTGTGTCAACCTGATGTTTCTCTTCCGTTCCAGGTCGAGGTTGATGCTTCTGAGATTGGTGCAGGGGCGGTTTTGTCACAGAGAGGTTCTGGTTGCTCAGTGTTCAAACCATGTGCTTTCTTTTCCAGGAAATTTTCTGCTGCTGAGCGTAATTATGATGTGGGCAACCGAGAGTTGCTGGCCATGAAGTGGGCATTCGAGGAGTGGCGTCATTGGCTTGAGGGTGCTAAGCATCGCGTGGTGGTTTTGACTGATCATAAGAACCTTACTTATCTTGAGTCTGCCAAGCGCTTGAATCCTAGACAGGCCCGTTGGTCGTTATTTTTTGCTCGTTTTGATTTTGTGATTTCATACCTTCCGGGCTCTAAAAATGTGAAGGCGGATGCTCTGTCTAGGAGTTTTGTGCCCGACTCTCCGGGGTTATCTGAGCCGGCGAGTATCCTCAAGGAAGGAGTCATTGTGTCTGCCATCTCCCCTGATTTGCGGAGAGTGTTGCAGAAATTTCAGGCTAATAAACCTGATCGTTGTCCGGCCGAGAAACTGTTCGTCCCTGATAGGTGGACTAGTAAAGTTATCTCTGAACTTCATTGTTCGGTGCTGGCCGGTCATCCAGGAATCTTTGGTACCAGGGAGTTGGTTGCTAGATCCTTCTGGTGGCCATCTCTGTCACGGGATGTGCGTGCTTTTGTGCAGTCCTGTGGAATTTGTGCTAGGGCTAAGCCCTGCTGTTCACGTGCCAGTGGGTTGCTTTTGCCCTTGCCGGTCCCGAAGAGGCCTTGGACACATATTTCGATGGATTTCATTTCTGACCTTCCCGTTTCTCAAAAAATGTCGGTCATTTGGGTGGTCTGTGATCGCTTTTCTAAAATGGTCCATCTGGTGCCCTTGGTTAAATTGCCTTCCTCCTCTGATTTGGTGCCTTTGTTCTTCCAGCATGTGGTTCGTTTACATGGCATTCCTGAGAATATTGTTTCTGACAGAGGTTCCCAGTTTGTCTCGAGGTTCTGGCGAGCCTTTTGTGGTAGGATGGGCATTGACCTATCTTTTTCCTCGGCCTTCCATCCTCAGACTAATGGCCAGACCGAACGAACCAATCAGACCTTGGAAACATATCTGAGATGTTTTGTTTCCGCTGACCAGGATGATTGGGTGTCATTTTTGCCGTTGGCTGAGTTCGCCCTTAATAATCGGGCCAGCTCGGCTACCTTGGTCTCTCCATTTTTCTGCAATTCTGGGTTCCATCCTCGTTTCTCTTCAGGACAGGTTGAGTCTTCGGACTGTCCTGGTGTGGATTATGTGGTGGACAGGTTGCAGCAGATCTGGACTCAGGTAGTGGACAATTTGACCTTGTCCCAGGAGAAGGCTCAGCTTTTCGCTAATCGCAGACGCCGTGTGGGACCCCGACTTCGTGTTGGGGATCTGGTTTGGTTATCTTCTCGTCATATACCTATGAAGGTTTCCTCTCCTAAATTTAAACCTCGTTTTATTGGTCCGTATAGGATTTCTGAGATTCTCAATCCGGTGTCTTTTCGTCTGACCCTCCCAGACTCCTTTTCCATACATAATGTATTCCATAGGTCGTTGTTGAGGAGATACGTGGCACCTATGGTTCCATCTGTGGAGCCTCCTGCCCCTGTTTTGGTGGAGGGGGAATTGGAGTATATTGTGGAGAAGATTTTGGATTCTCGTGTCTCTAGACGGAAACTCCAGTATCTGGTCAAATGGAAGGGTTATGCTCAGGAAGATAATTCCTGGGTTTTTGCCTCTGATGTCCATGCCCCAGATCTTGTTCGTGCCTTTCATGTGGCTCATCCTGGTCGGCCTGGGGGTTCTGGTGAGGGTTCGGTGACCCCTCCTCAAGGGGGGGGTACTGTTGTGAATTCTGTGGCTGAGTTCACTTCTGTGGTCACAAGTGGTATTGCAGTCTCTGGGCTTCCTCCCTCAGGTGTTTTGGTGAGCTCGTTGGCTGCCTTGCTATTTAGCTCCACCTGAGTCTGTCTTCCTTGCTCCTTGTCAATGTTCCAGTGTTGGATCTGAGCTACTGCATCTTTCCTTGGGCCTGCTGCTCTGCTAGATAAGTGCTTCTAGTTTGTTTTCTGTTTTTTCTGTCCAGCTTGCTATTAACTTTTGCTGGAAGCTCTGAGAAGCAAAGGGGTGCACCGCCGTGCTGTTAGTTCGGCACGGTGGGTCTTTTTGCCCCTTTGCGTGGTTTTCGTTTTAGGGTTTTTTGTAGACTGCATAGTTCTCTTTGCTATCCTCGCTCTGTCTAGAATATCGGGCCTCACTTTGCTGAATCTATTTCATTCCTACGTTTGTCTTTTCATCTTGCTAACAGTCATTATATGTGGGGGGCTGCCTATTCCTTTGGGGTATTTCTCTGAGGTAAGTCAGGCTTGTATTTCTATCTTCAGGCTAGTCAGCTCCTCAGGCAGTGCCGAGTTGCATAGGTAGTTGATAGGCGCAATCCACTGCTGCTTATAGTTGTGTGAGGATAGATCAGGTACTGCAGTCTACAGAGATTCCACGTCTCAGAGCTCGTCCTATTGTTTTTGGTTATTGCCAGATCTCTGTATGTGCGCTGATTACTGCACGCTGTGTTGCCTGATTGCCAGCCATAACAGGTATCCCGAATTCTATCATTTAATTTATAGGGTGGTCTGCACCTCTGTCCCCCATAAGGGGGTAGATCTCACAAGCTCCCCCTAGTGGTGGCTGTAGGTATCCTGAATTCCATCATTTACTTTATAGGGTGGTCTGCACCTCTGTTCCCCCCCCCCATAAGGGGGTAGATCTCACAAGCTCCCCCTAGTGGTGGCTGCAGGTATCCTGAATTCCATCATTTCATTTATAGGGTGGTCTGCACCTCTGTTCCCCCCCATAAGGGGGTAGATCTCACAAGCTCCCCCTAGTGGTGGCTGCAGGTATCCTGAATTCCATCATTTACTTTATAGGGTGGTCTGCACCTCTGTTCCCCCCATAAGGGGGTAGATCTCACAAGCTCCCCCTATCTTTTTTCAGGTTATTAAGAACGAGAATTTACAAAAAAGAAATAAAAAAAATCGCCGTCTCATATAAACATATATTGTGAAAGCGGAGAATATATTTAGTAATTTGGGACTATGATAACTATTCCTGGCAGCTTCTGAATTCACCATTCATGTAATCTCCATAAAATATCCAAATATGTTAAATTACTCATCTTTTTCCGAACCTAATTTACATCCCAATCTATACTCCGCTCACATCCAAAGCTGCAACTGTGCAATTTACTTATTAAATCTACTCAAAAGTCTGAGGACAGGAGGGATTTTATATATTGTCTATTCAGTGTCAGGATACTGACCACTGCTGCTGTATATCAGAGGTAGTCGGTAGGCAAGTAGTGCATTTATCTGTAGAGCTTGTACGGGCTGCTCTGATTGGCCAGCTTCAGTACCCCTGCACTCGTCTGATGCTAAAGACGATAAAAATACCTCTGGCCGAAGCACCGGGGTTCAATTACTCCGCCGATCAGGAGCACACAACTCCCCCGACAAGAATGAGTCAGGGGAGTACTGCGCTCCTGAAGATCAAGGTTGCAGAAACGTAGATATTGCCTAAAACGATACATGTATAGGTAATTTTGTGTGCAGCTTTGGATGTGACTGGAGTGTAATATAGGCTTAGTGCATAAAAACGAATTTGTAATCCTTTCCACGTCTCTTTCGGATGCCGTACTGCGATTCTTGTCACCCCCTCCGCGTAATCAGTGCAGCGCATCACCCTACGGTTCTGGCTTGTGCGTCCTTGGCTCCGTCCTGATATTTGTCTCGTTAGGGTGATTGTAATTGATCAGTCATTTTATTGGTTCGCACTCCGCTTCCAGGGACACATTGAAAATAAATAACAAAACACAAATGAAAAGCAATTAATCTGTAATTGTTACACTCGGTGATTAATTGCGAGCTCCCAAGTGTCTTATTCCAATCAGCTGTGAGGGCGGCAGCGAGCGCGAGTGTCAGGGGCGACGACTGTCAGGGCCGACGCATTTCACTGCAGTGAGAGGACGCTTTGTCATTTTGTGCATTCATGCTCTTTATCCTGTAAATCTGGATGTATCAGGCATGTCACGCTGCCGACGTTTTGCTTCAGTTAAAATAATGTATTTTTTTTTTACCTAACAACTGCTGAAAAATGTTCTGTGGAGGAGAGAGGATGAGAGGGAAATATTTCACAATAAAATTCAGACAGCGAATACAGATGAACCGTCCTTCTATATAATATTTTATAAATGCACCTCTCCTGAATGCCCAAAATATAACTACTATAATACTGCCCCTATGTACAAGAATATAACTACTATAATACTGCCCCTATGTACAAGAATATAACTACTATAATACTGCCCCTATGTACAAGAATATAACTACTATAATACTGCCCCCTATATACAAGAATATAACTAATATTATACTGCTCCTATATACAAGAATATAACTACTATAATACTGCTCCTATGTACAAGAATATAACTACTATAATACTGCTCCTATGTACAAGAATATAAATACTATAATACTGCCCCTATATACAAGAATATAACTACTATAATACTGCTCCTATGTACAAGAATATAACTACTATAATACTGCTCCTATGTACAAGAATATAACTACTATAATACTGCCCCTATGTACAAGAATATAACTACTATAATACTGCCCCTATGTACAAGAATATAACTACTATAATACTGCCCCCATGTACAAGAATATAACTACTATAATACTGCTCCTATGTACAAGAATATAAATACTATAATACTGCCCCTATATACAAGAATATAACTACTATAATACTGCTCCTATGTACAGGAATATAACTGCTATAATACTGCCCCATATACAAGAATATAACTACTATAATACTGCCCCTATGTACAAGAATATAACTACTATAATACTGCCCCCATGTACAAGAATATAACTACTATAATACTGCCCCATATGTACAAGAATATAACTACTATAATACTGCCCCCCATGTACAAGAATATAACTACTATAATACTGCCCCCATGTACAAGAATATAACTACTATAATACTGCTCCTATGTACAAGAATATAACTACTATAATACTGCTCCTATGTACAAGAATATAACTACTATAATACTGCACCTATGTACAAGAATATAACTACTATAATACTGCTCCCTATGTACAACAATATAACTACTATAATACTGCTCTTATGTACAAGAATATAACTACTATAATACTGCCCCTATGTACAAGAATATAACTACTATAATACCGTCCTATATGTACAGGGATATAGCTGCTATAATATCGTCCTACATGTACAGGGATATAACTGCTATAATACCGTCCTATATGTACAGGGATATAGCTGCTATAATACCGTCCTATATGTACAGGGATATAGCTGCTATAATATCGTCCTACATGTACAGGGATATAGCTGCTATAATATCGTCCTACATGTACAGGGATATAGCTGCTATAATATCGTCCTACATGTACAGGGATATAGCTGCTATAATATCGTCCTACATGTACAGGGATATAGCTGCTATAATATCGTCCTACATGTACAGGGATATAGCTGCTATAATATCGTCCTACATGTACAGGGATATAGCTGCTATAATATCGTCCTACATGTACAGGGATATAGCTGCTATAATACCGTCCTATATGTACAGGAATACAGCTGCTATAATACCGTCCTACATGTACAGGGATATAGCTGCTATAATACCGTCCTATATGTACAGGGATATAGCTGCTATAATACCGTCCTACATGTACAGGAATATAGCTGCTATAATGCCGTCCTATATGTACAGGAATACAGCTGCTATAATACTGTCCTATATGTACAGGGATATAGCTGCTATAATACCGTCCTATATGTACAGGGATATAGCTGCTATAATATCGTCCTAAATGTACAGGGATATAGCTGCTATAATACCGTCCTATATGTACAGGGATATAGCTGCTATAATACCGTCCTATATGTACAGGGATATAGCTGCTATAATACCGTCCTATATGTACAGGGATATAGCTGCTATAATATCGTCCTATATGTACAGGGATATAGCTGCTATAATACCGTCCTACAAGTACAGGGATATAGCTGCTATAATACCGTCCTACATGTACAGGGATATAGCTGCTATAATACCGTCCTACAAGTACAGGGATATAGCTGCTATAATACCGTCCTACAAGTACAGGGATATAGCTGCTATAATACCGTCCTATATGTACAGGGATATAGCTGCTATAATACCGTCCTATATGTACAGGGATATAGCTGCTATAATACCGTCCTATATGTACAGGGATATAGCTGCTATAATACCGTCCTATATGTACAGGGATATAGCTGCTATAATACCGTCCTATATGTACAGGGATATAGCTGCTATAATACCGTCCTATATGTACAGGGATATAGCTGCTATAATAACGTCCTACATGTACAGGGATATAGCTGCTATAATACCGTCCTACATGTACAGGGATATAGCTGCTATAATACCGTCCTACATGTACAGGGATATAGCTGCTATAATACCGTCCTACAAGTACAGGGATATAGCTGCTATAATACCGTCCTACAAATACAGGGATATAGCTGCTATAATACCGTCCTATATGTACAGGGATATAGCTGCTATAATACCGTCCTATATGTACAGGGATATAGCTGCTATAATACCGTCCTACATGTACAGGGATATAGCTGCTATAATACCGTCCTACATGTACAGGGATATAGCTGCTATAATGCCGTCCTACATGTACAGGGATATAGCTGCTATAATGCCGTCCTACATGTACAGGGATATAGCTGCTATAATACCGTCCTACATGTACAGGGATATAGCTGCTATAATACCGTCCTACATGTACAGGGATATAGCTGCTATAATACCGTCCTACATGTACAGGGATATAGCTGCTATAATACCGTCCTACATGTACAGGGATATAGCTGCTATAATACCGTCCTACATGTACAGGGATATAGCTGCTATAATACCGTCCTACATGTACAGGGATATAGCTGCTATAATACCGTCCTACATGTACAGGGATATAGCTGCTATAATGCCGTCCTATATGTACAGGGATATAGCTGCTATAATACCGTCCTATATGTACAGGGATATAGCTGCTATAATACCGTCCTATATGTACAGGGATATAGCTGCTATAATACCGTCCTATATGTACAGGGATATAGCTGCTATAATACCGTCCTACATGTACAGGGATATAGCTGCTATAATACCGTCCTACATGTACAGGGATATAGCTGCTATAATACCGTCCTACATGTACAGGGATATAGCTGCTATAATGCCGTCCTACATGTACAGGGATATAGCTGCTATAATGCCGTCCTACATGTACAGGGATATAGCTGCTATAATGCCGTCCTATATGTACAGGGATACAGCTGCTATACCGTCCTACAAGTACAGGGATATAGCTGCTATAATGCCGTCCTATATGTACAGGGATATAGCTGCTATAATATCGTCCTACATGTACAGGGATATAGCTGCTATAATACCGTCCTATATGTACAGGGATATAGCTGCTATAATACCGTCCTATATGTACAGGAATACAGCTGCTATAATACCGTCCTACAAGTACAGGGATATAGCTGCTATAATACCGTCCTATATGTACAGGGATATAGCTGCTATAATACCGTCCTATATGTACAGGGATATAGCTGCTATAATACCGTCCTATATGTACAGGGATATAGCTGCTATAATACCGTCCTATATGTACAGGGATATAGCTGCTATAATACCGTCCTATATGTACAGGGATATAGCTGCTATAATACCGTCCTATATGTACAGGGATACAGCTGCTATAATACCGTCCTATATGTACAGGGATACAGCTGCTATAATACCGTCCTATATGTACAGGGATATAGCTGCTATAATACCGTCCTATATGTACAGGGATATAGCTGCTATAATACTGTCCTATATGTACAGGGATATAGCTGCTATAATACCGTCCTATATGTACAGGGATATAGCTGCTATAATACCGTCCTATATGTACAGGGATATAGCTGCTATAATACCGTCCTATATGTACAGGGATATAGCTGCTATAATACCGTCCTATATGTACAGGGATATAGCTGCTATAATACCGTCCTATATGTACAGGGATATAGCTGCTATAATACCGTCCTATATGTACAGGGATATAGCTGCTATAATACCGTCCTATATGTACAGGGATACAGCTGCTATAATACCGTCCTATATGTACAGGGATACAGCTGCTATAATACCGTCCTATATGTACAGGGATATAGCTGCTATAATACCGTCCTATATGTACAGGGATATAGCTGCTATAATACAGTCCTATATGTACAGGGATATAGCTGCTATAATACCGTCCTATATGTACAGGGATATAGCTGCTATAATACCGTCCTATATGTACAGGGATATAGCTGCTATAATACCGTCCTATATGTACAGGGATACAGCTGCTATAATACCGTCCTATATGTACAGGGATATAGCTGCTATAATACCGTCCTATATGTACAGGGATATAGCTGCTATAATACTGTCCTATATGTACAGGGATATAGCTGCTATAATACCGTCCTATATGTACAGGGATATAGCTGCTATAATACCGTCCTATATGTACAGGGATATAGCTGCTATAATACCGTCCTATATGTACAGGGATATAACTGCTATAATACTGTCCTATATGTACAGGGATATAGCTGCTATAATACTGCCCCTATGTACAAGAATATAACTACTATAATACTGCCCCTATGTACAAGAATATAACTACTATAATACTGCCCCCCATGTACAAGAATATAACTACTATAATACTGCCCCTATGTACAAGAATATAACTACTATAATACCGTCCTATATGTACAGGTATATAGCTGCTATAATATCGTCCTATATGTACAGGGATATAGCTGCTATAATATTGTCCTATATATAGAGGGACATAGCTGCTATAATATCGTCCTATATGTACAGGGATATAGCTGCTATAATACCGTCCTACATGTACAGGGATATAGCTGCTATAATACCGTTCTATATGTACAGGGATATAACTACTATAATACTGTCCTATATGTACAGGGATATAGCTGCTATAATACCGTCCTATATGTACAGGGATATAGCTGCTATAATACTGTCCTATATGTACAGGGATATAACTGCTATAATACTGTCCTATATGTACAGGGATATAGCTGCTATAATACCGTCCTATATGTACAGGGATATAGCTGCTATAATATCGTCCTACATGTACAGGGATATAGCTGCTATAATACCGTCCTATATGTACAGGGATATAGCTGCTATAATACCGTCCTATATGTACAGGGATATAGCTGCTATAATACCGTCCTATATGTACAGGGATATAGCTGCTATAATACCGTCCTACATGTACAGGGATATAGCTGCTATAATACCGTCCTATATGTACAGGGATATAGCTGCTATAATACCGTCCTATATGTACAGGGATATAGCTGCTATAATACCGTCCTATATGTACAGGGATATAACTGCTATAATACTGTCCTATATGTACAGGGATATAGCTGCTATAATACCGTCCTATATGTACAGGGATATAGCTGCTATAATACCGTCCTATATGTACAGGGATATAGCTGCTATAATACCGTCCTATATGTACAGGGATATAGCTGCTATAATACCGTCCTATATGTACAGGGATATAGCTGCTATAATACCGTCCTATATGTACAGGGATATAGTTGCTATAATACTGTCCTATATGTACAGGGATATAGCTGCTATAATACCGTCCTATATGTACAGGGATATAGCTGCTATAATACCGTCCTATATGTACAGGGATATAGCTGCTATAATACCGTCCTATATGTACAGGGATATAGCTGCTATAATACCGTCCTATATGTACAGGGATATAGCTGCTATAATACCGTCCTATATGTACAGGGATATAGCTGCTATAATACCGTCCTATATGTACAGGGATATAGCTGCTATAATACCGTCCTATATGTACAGGGATATAGCTGCTATAATACCGTCCTATATGTACAGGGATATAGCTGCTATAATACCGTCCTATATGTACAGGGATATAGCTGCTATAATACCGTCCTATATGTACAGGGATATAGCTGCTATAATACCGTCCTATATGTACAGGGATATAGCTGCTATAATACCGTCCTACATGTACAGGGATATAGCTGCTATAATACCGTCCTACATGTACAGGGATATAGCTGCTATAATATCGTCCTACATGTACAGGGATATAGCTGCTATAATACCGTCCTATATGTACAGGGATATAGCTGCTATAATACCGTCCTATATGTACAGGGATATAGCTGCTATAATACCGTCCTATATGTACAGGGATATAGCTGCTATAATACATTTTTTCTGTGTGGGTGTTGTACACGTGACCCTGGTGATTACCCACAGACTGTTCCCTGGATACGATACACACGCTGTACATATAAATGTGCCGCTCAGGGTTCCCATCATGGATCCGTTTCTCGGGATGATCAATCACTGGATGTGATGGGCCGATGTGTCGGTGGGCGGTAATGTGACAGAGAATGATGGCGGCAGATTTATGAGAATTCTGTTCGGAGTGTCAGGGCCGTCTCAGCTGATAAATACATAAATTGCCTCTGGGGAGAGATATTGACCCTCAGATGGGAAAATGTGAAGAAATGAGGGGACGTGACACGTCCACGCATCGTTCATCAACGCGCGGAGAAAATTCACAAGGTCGAGACAAATCCCACTGGGCTATTCCTGCCAGGGCGTCCTTTGTCCTTACACATCAGGGCTGCACTTTAGCCTTCAGAGCAGGCGGTCATATTGGGATTTGCAGGGGGGGGCCCGGACCCTTCTGTTTTTTGCAGCCACTTAACATGATTGACCAAATTTGTAACATGGAGGAAGATTCCGTTCCTGTTCTCCCCACATGGGTCCACATTCAATATCCTCCTTAAAGGGAGTGTGAGCTTATAGGGGATATCGCTCCTTTAAAAATCGCACCGTTAGTGCAGAAACTGCTAAGATATGCGTAATAGGATGCAGGGTGCACTCTGGGTGTGGCCAAGAGGCTCGTTAATTTGCATGACCCCACCCCTTGTCTAATCATTGACAGCGCTGGCTTGCCTAAGATTTCTCTGTAGACAGCAGGGGTGTAATTACAATAAAGGTTGCAATCACACCGGGTCCTGGACGCTGCGGGGTCCCCAAAAAGTCCCCTCAGCCTGTTATAACATGACCAATGTTATTAAAGACTTTGCGTTGCTTTAAGTTACGCTACTGCTGTCAATCACCAGTGAGGAAGGCGGGGACAAGCCAAACCAGTGGGCGTAGCCGTGCGCTGAGCCTCCTGGCCACACCCCAGGGTGCGCCACGCAACCTTATTAGCATATTTGATTAAACTTTATCCTCAGCAGCAATTAGATCACTAAAGGTGCAATTTTTGTTGGGGTGACACCCTCTACCAACCTTATTGTATACTGTCAGTTTGAGCTGACACACTCCCTTTAAAGGGGTATTCCCATCTACAACATCCTATCCCAATATGTAGTAGGTGTAATAATAATATTATAAGAATATACCTCCAATTAAAAATATAGTCTAGTTCTTCTGATTAGCTATGTCACATTTCCCATGTGCAGGGCATTGCAGTCATGGTTACGACCACTCATATAGTGACAATTAGTTGCCATTGGACGTAACTATGGATACTTAAGCTACTTCAATGCCCTGCACATGGGGAACGCGACATGGCTAATCAGAAGAACTATACTACATTTTTAATTGGAGGTATTTGCTTAATTATATTATTATTACATCTACTACATATTGAGATAGGATTTTGGAGATGGGATTATCCTATTAAGGCTTTCAGGGCATGCTGGGATTTGTAGTTTTATAACACCAGTCGATCCGTAGGTTCCAAGAGTAACATTTTTTTTATGCCTTTTTGTTCCAAATCATAAAGCCCATAAATGTAATGATTTTTTTTTTCCTCCGCTTGCCAAGCAATAGCTCAATTATTGCTGAATGTATAGGAACGTTCTCGCTGTGCGGCGGTCTGTGCCGACTAATATCTGGATACGTGACATGGATTTACGCCTCTGGCTAATGCAACTCCTGTGGATATGGCGGTGATTCATAATTCCTATAAAGACCCCCCCCCCCCAAATGAGAACAGACGAATAATGATTCCCAATATTACTGAATGGCTGCACTGCACCCAGGGCGGCAGGGAGGGCGAGGGCGGCGGGAGCACTGTGTTAGGTGGGGGATTAAAAAAAATAAATAAATAAAGAACACTCTTATTTCATTCCCTTCCTCCAATTTTGGAATCAGTAGGCTCCATTTTTCTGGTTTCGGGGGCACCTGCTTCCTTTCTCTATTGCCAGGCAGTGCTGGACTGGCCCACCGGAGAGGCTGGGAATCCTCCGGTGGGCCCTCGCTTTTCCTTCAGAGGTTTTTAGATGGTTTGCAGGCAGGTTCCAGTGTCGTAGGCCTGTTCTGATAGCGCCCTCTACTGCAGCGGATCTAGAAGACGATGCTCTAGTTTAAAGGGGCGCCTTCTGGGACCTGTTCCCTTTAAATGTACCCCAGATAGTATGGTTTATGAATGAATATTACTTCCTCCTCGGTGCAGCGCTCGGTAAATGTTTACACGAGCGAATAAACATCATAATTTAGACATGAAAGACTCGCAGGAGACGCGCGCTCCGCCGTCCCGGCTTCTCCAGCGAAATAAAACGATTCCATTTTGTCTGGCTTTTTCCAGCGAAGCCGACGAGATTGGCTGCAAGAAGCCGCCGCCGCCGTCATGAGTTTATTATGTCGCGATGGAAATAACGGCAGCGATTACGGAAACGGCGCAGAGAGAAAGGCGGCAGGACGCAATTCTACATGACGGCCGCACGTTCAGCCTTAGGTTTAAAATTAAGATTGCCCCTAAAATACCCCCTAAAATAATCCGTCCGGGTTCGGAGTATTACGGTCCCCATTTCTCATCCTATGTAAGTAAATATTTATAAAAAAAAAAATCAATAAATAATTCGCCATTTTTAAGATCCCTGCTTGCTGTCAGTAAATCATTGAACTCGTACAGATCCAAACTCTGCCGTTGTCAGGAGCGGAGTGAATTTTCAGTATCAATGGAGGTTTCTATTCACAGACAGCAAGCAGAGATAATTTTTTTATAATATCTTTATTAGATTTTACTTCTGTTTTATATCAATTTGTAGACTTATTTTTTTGGAGTTTTTTTTTTTTGTGTGTGTGTGTGACTGACAACACTCCCCCGAAAAAAATATATACAAAAAGAATTAGTACTATTTATAAACTATTAATTAAATAATAATGTTAATTATGTATTAATTAATATATGCTACTAATTCTAAATATAATGTAAGAATAATCATTTTAAATTAATAATCAGTAATTGCTATTAAAATTATAAATAAATATAATGAAATAATAATAATAACAATAATAAAGGGGCACCTTCACTTTTTCCCCTCATGAAAAAATGAAAAAAAAAAAAAAATAAATAAAAAAAATAAAAATATATATATATATATATATATATATATATATATATATATATATATATATATATATATATATATATATATATATATATATAATTTTCATTATTTGTATATATATTAAATTTTAATTTATATAATATTGTTTATTTTGTATGTGTGTGTGTGTGTGTATATATATATATATATATATATATATATATATATATATATATATATATATATATATATATATGTATATATATATATAGTATAACTATTTATTATTAAGTCATGTTTAATTAAATAATTAATATTATGTGATATTAAAATTAAATAAAAATTATGAATACACATAATGAAATAATAACAACAAAAAAAAGACTCCATAAAATTAAATCCTAAAAACATTCCAATAACTATTTATTTTTAATAAATCATTTTTATTAATTAACAAATATTACTACTAATCGTAATAGTAATAATCATACTTATTTGTTATTAATTAATAAGTGATAATAATAATAATATTAATAATAATTGACAACTTACATTATCCCCTTCTTAAAAATAAATCATGTATAAATACATTTTAACAGCTGTTTATTCATAGTAAACAGTTTCTATTAAATAATTAATATGAATAATTTATTAATGATCAAGTACTGATAATAATTCTTAATTAATTACTAGTTATTAATTAATAAGTGATAATAATTTATAATAATAAAATAATAGAGGGACAACTAGGCATATCTCCTCCTTAAAAAGAAATCCTATATAAATAGGTACATTGTAATAATGTAATGTAATATGATTAACTAATATTATTATTAGTAGTACTTACTGATATTAATTATATAATAATTAAATAATATGTTGGGAGGGTCCTAGATCACTTTAACCCCCCGGTTGCCAAACTTAGAGCAACGGTTTTCCTGATTTGAATGCTGCCGCCTGACCGGCCGTGCGCCCCCAACCGACTCTTCATTAGCCAAGAAACCCCCCTGAGCTTCCGTGCCAACAGTAACCGGCCCCCGAGGACTGAAGGGAGAAGAATGGAAGGAGTCAGGTCCCCTTCCCACCTCTTCCAAGGCCCCTCTGTAAATTCTTTGAGTGGCGGCCCAATGATTTATAGGAAGGTGAACCTCAGCCCGGATAGAGCTCCGCCGCCCGATTACTTTGTCTTCTCCATTGTCGCCACCATATTCTTTTTCTCACCGCTGGGACTCGTGGCGCTCTATTTCTCTCTCAAGGTATGTAGAAAAATACGGCTCCGGTTGTATTAGATTTCGCGCCATATTTGTGCGCCTTAGCCTCAATTATCTGGGCAGTTGCAATATGGCCGACCAAGGTGCGAGATCGTGACGCCAAAAGGGCGCAAACGCCTTAGGCGAAATGTGAGCGCTTCTCTGTTTTCTCCTCCAGACGCGGGACTGTCTGCAGAGAGGAGACGTCAATATGGCGGACAGATATTCGCACATCGCCTTTGTCGCCAACGTGGTAGCGGTGGGCGTCGGATTCCTGGCCTGGATGTCGCTCTTCACCTTCCTGTACAGTCGGCAGAGATACCTGCTCATCTACGAGCTGCACAACTCTTTCAACCTGACGCAAACGTTTAACGTTACAGAGTAAGAAGAGGCGGCCGCCATGTTGGGGACAATAATAAATATTAGAAAATGTCTATATTAAATAAAAGAATTCAAACCGGAACATTTTTGCGCAAAATTGATTAAAATTGTTTAGATAATTTGATATTGATGCTGCACTGAATATACAGTTTTTTCAGCTACGTAGAAGTCGTTATTTTTGGTAATTGAACCTATTCCCCAAGTATTTCTTTTTAACCAAGGGGGTGTGGCTCACAGCTGTCTCTTCCCATGACAGAGAAAGAAGTCAGTCAACGCCCACTTGGCTAAGAAGAAAAAAAACATTCCATATAGGGTGCCACATCTCGGGAACTGAGAAAATAAAAAAGTGCAAACTCGGAGTAGAAGAGGAAGAAGATAAATGAACTAACGAGGTGGCAACTTTAGACTTGGTCACGGCTTGTGTAAAGGGAATGTGTGATCAGGAAATGTCCTATTGGATAAATCAGGTTTTTGTTACGTTTGATTTATTAGTTGGAAATTATTTTTATTCATATCAGGATCTATATTAAAAAAATAAAGCGAGCAATCTAGAAATGTTCACACTGTTCAGTGGAGCTTTTTTTTAGACTTCTCTTTCCTGTCCATTTAGAAGAATTTTCAGCAGGCTCATTATCATCAGAGGCAGGATTACAATGACTGATCACAGCTCTATACATAGCTGCTAACACAGGATTCACAATAGGTGATGTCACAGCTCACCTCCTCCCCCTGTACAATGACTGATAACACCTCTATATACAGTAGATAACACAGGATCCACCATTCACAATAGGTGATGTCACAGCTCACCTCCTCCCCCTGTACAATGACTGATAACACCTCTATATACAGTAGATAACACAGGATCCACCATTCACAATAGGTGATGTCACAGCTCACCTCCTCCTCCTGTACAATGACTGATAACACCTCTATATACAGTAGATAACACAGGATCCACCATTCCCAATAGGTGATATCACAGCTCACCTCCTCCTCCTCCTCCTGTATAATGACTGATAACACCTCTATATACAGTAGATAACAGGATCCACCATTCACAATAGGTGATATCACAGCTCACCTCCTCCTTCCTGTACAATGACTGATAACACCTCTATATAGAGTAGATAACATAGGATCCACCATTCACAATAGGTGATGTCACAGCTCACCTCCTCCTCCTGTACAATGACTGATAACACCTCTATGTACAGTAGATAACACAGGATCCACCATTCACAATAGGTGATGTCACAGCTCACCTCCTCCTCCTGTACAATGACTGATAACACCTCTATATACAGTAGATAACACAGGATCCACCATTCACAATAGGTGATGTCACAGCTCACCTCCTCCTCCTGTACAATGACTGATAACACCTCTATATACAGTAGATAACACAGGATCCATTAGTCACAATAGGTGATGTCACAGCTCACCTCCTCCTGTACAATGACTGATAACACCTCTATATACAGTAGATAACACAGGATCCACCATCCACAATAGGTGATGTCACAGCTCACAACCTCCTCCTGTACAATGACTGATAACACCTCTATATACAGTAGATAACACAGGATCCACCATTCACAATAGATGATGTCACAGCTCACCTCCTCCTCCTCCCTCCACAATGACATTTGCACATGCTCATTAGATGCCTCAGTACAACAGACAGTATTTGATTCTACTCACTGCTGCTAATGTGCATGTGTTATTTCTGAAGACAACAGCAAGTCAGAGTGTAAATAATCCTCGCTGATCAGTGTGAAAACTGCAAGATTTTTTAATTTTTTTTACAGATTGTGATATGGTAAAAATGAAAAATTGCAAAATAATAATAAAAAAAAAAACATTTAACCCAAAAACATCAAACAATAAGCCATTTTTCCATTCCCAATTGGTACAGACAGGATGCACTGACCCTGAATGTGTCCACACAATATGTCCAACTTAGATAAAGACGTTAAATAAATAAATACATTTAAATAAATAAATGCATAGGGAAAAGTAGAAGGGCATCTCTATGGAGCCATTGCACATTATCCTTTCCTATGCAAAATGTTCCAAAAATTGAGTTTATCGTAAATGCCAAATTTACCAAAGGGCTTTGGTGGGGTATATAATATATACTTTCCCACCAGCTTTAGAAGGAGACAATCTGCCATTCCTCACGATCTCCAAACCTTCCAGTCCGCAGCCGTCGCTCCATAATCAAACCGTAGACCGCTGTGAACTAAACCACGAGCCATAAATCATCCGCTGGGGGGGATTTGTCTTCCCAGCAGCTGCACTTGGACGAAGATCATCCGGTATTAAATGATGCAAAGTATATGAGAGAGCGACATATAGTGCAAGGTAATGATACAACTCGCTGATACAATGTATCAAACATAAGGGGGAGGTGACCTTAAATACCAGAATATTTTAAAGAGCCATGTTTTATAGGGGGCTACATCCCCTACGACAGGGGTGTCAAACTGCATTCCTCGAGGGCTGCAAACAGGTCATGTTTTCAGGATCTCCTTGTACTGCACAGGTGATAATTTAATCACCTACACAAATAATGAGTTGGTGATTAAACTATCACCTGTGCAGTACAAGGAAATCCTGAAAACATGACCTGTTTGCAGCCCTCGAGGTATGCAGTTTGACACCCCTGCCCTACGATGCTATGTGCCGAGTCTAGCTTGGGCTGACCCACTCCCTTTAAGACTACAGACTCTTTTCCTTTAAGACTGCAGCATACCTTAGCACTTAAGGCTATGTTCTGATTCCCCCCCCCCCCATATGTCTGTGTCGCTATGCTTAATGATACCTTTTTTTTTTGGACCTGCTAAATATTCAGGTCTGTTTTAAGAACCCCACAAATGATTACTTTTAGTCTCCATGAACAATGGTTTCCAAAACCGAAAAATCATCTGTGTCAAGTAAACAGAAAAGCATCAGACGGAGAACTACAAACTAGAGAAATCCAGGAACCGGGGTACTGGAAGTCCTCCTTTTGGTTACTTTATTAGTACGGAAAAATCACAACGTTTCGCCTTTTATCAACCCATAGAAAAATGAGGAATGAGACCTGATAAAGGACCTGCGTGGCCAAAACGTTGTGATTTTTGTGCATTGCTCCAACCTTGTGGCGGGGTTGCACCAAGTGTGGGACTCATCTATTGCAAATATAAGAGAACTACAACCCCCCCCAGGTGTACTCCATATCAACATAGCAGGCTGGGAGTTGTGGTTATTCATGCTGCCTAGTTCAAAAGCTCCTGTGAAATCTGAAGGGAAATTGGTTTATAAAGACTAATTATGTTTCCTGCTCTGGATGTGGAACTAGGAAATGAGGGTTATAGCAACGCGGCTCTATTCATGGGGGCGAGGACCGTGCACCATAGGCTCTGCTCATACAAAAAGGCGCTAAGGAGACCCATACATCATAAATGTCACCCTGCTAGAGCTGCATATAAAACCTGACAGTTCACAGTATAATCAATAATATACGGAATCCTTTATAATTCATAAGATCCATCAACAGCAGCATAACCCCCCTCCAAACGCTGATGGTGCGCGTAGACTACAAGTTACTGGGACAGCCAAATGGTCAAGGAACATTGAAAGCTGTATGTTGTGGGAAAGATGGAAGTTGCTGCAGAAGTGAAAGAGTTAACAATGTTGCAAGGTATAGTCAATAACATACAGAATGGTTTCGATTACTTAAGATCCATCAACAGCAGCTTAACCCTTCCAAATACAGATGGTACTCCTGGAATATAATAGACAAGAGGGTCAATGATGTTGGAGGCTGCTCTATGGGAAAGGTGGAAGTGGCTGGTTTCTGCAATAGTGAGACAGTTAATTATCTTCCTTTGAAGCATTACAATAGCTAAGATCCATCAACAGCAGCCTAACTTCAATCGCAGATGGTTCACATAGAATACTAATTACTGGAACAGTCAATGAATATAGAAGGTTGTGTCTTGTGGTGTGGGAAAGATGGAAGTTGCTGGCTTCTTGCAGCAGTGAAAGAGTTAACAATGTTGCAAGGTGCAGTCAATGACATACAGATTTGTTTCTATTACTTATGATCCATCAACAGCTGCCTAACCTCTCCAATCACAAATTGTCCCCATGGAATGCAATTTACTATAATAGACAAACCGTGAATAAATGTTGAAGGTTGCATTATGCAAAAGGTGGAAGTGGCTGTTTTCTGCAGCAATGAGAGAGTTAAACATCTTGCATTGCAGCACTACAACACCCAAGATCCAGCAACAGCCGCCTAACTTCTCCAACCACAGATGGTTTACATAGACAACAAATGTTTCTACCAGGTAGAGGTCAGGTTGCCTGTTTTCTGCAGTTAACAATCCTAGATTATAGTCAATAACATTTATAAAATAGTTTATAACCCTTAAGATCCATAAACAGCAGCCTGTAATCTCCAAATAGAGATGATGTCCACGGAGTACAAGTTACTCTGGTCAATACATATTGCTTTGTGAGAAAGGTGGAAGTTGTTAGTTTCTGTAGCAATCAAAGGGTTAACTATCTTACTTTGCAGGATGACAATACCAAAGATCCATCAACAGCAGCATGATCTTGCTAATCACAGGTGGTGTCCACAGAATACAAATTACTCTACCAGACAAATGTTCACTGAATGTTGAATGTTGCTCTGTGGGAAAGGTGGAAGTTGCTGTTTTCTGCAGCAATAAATGGGTTAACTACCATGCTTAGCAACATTACAACATCCAAGATCCATCAACAGCAGCAACATAAGTTACTATGTCAGACTAATGGTGAATGGACATTAAAGGTGGCTTTCTGGAGGAGATGGAAGTTGCAGCAGTGAAAGAGTTAACAGTGCACTTCAGACCCTGTGGAGGAGATGGAAGTTGCAGCAGTGAAAGGGTTAACAGGGCACTTCAGACCCTGTGGAGGTGATGGAAGTTGCAGCAGTGAAAGGGTTAACAGAGCACTTCGGACCTTGTGGAGGTGATGGAAGTTGCAGCAGTGAAAGGGTTAACAGGGCACTTCAGACCCTGTGGAGGTGATGGAAGTTGCAGCAGTGAAAGGGTTAACAGAGCACTTCAGACCCTGTGGAGGTGATGGAAGTTGCAGCAGTGAAAGGGTTAACAAAGCACTTCAGACCCTGTGGAGGTGATGGAAGTTGCAGCAGTGAAAGGGTTAACAGGGTACTTCAGACCCTGTGGAGGTGATGGAAGTTACAGCAGTGAAAGGGTTAACAGGGTACTTCAGACCCTGTGGAGGTGATGGAAGTTGCAGCAGTGAAAGGGTTAACAGAGCACTTCAGACCCTGTGGAGGTGATGGAAGTTGCAGCAGTGAAAGGGTTAACAAAGCACTTCAGACCCTGTGGAGGTGATGGAAGTTGCCGCAGTGAAAGGGTTAACAGAGCACTTCAGACCCTGTGGAGGTGATGGAAGTTACAGCAGTGAAAGGGTTAACAGGGTACTTCAGACCCTGTGGAGGTGATGGAAGTTGCAGCAGTGAAAGGGTTAACAGGGTACTTCAGACTCTGTGGAGGTGATGGAAGTTGCAGCAGTGAAAGGGTTAACAGAGCACTTCAGACCCTGTGGAGGTGATGGAAGTTGCCGCAGTGAAAGGGTTAACAGAGCACTTCAGACCCTGTGGAGGTGATGGAAGTTACAGCAGTGAAAGGGTTAACAGGGTACTTCAGACCCTGTGGAGGTGATGGAAGTTGCAGCAGTGAAAGGGTTAACAGGGTACTTCAGACTCTGTGGAGGTGATGGAAGTTGCAGCAGTGAAAGGGTTAACAGGGCACTTCAGACCCTGTGGAGGTGATGGAAGTTGCAGCAGTGAAAGGGTTAACAGAGCACTTCAGACCCTGTGGAGGTGATGGAAGTTGCAGCAGTGAAAGGGTTAACAGAGCACTTCAGACCCTGTGGAGGTGATGGAAGTTGCAGCAGTGAAAGGGTTAACAGGGTACTTCAGACCCTGTGGAGGTGATGGAAGTTGCAGCAGTGAAAGGGTTAACAGGGCACTTCAGACCCTGTGGAGGTGATGGAAGTTGCAGCAGTGAAAGGGTTAACAGAGCACTTCAGACCCTGTGGAGGTGATGGAAGTTGCAGCAGTGAAAGGGTTAACAAAGCACTTCAGACCCTGTGGAGGTGATGGAAGTTGCCGCAGTGAAAGGGTTAACAGAGCACTTCAGACCCTGTGGAGGTGATGGAAGTTACAGCAGTGAAAGGGTTAACAGGGTACTTCAGACCCTGTGGAGGTGATGGAAGTTGCAGCAGTGAAAGGGTTAACAGGGTACTTCAGACTCTGTGGAGGTGATGGAAGTTGCAGCAGTGAAAGGGTTAACAGAGCACTTCAGACCCTGTGGAGGTGATGGAAGTTGCCGCAGTGAAAGGGTTAACAGAGCACTTCAGACCCTGTGGAGGTGATGGAAGTTGCAGCAGTGAAAGGGTTAACAGGGCACTTCAGACCCTGTGGAGGTGATGGAAGTTGCCGCAGTGAAAGGGTTAACAGAGCACTTCAGACCCTGTGGAGGTGATGGAAGTTGCCGCAGTGAAAGGGTTAACAGAGCACTTCAGACCCTGAGGAGGTGATGGAAGTTGCCGCAGTGAAAGGGTTAACAGAGCACTTCAGACCCTGTGGAGGTGATGGAAGTTGCAGCAGTGAAAGGGTTAACAGAGCACTTCAGACCCTGTGGAGGTGATGGAAGTTGCAGCAGTGAAAGGGTAAACAGGGCACTTCAGACCCTGTGGAGGTGATGGAAGTTGCCGCAGTGAAAGGGTTAACAGAGCACTTCAGACCCTGTGGAGGTGATGGAAGTTGCCGCAGTGAAAGGGTTAACAGAGCACTTCAGACCCTGAGGAGGTGATGGAAGTTGCCGCAGTAAAAGGGTTAACAGAGCACTTCAGACCCTGTGGAGGTGATGGAAGTTGCCGCAGTGAAAGGGTTAACAGAGCACTTCCGACCCTGTGGAGGTGATGGAAGTTGCCGCAGTGAAAGGGTTAACAGAGCACTTCAGACCCTGAGGAGGTGATGGAAGTTGCAGCAGTGAAAGGGTTAACAGATCACTTCTGACCCTGAGGAGGTGATGGAAGTTGCCGCAGTGAAAGGGTTAACAGAGCACTTCCGACCCTGTGGAGGTGATGGAAGTTGCAGCAGTGAAAGGGTTAACAGAGCACTTCCGACCCTGTGGAGGTGATGGAAGTTGCCGCAGTGAAAGGGTTAACAGATCACTTCTGACCCTGAGGAGGTGATGGAAGTTGCCACAGTGAAAGGGTTAACAGAGCACTTCCAACCCTGTGGAGGTGATGGAAGTTGCAGCAGTGAAAGGGTTAACAGAGCACTTCTGACAATGAGGAGGAGATGGAAGTTGCAGCAGTGAAAGGGGTAACAGATCACTTCTGACAATGAGGAGGTGATGGAAGTTGCAGCAGTGAAAGGGTTAACAGAGCACTTCAGACCCTGTGGAGGTGATGGAAGTTGCCGCAGTGAAAGGGTTAACAGAGCACTTCAGACCCTGTGGAGGTGATGGAAGTTGCCGCAGTGAAAGGGTTAACAGAGCACTTCAGACCCTGAGGAGGTGATGGAAGTTGCAGCAGTGAAAGGGTTAACAGATCACTTCTGACCCTGAGGAGGTGATGGAAGTTGCCGCAGTGAAAGGGTTAACAGAGCACTTCCGACCCTGTGGAGGTGATGGAAGTTGCAGCAGTGAAAGGGTTAACAGAGCACTTCCGACCCTGTGGAGGTGATGGAAGTTGCCGCAGTGAAAGGGTTAACAGAGCACTTCAGACCCTGAGGAGGTGATGGAAGTTGCAGCAGTGAAAGGGTTAACAGATCACTTCTGACCCTGAGGAGGTGATGGAAGTTGCCGCAGTGAAAGGTTTAACAGAGCACTTCTGACAATGAGGAGGAGATGGAAGTTGCAGCAGTGAAACGGTTAACAGATCACTTCTGACAATGAGGAGATGGAAGTTGCAGCAGTGAAAGGGTTAACAGAGCACTTCTGACAATGAGGAGGAGATGGAAGTTGCAGCAGTGAAAGGGTTAACAGATCACTTCTGACAATGAGGAGGTGATGGAAGTTGCAGCAGTGAAAGGGTTAACAGATCACTTCTGACCCTGAGGAGGTGATGGAAGTTGCCGCAGTGAAAGGGTTAACAGATCACTTCTGACAATGAGGAGGAGATGGAAGTTGCAGCAGTGAAAGGGTTAACAGATCACTTCTGACCCTGAGGAGGTGATGGAAGTTGCAGCAGTGAAAGGGTTAACAGAGCACTTCCGACCCTGTGGAGGTGATGGAAGTTGCAGCAGTGAAAGGGTTAACAGAGCACTTCAGACCCTGTGGAGGTGATGGAAGTTGCAGCAGTGAAAGGGTTAACAGATCACTTCTGACAATGAGGAGGAGATGGAAGTTGCCGCAGTGAAAGGGTTAACAGATCACTTCTGACCCTGAGGAGGTGATGGAAGTTGCAGCAGTGAAAGGGTTAACAGAGCACTTCCGACCCTGTGGAGGTGATGGAAGTTGCAGCAGTGAAAGGGTTAACAGAGCACTTCTGACAATGAGGAGGTGATGGAAGTTGCAGCAGTGAAAGGGTTAACAGATCACTTCTGACAATGAGGAGGAGATGGAAGTTGCAGCAGTGAAAGGGTTAACAGATCACTTCTGACAATGATGAGGTGCTGGAAGTTGCAACAGTGAAAGGGTTAACAGATCACTTCTGACAATGAGGAGGAGATGGAAGTTGCAGCAGTGAAAGGGTTAACAGATCACTTCTGACAATGAGGAGATGGAAGTTGCAGCAGTGAAAGGGTTAACAGATCACTTCTGACAATGAGGAGGTGCTGGAAGTTGCAGCAGTGAAAGGGTTAACAGATCACTTCTGACAATGAGGAGGTGCTGGAAGTTGCAGCAGTGAAAGGGTTAACAGATCACTTCTGACAATGCGGAGGAGATGGAAGTTGCAGCAGTGAAAGGGTTAACAGATCACTTCTGACCCTGAGGAGGTGATGGAAGTTGCAGCAGTGAAAGGGTTAACAGATCACTTCTGACAATGAGGAGGTGCTGGAAGTTGCAGCAGTGAAAGGGTTAACAGATCACTTCTGACAATGAGGAGGAGATGGAAGTTGCAGCAGTGAAAGGGTTAACAGATCACTTCTGACAATGCGGAGGAGATGGAAGTTGCAGCAGTGAAAGGGTTAACAGATCACGTCTGACCCTGAGGAGGTGATGGAAGTTGCAGCAGTGAAAGGGTTAACAGATCACTTCTGACAATGAGGAGGTGCTGGAAGTTGCAGCAGTGAAAGGGTTAACAGATCACTTCTGACAATGAGGAGGAGATGGAAGTTGCAGCAGTGAAAGGGTTAACAGATCACTTCTGACAATGCGGAGGAGATGGAAGTTGCAGCAGTGAAAGGGTTAACAGATCACGTCTGACCCTGAGGAGGTGATGGAAGTTGCAGCAGTGAAAGGGTTAACAGATCACTTCTGACAATGAGGAGGAGATGGAAGTTGCAGCAGTGAAAGGGTTAACAGATCACTTCTGACAATGAGGAGGAGATGGAAGTTGCAGCAGTGAAAGGGTTAACAGATCACTTCTGACAATGCGGAGGAGATGGAAGTTGCAGCAGTGAAAGGGTTAACAGATCACTTCTGACCCTGAGGAGGTGATGGAAGTTGCAGCAGTGAAAGGGTTAACAGAGCACTTCTGACCCTGAGGAGGTGATGGAAGTTGCAGCAGTGAAAGGGTTAACAGAGCACTTCTGACAATGAGGAGGTGATGGAAGTTGCAGCAGTGAGGCAGCATGCCAGGCTGGGTGACCATGCATCGTCTTACCTGAGGGCTTATTTCTTGAGGTGGCAGAGGCAGTGGTGGAGAAGCTGCATGGTGCTGAGGACAGCTCCCTGTAATCCAACTCTAGGGAAGCCAAAGTGACTGGGAGGAGGAGGAGGAGATGCTGATCAATGCTGGGAGCTGCCAGACAAGGATGAAATGAGCAGACATCATACAAAGGGGGGTTTTAAGAGATGCAAGAGGAGGGGCAGAGATGAGAGATCCCAACAGAGACCTGAGCAGAGGAGCAGGAGATCACAGGAAAATGGGACAGCGGTGGGAGGTAGGTATGGCACATGGAGCACATGAGAGAGCAGAGCTGCAAGGGAGACCATTGCATCCAGAGGAGGCAGAAATGTGCTAGTCAATGGCTAGGTGCTGCCTGAGCCAGGGGAGGAGGAATGTGACTGCATGTAGCAGAGCTCAACCTGTCCATGTGTGTCCTTTGTGCATGATGGTGTCTTTTCTGATTTAATGAGGATGGAGAAGGGTTACCTGCAGTCCTATGTAAATACAAAGATGACATCACCTGTGTATTATACAATCAGTAGTCAATTCACTTCTCAATTACTACGTTGTAACCAAGGACAATGCTAAAATTATAGAAGGAAGTGTGGTGAGATACAAAGGATGAGGGGAGGAGGGGGAGAGGGAAATGGAGACCACTCATTATATAGAGTGTACAATATGAATTTCAGGTGGTGAAATAGAAAGAGGTGTGGATGACAGAATAGGAGGCCAGTATTAAAATTGGGTTCTATGGAAGGACCATTATAGAGGTGGCACAGGAGATACGTCTATGGAAAGACCATGATAGAGGTGGCTCAGGAGATAAGTCTATGGAAAGACCATCATAGAGGTGGCACAGGAGATAAGTCTATAGAAAGACCATGATAGAGATGGCACAGGAGATAAGTCTATGGAAAGACCATGATAGAGATGGCTCAGGAGATAAGTCTATGGAAAGACCATGATAGAGATGGCTCAGGAGATAAGTCTATGGAAAGACCATGATAGAGATGGCTCAGGAGATAAGTCTATAGAAAGACCATGATAGAGGCGGCTCAGGAGATAAGTCTATGGGAAGACCATGATAGAGGTGGCACAGGAGATAAGTCTATGGGAAGACCATGATAGAGGTGGCTCAGGAGATAAGTCTATGGAAAGACCATGATAGAGGTGGCACAGGAGATAAGTCTATGGAAAGACCATGATAGAGATGGCTCAGGAGATAAGTCTATGGAAAGACCATGATAGAGGTGGCACAGGAGATAAGTCTATGGGAAGACCATGATAGAGGTGGCTCAGGAGATAAGTCTATGGAAACACCATGATAGAGATGGCTCAGGAGATAAGTCTATGGAAAGACCATGATAGAGATGGCTCAGGAGATAAGTCTATGGAAAGACCATGATAGAGATGGCTCAGGAGATAAGTCTATAGAAAGACCATGATAGAGGCGGCTCAGGAGATAAGTCTATGGGAAGACCATGATAGAGGTGGCACAGGAGATAAGTCTATGGGAAGACCATGATAGAGGTGGCTCAGGAGATAAGTCTATGGAAAGACCATGATAGAGGTGGCTCAGGAGATAAGTCTATGGAAAGACCATGATAGAGGTGGCTCAGGAGATAAGTCTATAGAATGACCATGATAGAGGCGGCACAGGAGATAAGTCTATGGAAAGACCATGATAGAGGTGGCTCAGGAGATAAGTCTATGGGAAGATCATAAAAGAAGTGACACGGGAGATAAGTCTATGGAAAGACCATCATAGAGGTGGCACAGGAGATAAGTCTATAGAAAGACCATGATAGAGATGGCACAGGAGATAAGTCTATGGAAAGACCATGATAGAGATGGCTCAGGAGATAAGTCTATGGAAAGACCATGATAGAGATGGCTCAGGAGATAAGTCTATGGAAAGACCATGATAGAGATGGCTCAGGAGATAAGTCTATGGGAAGACCATGATAGAGGTGGCACAGGAGATAAGTCTATGGGAAGACCATGATAGAGGTGGCTCAGGAGATAAGTCTATGGAAAGACCATGATAGAGGTGGCACAGGAGATAAGTCTATGGAAAGACCATGATAGAGATGGCTCAGGAGATAAGTCTATGGAAAGACCATGATAGAGGTGGCACAGGAGATAAGTCTATGGGAAGACCATGATAGAGGTGGCTCAGGAGATAAGTCTATAGAAAGACCATGATAGAGGTGGCACAGGAGATAAGTCTATGGAAAGACCATGATAGAGATGGCTCAGGAGATAAGTCTATGGAAAGACCATGATAGAGATGGCTCAGGAGATAAGTCTATGGAAAGACCATGATAGAGATGGCTCAGGAGATAAGTCTATGGAAAGACCATGATAGAGATGGCTCAGGAGATAAGTCTATGGAAAGACCATGATAGAGATGGCTCAGGAGATAAGTCTATAGAAAGACCATGATAGAGGCGGCTCAGGAGATAAGTCTATGGGAAGACCATGATAGAGGTGGCACAGGAGATAAGTCTATGGGAAGACCATGATAGAGGTGGCTCAGGAGATAAGTCTATGGAAAGACCATGATAGAGGTGGCTCAGGAGATAAGTCTATGGAAAGACCATGATAGAGGTGGCTCAGGAGATAAGTCTATAGAATGACCATGATAGAGGCGGCACAGGAGATAAGTCTATGGAAAGACCATGATAGAGGTGGCTCAGGAGATAAGTCTATGGGAAGATCATAAAAGAAGTGACACGGGAGATAAGTCTATGGGAAGACCATGATAGAGGTGGCACAGGAGATAAGTCTATAGAAAGACCATGATAGAGGTGGCACAGGAGATAAGTCTATGGAAAGACCATGATAGAGGTAGCACGGGAGATGTCAATGGAAGGACCATTATAGAGGGGGCACAGGAGATAAGTCTATGGAGAGACCATGAGAGAAATGACACAGGAGATAAGACTATGGAATGACCATTATAGAGGTGGTTAAGTAAATAGGGCAGCACACTGCAGCGCTAGAACATACAAACTTGAAAAATGAAATTTGAACTGCATTACTGCACTAGAAATATGAAAAATGAGAGCGTTTAGCGCATAAAAATGGCCAATTTTATGTGTACCTGGTAGCCTCTCATTTTTCATATTTCTAGTGCAGTAATGCAGTTCAAATTTCATTTTTCAAGTTTGTATGTTCTAGCGCTGCAGTGTGCTGCCTTATTTACTTAACTATATACGAGTTGGCGACTCGTATATAGTTAACTAATTACAGCAGGTCCAATACCCCTCCACAGAAAGAGAGAATTTTAGTCTAAGAAGAGGTTTTCACAGGTACCCATTCAGATGGAGACGTTTATTCTCAGCGAGGTAAGGCGAGTGTAGGACCTGGTATAAGAGAGATGCCGTAAAGGGGCTACCAGGTACACATAAAATTGGCCATTTTTATGCGCTAAACGCTCTCATTTTTCATATTTCTAATGCAGTAATGCAGTTCAAATTTCATTTTTCAAGTTTGTATGTTCTAGCGCTGCAGTGTGTTGCCCTATTTACTTAACTATATACGAGTTGGCGACTCTAGGTTCAGCACCTGTTGACACTGAGTCTATGTTTGGATGTGCCGGTCAGGTTTTTGAAATGCATTATAGAGGTGGCACGGGAGATGTCGATGGAAGGACCATTATAGAGGTGGCACGAGAGATAAGTCTATAGAAGTACCATTATAGAGGGAGCATGGGAGATAAGTCTATGGAGAAACCATTATAGAGGGAGCATGGGAGATAAGTCTATGGAGAGACCATGAGAGAAGTGGCACAGGAGAGAAGTCTATGGAAAGACCATGATAAACTGAACTTCTCCTGCTCCCACCGTCTACTAACCTCCCTAAATCTGACATTTCCCTCTCCGTGGGTGGCACCATAATAACACCCCGGCAGCAGGCGCACTGTCTGGGTGTTATGTTTGACTCCGATCTCTCCTTCACCTCCCACATACAATCTCTTGCCCGCTCGTGCCGCTTACACCTAAAGAACATCTCTAGAATCCGCCCTTTTCTCACCATGGAGACAGCTAAAACCCTCACTGTCGCCCTGATCCACTCCCGCCTGGACTACTGTAACACTCTATTAATTGGCCTCCCCCTCACGCGACTTTCCCGTCTCCAGTCCATCCTTAATGCAGCAGCCAGGGTCGTCCATCTGGCTAATCGTTATTCGGAAGCGTCCGCTCTTCGCCAGTCGTTACACTGGCTGCCCATTCATTACAGGATACAATTCAAAGTACTTGTTCTCACCCACAAAGCTCTCCACAGTGCGGCACCCCCTTACATCTCCTCCCTCATTTCTGTCTATCAGCCTAACCGACCGCTGCGCTCTGCAAATGACTTTCGATTAACCTCTGCACTATTCCGTACCTCCCACTCCCGACTCCAAGACTTCTCCCGTGCTGCGCCAATCCTCTGGAATGCTCTACCCCAAGATATTAGGACCATCCATAATTTGCATAGTTTTAGGCACTCGCTCAAAACACATTTGTTCAGAGCGGCCTATCAACGTTCACTAATCAAAGTTATGTTATGTTTGTGTGTGTGTAGCCCATTCACTATCTCCATCTATCCCCCACCCCCTGAAGATGGCTGGACCCTCATTGTAAATACATCATTGTAAATACACACCTGTACTTTGTATCTCCCCCACCTCATTGTAGATTGTAAGCTCTCACGAGCAGGGGCGGCTTATTTTGCTTTAATTATTGTATTGTTGACGTTGTTACTTATGACTTTTGTGTTTGAAACTCTTTAACTGTAAAGCGCTGCGGAATATGTTGGCGCTATATAAATAAAGATTATTATATTATTATTATTAGAGGTGGAACAGGAGAAAAGTCTATGGGAAGACCATGAAATAAGTGGAACAAGAAATAAGTCAATGAAAGGACCATGATAGAGGTGGCAAAGGATATAAGTTTACAGAAGGTTCATCATAGAGGGAGATAAAAGATATGTTTATGGAAAGACCATGAAAAGGTGGCACAGGAGATAAGTCTGTAGAGGCACATGAGATAGGTCTACTTGTGGAACACAATGAAAGAAGAAGTGGTAAGCTGGGTCCATGAAAAGATTACAGAAGATGTGGTACTAGAGATGGGTCAATGGAAATTCTGTAATGGAGGTGTTACAGGAAAAGTGTAAGTAAGGGCCATAAGTGACATGACACAGAAGAGGAGTAAACGAAAGAGCATATTAGAGATGACACTGGAGATGTTTCTATGGAAGGACTATGATAAGGGTAATATAGGAGAGGAGCCTAAGGAAGGACCATGATAAAGTGACACAGGAGAGGAATCTGTGGAAGGACCATGCTAAGGGTGACACAGGAGAAGAATCTGTGGAAGGACCATGATAAGGTGACACAGGAGAGGAATCTGTGGAAGGACTATGATAAGGGTGACACAGGAGAAGTGTCTGTGGAGCATGATAAGGGTGACACAGGAGAGGAATCTTTGGAAGGACCATGATGAGGTGACACAGGAGAGGAGTCTTTGGAAGGACCATGATGAGGTGACACAGGAGAGGAGTCTATGGAGGGACCATGATGAGGTGACACAGGAGAGGAGTCTATGGAAGGACCATGATGAGGTGACACAGGAGAGGAGTGTATAGAAGGACCATGATGAGGTGACACAGGAGAGGAGTCTATGGAAGGAGCATGATGAGGTGACACAGGAGAGGAGTCTATGGAAGGACCATGATGAGGTGACACAGGAGAAGAGTCTATGGAAGGACCATGATGACGTGACACAGGAGAGGAGTCTATGGAAGGACCATGATGACGTGACACAGGAGAGGAGTCTATGGAAGGACCATGATGACGTGACACAGGAGAGGAGTCTATGGAAGGACCATGATGAGGTGACACAGGAGAGGAGTCTATGGAAGGACCATGATGAGGTGACACAGGAGAGGAGTTTATGGAAGGACCATGATGAGGTGACACAGGAGAGGAGTCTATGGAAGGACTATGATGAGGTGACACAGGAGAGGAGTCTATGGAAGGACCATGATGAGGTGACACAGGAGAGGAGTCTATGGAAGGACCATGATGAGGTGACACAGGAGAGGAGTCTATTGAATGATCATATTACAAGTCAAGTATCTGATCTTTATGATGAATGGAATAAATGACCATAGGGAGCTGGTGGAAGCCGCAAATAGAGACAGGTAAAATGTCTAGTGGACAATGTCCTATATAGTCAATAGGACCCAGACATTACAGGGTTAAGGCGTATAGCCGAGTTATAGATTACAGTAAGGATAGCTGATTTTCTGCTGCAATGTATAAGGAAACTCCATGTTGATTGGCTAATGAACACTCCAGGGCTGCATGGAAATTGGATAATAAATGTAATTGGAGTTCTATGATTTATTCCACGTTTTATGGCCGCACATTGTAGAATAACACAGTAATGATACAGCTCTGCTCAGTCTCGGGGGGCACATAGAGGTGAGCGGGCCCCTAGCTAGGATGACATTGGACCCCTTTTAGCACCACCAGCCTCCGAACACTTGTATTTAGGAGATTCTCACATGAAATGAGAACGGAGATCAGTGGGGAAGAAACAGCGGAGACGCCAATCCTCAGGAAATCGATAGAAAAATCCTCAAAGTTCATATTAACCCTTATTGCCTTGATACATTTTATCGTGAAGCAGGTGAGGAGGGGGGCTCTGATGGAGAAGGGTCAACCTCGCTTCTAGAAGAGAGCAGCGTGGGAAGACCACCGCCTGCAGACCCTCATCAAAGGGGGCATCAGGGTGGAAGCTCCCGGCTGAGAGCAATGATGGGGGTCACAGCCTCTACATCTCATCTGAAATGTGCGATTACCGCCTGGATCAGAGATAATGGGGCCGCGTATTGCACGGTGCACGGGTCATTACGGCTCCCATATAACGATTTGCTGTGAGATATTTATGTGGGTGGAATTCCTTTAATCCAGAATATGGTCCATCTGACAATCTGATCCAAATATGCAATGTCAGTAAATGGGAATTTTTGGATTCCATGAGCGGCTGACCGTCCAGACTGCTGCCTGTCATCCATCTTCCAGCATAGTACCGCCACTTGGTGTCTTTAGTGCAGGTACATAGGCGTTCGTTACTTATGGAGACAACTCCAGAGGGGCAATCTGCCGGATTCACCGTGGGAAAATCCAGATTTCCTTACAGAGATTCCATAAACCTTATACTCCTGTCCACATCACTAATACAAGCACTATATGGCGGTATTTTGTGGTCACGGCAAATTTCTGGCCCTATATGATAATAGTTATTAGTCTGCGCGGCAGGTTCTATATCTTATTACTATACTTTCCCTATATGACACCGTGTCGGCATTGTATGGCCTTTTACATGCACTATAGGACTCTATTATGCAGTGGCGGAGGGGGCGGATGCAAAACCTTGGCCCCCTCGCTTGGATATTGAATCATGAAGTGAGCTTTGATATTTCAAAGAGCACAACAGCCGATGACAAACTGCTACGCTCTGCATGGGCAAACGTCAACCTCTGTGCTCTTCTGCAGCGCTCTACCTCTACTCTCACTTGAAGAGATGCAGAGTCCTGCCGAGAGACCTGTCCCAAATTTTTAAAAAAGCATCTCCTTTAAAAACAAAACAGTAACCTTATGATATGTTTTAGGTTTTGAGACACTTTTTCCAAACTTAAGTAGAGCTAGGGCTATGGTTAGGTCTTGAGTTAGGTTTAGGGCTAGGGTTAGGGCTTAGGTTAGGTTTAGTGCTCGGGCTATGCCTTGGGTTAGATTTACAGCTAGGGTTATCTGACTTAGGTTAGGTTTAGGGCTACAGTTATGCCTTGGGTTAGGTTTAGGGCTAGGGTTATGTCTTGGGTTAGGTTTACGGCAAGGGTTATGCCTTAGCTAGGTTTACGGCTAGGGTTATGACTTAGGCTAGGTTTAGGGTTACTGCTCTGCCTTGGGTTAGGTTTAGGGCTAGGGTTATGATTTGGGTTAGGTTTACGGCTAGGGTTATGCCTTGGTTAGGTTTACGGCTAGGGTTATGACTTACTTTAGGTTTAGGGCTAAGGTTATACCTTGGGTTAGGTTTAGGGCTAGGGTTATGACTTGGGCTAGGGTTATGACTTGGGTTAGGGTTAGGGCTAGGGTTTTGGATTGGGTTAGGGGTAGGGCTAGGGTTAGGACTTGGGTTAGGTTTAGGGTTAAGGTTATGGCTTGGGTTAGGTTTAGGGCTTGGGTTAGTTTTAGGGCTATGGTTAGGGCTTGGGTTAGGTTTAGGGCTTGGGTTATGTTTAGGGCTAGGGTTAGGGCTTGGGTTAGGTTTAGGGCTAGGGTTATGTCTTGGGTTAGGTTTACGGCTAGGGTTATGCCTTGGTTAGGTTTACGGCTAGGGTTATGACTTAGGTTAGGTTTAGGGCTAAGGTTATACCTTGGGTTAGGTTTAGGGCTAGGGTTATGACTTGGGTTAGGGTTTTGGATTGGGTCAGGGGTAGGGCTAAGGTTAGGACTTGGGTTAGGTTTAGGGCTAAGGTTATGGCTTTTGTTAGGTTTAGGGCTTGGGTTAGTTTTAGGGCTATGGTTAGGACTTGGGTTAGGTTTAGGGCTAGGGTAGTAAAATAATTACAAGAAAAAAAAGTAAAAAAAACATGTTTAATTTCTCATAGGAGCTAAGTCTCCTCGCTCTGACATGCCAGGCTTGGCTTCCCATTCTTCACAAGAAGAAAAGTTGCCTCTTAGACTCCCAAAAAACATGTTAAAATATGTGGACGGACATTCCGCAGAATAAAAAGGCGCAGAGTCAAAAGGAAAAACTGTAATTACCATACATCAGTATTATCCTGTGCTTGGAGAATTCCGGGATCGATACTGGACAGATGGAGGGGACACTGCTATGCTTGGTACTGACATTTGTACACAGGCACTGTATGGCGGTATTATGTAGGAACTGTATGTTATTGCTATGCTCTGCCTGTATGACGCTATGCTGGCACTGTATGGCAGTATTATGTAAGAACTGTATGTTATTGTTATGGTCTGCCTGTATGACGCTATGCTTGCACTATATGAGGGTATTATGAAGGAACTGTATGTTATTCTCATGCTCTGCCTGTATGACGCTATGCTGGCACTGTATGACAGTATTATGTAGGAACTGTATGTTATTTTTATGCTCTGCCTGTATGACGCTATGCTGGCACTGTATGGCGATATTATGTAGGAACTGTATGTTATTGCTATGCCTCTATGACGCTATGCTGGCCCTGTATGGCGGTATTATGTAGGAACTGTATGTTATTGCTATGTTCTGCCTGCATGACACTCTGCTGGCACTGTATAGTGGTATTATGTAGGAACTGTATGTTATTGCTATGCTATGCCTCTATGACACTATGCTGGCCCTGTATGGTGGTATTATGTAGGAACTGTAATCTGTTGCTATGCTCTGCCTGTATGAGCTATGCTGGCACTGTATGGTTATTATGTAGGAACTGTATGTTATTGCTATGGTCTGCCTGTATGACGCTATGCAGGCACTGTATGGCGGTATTATGTAGGAACTGTATGTTATTGCCATGCTCTGCCTGTATGATGCTATGCTAGCACTGTATGGCGGTATTATGTAGGAACTGTATGCTATTGCTATGCTCTGCCTGTATTAGCTATGCTGGCACTATATGGCGGTATTATGTAGGAACTGTATGTTATTGCTATGCTCTGCCTGTATGACGCTATGCTGGCACTGTATGGTGGTATTATGTAGGAACTGTATGTTATTGCCATACTCTGCCTGTATGATGCTATGCTGGCACTGTGTGGCAGTATTATGCAGGAACTGTATGTTATTGCTATGCTCTGCCTGTATGATGCTATGCTGGCACTGTATGGTGGTATTATGTAGGAACTGTATGTTATTGCTATGCTCTGCCTGTATGAGCTATGCTGGCACTGTACGGCAGTATTATAGGAACTGTATGTTATTGCTATGCTCTGCCTGTATGAGCTATGCTGGCACTGTACGGCAGTATTATAGGAACTGTATGTTATTGCTATGCTCTGCCTGTATGAGCTATGCTGGCACTGTACGGCAGTATTATAGGAACTGTATGTTATTGCTATGCTCTGCCTGTATGACGCTATGCTGGCACTGTACGGCAGTATTATAGGAACTGTATGTTATTGCCATGCTCTGCCTGTATGACGCTATGCTGGCACTGTATGGCAGTATTATGTAGGAACTGTATGTTATTGCTATGCTCTGCCTGTATGACGCTATGTTGGCACTGTACGGCAGTATATTATAGGAACTGTATGTTATTCTTATGCTCTGCCTGTATGACGCTATGCTGGCACTGTATGGCGGTATTATGTAGGAACTGTATGCTATTGCTATGCTCTGCCTGTATGAGCTATGCTGGCACTGCATGGCGGTATTATGTAGGAACTGTATGTTATTGCTATGCTCTGCCTGTATGACGCTATGTTGGCACTGTACGGCAGTATATTATAGGAACTGTATGTTATTCTTATGCTCTGCCTGTATGAGCTATGCTGGCACTGTACGGCAGTATTATGCATGCATTCTAGGGTGTTGTTCAGTTATGTAGCACTTTTCGCCTGGATATTTTACACCCTATGGTGCCATCATTTAGATTAGTTGAGGGTTTATTTTTCAGACATCTTTTGCTCATGGACCTACAGAGCTCCCCATCATATCCCAGTGTGATCCCGGTCCTAAACACATCCACAACAGAGCCGCTGCTTACCGGAGGCTCAGCAATCAATATCCGGCCGATCTATATGATCAATACTTGTATGACAGGCCACCATTGTGTTTATTTGACACCATCCATTACAACCCTGCCCATAATAGCCAATTACTGTTTTACAGCCAGCCCCCCAGCGAGCCCGTATCCATCTCCGGGGTAAACGCTCGTCAGCTGCTCTCTAATGCAGACAACGAGTAACAACCAGTTATTACTATACTGTTACATTTAATATCCAAAACAAAGTCCATAAACCGCAGGGTATCCTGTGTACCCCCAGAGGCTGCTTTATCATTATTTCATCCATAAAACACTTTACATAGACTTTTTAAATTTTTTTACTCCAATCACATCCAAAGCTGCAAGCACAATTATTCCTATTATAATAAAAAAACAAAAAAGGAGCACCAGACTACATATATAAAATATATCAAATATTTAGTAGTAATCAATATAAAAAAGATAACATTAAATACACAATAATAAAGAATTATTATATGGACAAGCAAAATTGTATCGTAAAGGACACAAACAAAAGACCGACACAGTTACAATTATATAAATAGGACCGGGAGTTTCGACAACCGTAATATATATACCCAAGGAAAAAAAGGAAAATGCGGCACTCACCCAGGTAGATTGCGAATCAAAGTCCTTTATTCATCATAACGTAACAACGGACATAGTAAGGAGAGGCGGCTGGGAGAGATCAGCGGTGCGGGGAGAAAGAACAGGACTACGATCGTTTCGCGCTTGTGCGCTTCCACGGGTCCATTAATATATATACCGCAACGCTATCATAAAATACTGGGTGTCATATATATTAATCAAAACCACATCATCACCATAACAATGGACCTATGTAAAAATACCCAGATCTTCAAATAGTATATATCAAATATAGAACGTCATTTCTCACCCAAATATGTCCTTGCACTGGTCAGACTACGCAGCCCCAACGCGCGTTTCGCCCGGGCCTCTGGCGGCAGCGAGCTGTAGGATAATAATGGTTGCCTTGCGCAGGGATTTGGGGTGCAGAGGGTTAAGGTCACACTTTGCCCCCCGCAGCGTGTAGGAGTTTATATGATGGACGCTGATGAAATCTTTCCCTAAATTATGACAGTAACTGAAAAGTTTTACATACAACATAATTACAGAGGAGGCCACTGGCAGAGGCGGCCGGCTACTCCGGAGTGGCTAATTATACACGTGTTACGTTAGGACAGACAGAATCCTGTGCTGCCGCTCACCGAATCCCATTATCTGCCCAGAAAACGCTGCTGAAACTTGTCCTAGAAACGTCTTGCGTTTAAGGCGAGAGGCAAATCTGCAGTCGCCCGTATCTCCCCTGGGAAGTCAAGTGTAACCTTGTGGCTAGAAAGTATCAGCGAGACATTGTAGCAAGTGATCAGGAGAAAATGACATCTTCAACTTTTCTTCCAGCCTGATATTCACAAACCTTCTCTAGTGTAAGATGGGAAATTAGTAAGAAGGGAAGAGGGGAGGAGGTGGATGCAGCTGCAGTTTATGTCTCAGTTTCCTTTGTGATATTGAATACGTGGGCTGTTAGAATCTCCAGTATAAGCAAAAGTCACATCATCAAGAAGAACGTGTCTACTCGAGGTAAGCAAGGAAAATTAATCTATATATATAATTGTCTAAGGGTCTGTTGTTCTGTATCCGAAATCCTGCGTCGCTGATTGGTCGCGCCCGGCCGCCCTCGACCAATCAGCGTTCATAAATAAACTACATACATATACTAGAACGAGAATAACATGAATGACAGTCTGTGAGGGAGAGAATAACATGGAGGACAGTCTGTGAGGGAGAGAAAACATGGAGGACAGTCTGTGAGGGAGAGAACAACATGGAGGACAGTCTGTGAGGGAGAGAATAACATGGAGAACAGTCTGTGAGGGGGAGAACAACATGGAGGACAGTCTGTGAGGGAGAGAATAACATGGAGGACAGTCTGTGAGGGAGAGAACAACATGGAGGACAGTCTGTGAGCGAGAGAATAACATGGAGGACAGTCTGTGAGGGAGAGAATAACATGGAGGACAGTCTGTGAGGGAGAGAATAACATGGAGAACAGTCTGTGAGGGGGAGAACAACATGGAGGACAGTCTGTGAGGGAGAGAATAACATGGAGGACAGTCTGTGAGGGAGAGAACAACATGGAGGACAGTCTGTGAGGGAGAGAATAACATGGAGAACAGTCTGTGAGGGGGAGAACAACATGGAGGACAGTCTGTGAGGGAGAGAATAACATGGAGGACAGTCTGTGAGGGAGAGAACAACATGGAGGACAGTCTGTGAGCGAGAGAATAACATGGAGGACAGTCTGTGAGGGAGAGAATAACATGGAGGACAGTCTGTGAGGGAGAGAATAACATGGAGGACAGTCTGTGAGGGGGAGAACAACATGGAGGACAGTCTGTGAGCGAGAGAATAACATGGAGGACAGTCTGTGAGGGAGAGAATAACATGGAGGACAGTCTGTGAGGGAGAAAATAATATGGAGGACAGTCTGTGAGGGAGAGAAAAACATGGAGGACAGTCTGTGAGGGGGAGAACAACATGGAGGACAGTCTGTAAGGGAGAGAATAACATGGAGGACAGTGTGTGAGGGAGAGAATAACATGGAGGACAGTGTGTGAGGGAGAGAATAACATGTCTCTCCCTCACAGACTGTCCTTCATGTTATTCTCGTTCTAGTACATGTATGTAGTTTATTTATGAACGCTGATTGGTCGAGGCCGGCCGGGCGCAGGATTTTGGTTACAGACAAACAGACTCTTAGACAATCATATATATAGATTACTTTTCCTTGCTTACCTCGAGTAGACACGTTCGTCTTGATGATGTGACTTTTGCATATACTGGAGATTCTAATAGCCCAAGTAGCCAAAAGCTGAAATCTATTTTCATGACATTCAATATCACAAAGAAAACTGAGACATAAACTGCAGCTGCATCCCCCACCTCCCCTCTTCCCTTCTTACTCCCGTTGTTCTTGCACAGGGGCCCTCTTCTGTGTGTCCGCCAGGGGTGTCAAATATTTGAGATGTGCATTTTCATCAATTTCCCGATTAAAGTTATCATAATTTTAATAAAAAACAAGAAAAAAATCCAAAAACCTGTTTTACTGTGAAACCCCCAGAAAATGCTATTTACAGTATTACTGCGGCTTTAAGGGGATTCTGTTATCACCCCCAGGAGCTGCCTCCACTGGTCCACTGTAATAGACACTAATCCTCAGATATGAAGAAGCAGCATTTACATCTGCCTGTCAGGTTGTCAGATCCTTCTCTTACCTTCAGGCTCAGCTCAAAAATCCTCCTGTAGCCTGACCCCGATATCAGGCGTAAAAATAGCAAAGCAAACAAAGTAAAAGTGCATCAGTCACAATGAACAAAGGAAAAGCATCCTGTGCTCCTGAGAACAGAGGGAGAAACCAGAGCAAACACTGCACAGGTACAGAGAATGCAGCAAAGATTCCCATTATGTCATGTAATAAAGCACATAAATACATAATATAATAATAATAACAACCATAAGCAAACAGTATTCTAGATCTATTTATTATAGAACTTATGTTCTATTATGTAGACAGCATTATAGTAGTTATATTCTTGTACATAGGGGCAGTATTATAGTAGTTATATTCTTGTACATAGGGGCAGTATTATAGTAGTTATATTATTGTATATAGGGGCAGTATTATAGTAGTTATATTCTTGTACATAGGAGCAGTATTATAGTAGTTATATTCTTATATATAGGGGCAGTATTATAGTAGTTATATTCTTGTATATAGGGGTAGTATAGTAGTAGTTATATTCTTGTATATAGGGGCAGTATTATAGTAGTTATATTCTTGTACATAGGAGCAGTATTATAGTAGTTATATTCTTATATATAGGGGCAGTATTATAGTAGTTATATTCTTGTATATAGGGGTAGTATAGTAGTAGTTATATTCTTGTATATAGGGAGCGGTATTATAGTAGTTATATTCTTGTACATAGGGACAGTATTATATGAAACCAGAACACATGAGCTGCGCGCACAGTGAACAAGCCCGTAGAGACATGTTCACACCACCAAAAGACTTGAAAACACAAAAAAGCACAGTAAAACCAAAAACACACCGTTGCAAAAAAATCACAGTGGACAGCAAGTGCTAGTAAAAAGATGGAAAAAACAGGGTATTTGGTTGATACGTTTTTTGCAAAAAATGTATAATAAGCCGCTCTACCAAACGTCAAGGTATACCCATATCAGAGCAGTCCGAACTAATGTATGTAATCCCTATCTGATGTATTTAAAACCTGGTCATATGTACAATACCTGTATGAGCAGGATTATTATAGTAGTTATATTCTTGTACATAGGGGCAGTATTATAGTAGTTATATTCTTGTACATAGGGGCAGTATCATAGTAGTTATATTCTTGTACATAGGGGCAGTATTATAGCAGTTATATTCTTGTACATAGGGGTCAGTATTATAGTAGTTATATTCTTGTATATAGGGAGCGGTATTATAGTAGTTATATTTTTGTACATGGGGCAGTATTATAGTAATTATATTCTTGTACATAGGGGTAGTATTGTGATAGAAATATGTATATCATGTAGATCTCACTTGCATGTATACTCCTTTAAATCATATATATATTCCTTTAAATCACATATACTTACACAAAAGCAAATATATATCTATCTACTCAGCTACTTTATAATCAACTAGCTGAAGAGCCCGGCGTTGCCTGGGCATAGTAAATATCTGTGGTTAGTTATAGCACGTCACTTCTCTTATTTTCCCATCCCGCCTCTCATTTTCCCAATCACATCTCTCATTTTCTCCCTCACATCTCTCATTTTCTCCCTCACTCCTCTCATTCCCCCCTAACACTTGTCATTTCAACCTCACATCTGTCATTTTCTGATCACTCCATTATTTTTCCTCACTCCTCTCATTTTGCACTCACACCTCTCATTTTCACCTCATCACCTCAGTATATACATGTTTGTCATCTCCCTTATACAGTGGGGCAAAAAAGTATTTAGTCAGTCAGCAATAGTGCAAGTTCCACCACTTAAAAAGATGAGAGGCGTCTGTAATTTACATCATAGGTAGACCTCAACTATGGGAGACAAACTGAGAAAAAAAAATCCAGAAAATCACATTGTCTGTTTTTTTAACATTTTATTTGCATATTATGGTGGAAAATAAGTATTTGGTCAGAAACAAACAATCAAGATTTCAGGCTCTCACAGACCTGTAACTTCTTCTTTAAGAGTCTCCTCTTTCCTCCACTCATTACCTGTAGTAATGGCACCTGTTTAAACTTATCAGTATAAAAAGACACCTGTGCACACCCTCAAACAGTCTGACTCCAAACTCCAGTATGGTGAAGACCAAAGAGCTGTTAAAGGACACCAGACACAAAATTGTAGCCCTGCACCAGGCTGGGAAGACTGAATCTGCAATAGCCAACCAGCTTGGAGTGAAGAAATCAACAGTGGGAGCAATAATTAGAAAGGAAGACATACAAGACCACTGATAATCTCCCTCGATCTGGGGCTCCACGCAAAATCCCACCCCGTGGGGTCAGAATGATCACAAGAACGGTGAGCAAAAATCCCAGAGCCACGCGGGGGGACCTAGTGAATGAACTGCAGAGAGCTGGGACCAATGTAACAAGGCCTACCATAAGTAACACACTACGCCACCATGGACTCAGATCCTGCAGTGCCAGACGTGTCCCACTGCTTAAGCCAGTACATGTCCGGGCCCGTCTGAAGTTTGCTAGAGAGCATTTGGATGATCCAGAGGAGTTTTGGGAGAATGTCCTATGGTCTGATGAAACCAAACTGGAACTGTTTGGTAGAAACACAACTTGTCGTGTTTGGAGGAAAAAGAATACTGAGTTGCATCCATCAAACACCATACCTACTGTAAAGCATGGTGGTGGAAACATCATGCTTTGGGGCTGTTTCTCTGCAAAGGGGCCAGGACGACTGATCCGGGTACATGAAAGAATGAATGGGGCCATGTATCGTGAGATTTTGAGTGCAAACCTCCTTCCATCAGCAAGGGCATTGAAGATGAAACGTGGCTGGGTCTTTCAACATGACAATGATCCAAAGCACACCGCCAGGGCAACGAAGGAGTGGCTTCGTAAGAAGCATTTCAAGGTCCTGAAGTGGCCTAGCCAGTCTCCAGATCTCAACCCTATAGAAAACCTTTGGAGGGAGTTGAAAGTCCGTGTTGCCAAGCGAAAAGCCAAAAACATCACTGCTCTAGAGGAGATCTGCATGGAGGAATGGGCCAACATACCAACAACAGTGTGTGGCAACCTTGTGAAGACTTACAGAAAACGTTTGACCTCTGTCATTGCCAACAAAGGATATATTACAAAGTATTGAGATGAAATTTTGTTTCTGACCAAATACTTATTTTCCACCATAATATGCAAATAAAATGTTAAAAAAACAGACAATGTGATTTTCTGGATTTTTTTTTCTCAGTTTGTCTCCCATAGTTGAGGTCTACCTATGATGTAAATTACAGACGCCTCTCATCTTTTTAAGTGGTGGAACTTGCACTATTGCTGACTGACTAAATACTTTTTTGCCCCACTGTATATAGTATACATCTGTATGTCATCTCCTGTATATAGTATATACCTGTATGTCATCTCCCCTGTATATATTATATACCTGCTGTGTGTCATCTCCCCTATATATAGTATATACCTGAATGTCATCTCCTTCTATATATAGTATATACCTGTATGTCATCTCCTCCTGTATATAGTATATACCTGTGTGTCATCTCCCCTGTATATAGTATATATCTGTGTGTCATCTCCTCCTGTATATAGTATATACCTGCATGTCATCTTCTATATATAGCATATACCTGTATGTCATCTTCTCCTGTATATAGTATATACCTGTATGTCATCTCCTCCTCTATATAGTATATACCTGTGTGTCATCTCTCCTGTATATAGTATATACCTGTGTGTCATCTCCTCCTGTATTAGACCTCGTTCACACGTTATTTGCTCAGTATTTTTACCTCAGTATTTGTAAGCTAAATTGGCAGCCTGATGAATCCCCAGCCAGCAGGAAGCCCTCCCCCTGGCAGTATATATTAGCTCACACATACACATAATAGACAGGTCATGTGACTGACAGCTGCCGTATTTCCTTTATGGTACATTTGTTGTAGTTTGTCTGCTTATTAATCAGATTTTTATTTTTGAAGGATAAGACCAGACTTGTGTGTGTTTTAGGGCGAGTTTCGTTTGTCAAGTTGTGTGTGTTGAGTTGCGTGTGGCGACATGTATGTAGCGACTTTTGTGAGATGAGTTGTGTGTGGCAACATGCGTGTAGCAACTTTTTGTGTGTCGAGTTGCATGTGACAGGTTAGTGTAGCAACTTGTGTGCAGCAAGTTTTGCGCATGGCGAGTTTTGCACGTGGCGAGTTTTGTGTGGTGCCTTTTGAGTATGTGCAAGTTTTGTGTGAAGAAATTTTGCATGTGTTGCAACTTTTGTGCATGTGGCAATTTTTCCGCATGTGCAAGTTTTGCGTGTGGCGAGTTTTCCATGAGGTGAGTTTTGCACTTGTGGCGAGTTTTGCAAGAGCCTAGTTTTTGCATGTGGCGAGTTCTGCGCGTGGCGAGTTTTGAGCGGCGACTTTTGTGTTTCGACTTTTATGTGGCGAGGTTGGAGAATGTGTGGTGAAATGTGTGCTGAGGGTGATATGTGTTCAAGCACGTGGAAGTGTGTGGCGCATTTTGTGTGTGTGTTCATATCCCCGTGTGTGGTGAGTATCCCATGTCGGGGCCCCACCTTAGCAACTGTACGGTATATACTCTTTGGCGCCATCGCTCTCACTCTTTACGTCCCCCTTGTTCACATCTGGCAGCTGTCAATTTGCCTCCAACACTTTTCCTTTCATTTTTTCTTATTATGTAGATAGGGGCAAAATTGTTTGGTGAATTGGAATGCGCGGGGTTAAAATTTCACCTCACAACATAGCCTATGACGCTCTCGGGGTCCAGACGTGTGACTGTGCAAAATTTTGTGGCTGTAGCTTCAACGCCTCCAACACTTTTCCTTTCACTTTTTTCCCCATTATGTAGATAGGGGCAAAATTGTTTGGTGAATTGGAACGCGCGGGGTTAAAATTTCACCTCACAATATAGCCTATGACGCTCTCGGGGTCCAGACGTGTGACTGTGCAAAATTTTGTGGCTGTAGCTGCGACGGTGCAGATGCCAATCCCGGACATACATACACACATACACACATACACACATTCAGCTTTATATAGTAGATTGCTCAATTTTACCACATGAGCTAGGCCAGATTGTGCTCGGTACTTTCCGCTATGTCTCAAACACCTTAAAAACGGGAAGTTGGACCAGATGTTCGGGACTGATACCGCTGAGTCTTCTGAAATGGCAGATCAACAGTGCCAAATGTACTAAGTCCTGGTCAGATGCCTCAACTTTGCCCTATATACCGAGAGCTACATTTAGTTGCATAATCAGCAGTCATATGCGCATTAATCACAATATTCCATATATATCAGATAACCAATAACTGAATTGTATGTTAATTGACTAGCCGCCTTGACCACTCCTTTCTATATGTTATTATAAAAACTATGTATCAGGAAATAAATGGCCAGTCTTTGATTGAATGTCAAGCTGTCACCACGTGTCAGACTCACTCTTTAAGGGCTCAGAAATAATAATTGGGAGCGGCCGCAGCACACACGGGTAGATTTATCCAACCCAAATTTCCATATCAAGTGGCGCCCAACGTGGGGCCCTCAGCTTACATGACATGAGTCTGAAAGAAGTTTCATGGCAGAGTAATGCAAGTATTCCAGGACTTGGGCTTCACCATTCATCACCAGATACACACGCAAATGTTGGCACAGGCTTTTGTGCATGGACTGAGACAGCCAATCAGGAAACCACTGATAGTGGCTAGGCCCGAGAACAGGTCAATAGCAGTGGACTGACCCAGCAAAACGGGTTATGTGGACCTAGGAGACTGTTTATTGTCAATTGTCACCAAAACTGCTGCCATTATAGCACCACAAAGAGCGCGAAGAAGGAAACGGGTGCAGTGCTGCTGAGAACGCCGGAAGGGGAGCCAGAAGTGAAGACGCTGCAAAGTGCCGAACGACACACCGGAAGAACCGCTGCAGACTCCGGAGAGGAGACACCAACCTCAAGGTTAGCAAAGGGGAGAAGCTATGTCAAAGCAGGGGGAAGAAGTGATGGCAGATGCAGCCGCAGCCCCTGTAATGCCCCAAGACCTTGAGTTGGATGCAGCCACCGGTCTCATGGCACCCCCGGGCCTCGCCACGGACGCACCTGCAGGCCCCAACTTACCACTGCAGCTTCAATCAGCAGGCCGGACCCCGCTGCTGCTACAGTGTCCATCATGCCATTGTCCACAGTAGCCAAAGGGATTGAGTCCCAACCAGGAATGCAGAAGACAGCCCCTCTCATGGTGACCACTGACCTGGAAGCGCAACCACCCTACAAAGACAGAAGAAGTGTCAAGTGTTGCAACTGTGGCAAGTTTGGCCATTTCTGGAACCAGTGCAGAGCACCCATGCAACCCAAGAGTTGGTCCAGAGAAACAGGTCAAGGAAGAAGTACAAAAGGCAGTGAAGTACCCCGTCCATGGGACAGGGGTAAGCAAGCCAGGTCTACAAGACACTACGCTCCTGACATGTAAAACCCCGTCTGCAGGACCAATACCTGAAATTGCCCTGAAAGTGGATGGCGTTGTCAGGTCTTTTCTTGTGGATACTGGTGCAGCCAGAAGTGTGATGAGACTTGTGGAACTCCCTGACCCTACCTGCCTATCAGAATCCTCTGTGTCTTGCGTAGGCATCGATGGTCAAGTCAGAAATTCTCAGCTTACAAAGCCTCTGAGCGTGTGCACTCAGCCAGGACACTCTATCCTGTCCCAGTTTGTGGTGTCAAGAACCTGCCCACTCAACCTACTGGGGGCAGACCTTCTACAGAAATTAAAAGCAACCATAGTGTTCCAGGAAGATGGGACCATGACCCTTTCTTCACCTCTGACCCAGGAAGAGTCAGTCATGCTGGCAGCCTTACAGGAACCTCAAACAACTCATGAAGGCCTACCCAAGGAGGTACTGGACGTAGTACCAGAAAGTCTATGGTCTAAGGGACCCCAAGATGTGGGAAAACTTCAAGTTGCCCCGGTGCGGGTATCACTCAAGTAAGGTACTACATATCCTCGTAAGGCCCAGTATCCCTTGTCCATCGCACAGAGTCAAGCCGTCTCAGACCAATTGAAGGTGTTCCTGGAAATAGGGGTCATTGTCCCCTGCACCTCTCCTTGCAATACCCCACTTTTCCCCGTCAAGAAAAAGACTGTAAAAGGAGAGCCAGCCAAGTTCAGAATGGTACATGAGCTAAGAGCGGTGAATGACGCTACAGTCTTTGAAACTCCAATTGTGCCGAATCCACACACCCTGCTCTCAAATGTGCCTTCCACAGCAACAGTGTTCACGGTGATCGACTTGGCAAATGCTTTCTTCAGTGTTCCCCTCCATCCAGACGACCAGTTCCTGTTTGCCTTCACGCATCAGGGGGCACAGTACACATGGGCGGTGATGCCCCAGGGGGCCCAGAACAGCCCCTCACAATTCACCAAAGCAATGTCCACAGTTCTCGCCAACTGGATCACAGAGCATGCAGAAGTGACCCTGCTACAATACGTGGACGATCTACTCCTTTGTGCAGCTGACTTTGACACGTGTAAAGCACACTCCGTGTCTCTCCTACTCTACCTGGGGAAACAACACTGCTAGGTCTCGAAGAACAAAGTCCAGTGGTGTCTGAAGCGAGTTACGTTCCTTGGGCACTGCATTGCTCACCAGACTAAACACCTGACAGATGACCGGAAGACCACAGTGGAGAAGATGGCTCCTCCAACAACTCCAAAGGCGCTACAGGCCTTCCTTGGTCTAGTATCGTACTGCAGAACCTGGATCCCTGATGCCTCAGTCCTAATGCAACCTCTGTATGACTGCGTTAACGTAACCCCGTTCCTGCTAACAGATGTGGCTTTCAGTTCGTTCAAGAAGCTAAAAGACTCAGTAGTTTCAGCGCCAGCGCTAGGCCTACCTGACTACGAGAAGCCATTCCGTCTCTACCTGATGGAGAAAGAAGGCCATGCTACTGGAGTCCTGACACAGACTCACGGGGGAAGACAGAGACCTCTAGGCTATTTTTCAGCTCGCCTGGATCCAGTTGCAAGGGGAGCCCCCTCCTGCATGAGAGCAGTATTTGCAGCACACGCCCTCCTGGACAAAACATCATTCTTGGACATCCACTGGAAATCCTGGCTCCACATGACATCTGAGCAATTCTCAACCAAACCCAGCCAAAACATCTCTCCACAGCAAGACATCTTCGTCTACAGTACTCACTACTACTGCCTGACAACGTCACCATCTCCAGATGTACAGTCCTCAATCCGGCCACTCTACTCCCACTCCCAAGGGGGGATACAGATACGAACCCTCCAGATCAAAATCTGCATGATACCTTCCACAAGGATCTGGATTTTCTCCGACCGGATGATCATGATTGTTTCAGCATCATGCAACAGGAAACAGCAGGACTACCCAATGTGGCAGAAGAGCCACTGGCCAACCCAGAGTTGATCCTCTATGTAGATGGCTCCAGATTTGCAGATGATGAAGGAAGATTTCACACGGGATGTGCAGTGACCAGCAATCAAGAAATCCTGTGGTCCAGGAGTCTGCCTCCTAGCCTGTCAGCCCAAGAAGCAGAACTGATAGCGCTGACGAAGGCTAGCCAGATTGCAGAAGGCAAAACTGCGAACATTTACACCGATTCAAGGTATTCGCATGGCATAGCACACGACTTCGGACCCATCTGGGCTGCAAGAGACTTCATCACAGCAAGCGGAACAACCGTAAAGCATCATGGAGCTATTAAAGACCTACTGAGCGCACTCCAACTCCCAAAAATGGTGGCAGTACTGAAGGTCAAAGCACATGGAAAACTGAACACAGTAGAGGCACGGGGCAACAACATGGCAGATATGGCAGCCAAAGAAGCCGCCAAAGGAAGACAGTATGGAGAAATGGGAGAGGTCGTAGAGCCGGACGGCTACTACGTGGCAACTGAGGACAAGACACCAGATGAGATGACGTCTTGGGATCTATTCAAGAAGTTGCAAGAACAAGCCCCAAAGGAGGAGAAGGAGAATTGGATGCGGAAGGGTGCAACACATCAAGAAGGAAGAGTATACTAAATGGACTACAAACCCTGTTTACCCCGAAGCATGTACCCTATGGTGGTTTGACCTGCGGCAAATGCAACCCTGGAAGAATGGAGAAAGTTCCCACACATCATCTCGCCAGACCGCTGTACCCCTTCCAGAGGATCCAGATAGACCACATCCAGATGCCGCCAAGTGGAGGATTCGAATATGCCCTTGTGGTCGTGGACGTGTTTTCAGGATGGCCAGAAGCTTTCCCAGTGAGGAATCAGTCAGCAAAGACTACTGCAAAGAAGCTACTCTCAGAGATCGTGTGCAGATACGGGGTCCCAGAAGTGATAGAGAGTGATCAGGGGCCCGCATTCACAGCAAACCTCACAAGGGAGATCTGGTCAGCAGTAGGGTCAGACTTAGGCCTACACACTCCCTACCACCTCCAGAGTAGCGGGAAAGTGGAAAGACTGAATGGGACACTCAAAAACAGGATGTTAAAAGTTGCCCAAGAGACACGCAAACCATGGCATGAGACACTCCCCATCACACTGTTTAGTCTCAGGCACACTCCCCGGGGCCCAGAAAAGCTGTCACCTCATGAGATTCTGTTTGGGTCCAGCCCTCGGTTAGGGGTATTCTTCCCTCAGCAGTTGACAATGCAATATGATACTTTGTCTGCTTATGTAATTGAACTCACCAAGAAACTTGCTAACATCCATTCTCGAGTTTTCTCTTCATTACCAGATCCAGGATCGGTACCCGGTTCACACTCCCTGAAACCAGGAGACTGGGTGTTGGTGAAGAAGTTTGTGAGGAGAACGCTAGACCCCAGATTTGACGGTCCCTTCCAAGTGCTGCTGACGACACCAACCTCTGTGAAACTAGAGGGAAGGCCCACTTGGATCCACGCATCGCACTGCAAGAAGGCTCCCATACCAGAAGATACGCCTAAGCCAGAATGATCCTGATGATGGAAAAGACAGTCAAGGAAACAACAAACCTGATGCCGCATCTCCTCCTGGACGAACCTATCCGAATTCAGATTCACCCACCTGATGGCTCCTCCAATCCTGATGATGACGACGAATATGTGGAACTGATCGAACAGAGTCGCCAATATGAGACCATGCATGTTTCTACCCCCGTTTAGGGACAGATCTCCTGATCGCCCATTGCGAAAGTCTGTACGGTGTAGGGCGTAGGCACTAGGTTTGCGTCAGTTCGCCGGCAGCACAAAAGAGTTGCAGCGCTTTGGGACAGGAGGCTAGGCTTAGGGCAAGTGATATCTAAGGGGGGCTTGTGATAGAAATTATGTATATCATGTAGATCTCACTTGCATGTATACTCCTTTAAATCATATATATATTCCTTTAAATCACATATACTTATACAAAAGCAAATATATATCTATCTACTCAGCTACTTTATAATCAATTGCTCAATTTTACCACATGAGCTAGGCCAGATTGTGCTCGGTACTTTCCGCTATGTCTCAAACACCTTAAAAACGGGAAGTTGGACCAGATGTTCGGGACTGATACCGCTGAGTCTTCTGAAATGGCAGATCAACAGTGCCAAATGTACTAAGTCCTGGTCAGATGCCTCAACTTTGCCCTATATACCGAGAGCTACATTTAGTTGCATAATCAGCAGTCATATGCGCATTAATCACAATATTCCATATATATCAGATAACCAATAACTGAATTGTATGTTAATTGACTAGCCGCCTTGACCACTCCTTTCTATATGTTATTATAAAAACTATGTATCAGGAAATAAATGGCCAGTCTTTGATTGAATGTCAAGCTGTCACCACGTGTCAGACTCACTCTTTAAGGGCTCAGAAATAATAATTGGGAGCGGCCGCAGCACACACGGGTAGATTTATCCAACCCAAATTTCCATATCAGTATTATAGTAGTTATACTCTTGTACATAGGGGCAGTATTATATTAGGTATTTTCTTGTACATATGGGCAGTATTATATTAGTTATATTCTTGTACATAGTGGCAGTATTATAGCAGTTATATTCTTGTACATAGGTGCAGTATTATAGTAGTTATATTATTGTACATAGGGGGAGTATTATCGTAGCTATATTCTTGTACATAGGGGGCAGTATTATAGTAGTTATATTCTTGTACATAGGGGCAGTATTATAGTAGTTATATTCTTGTACATAGGGGTAGTATTATAGTAGTTATATTCTTGTACATAGGAGCAGTATTATAGTAGTTATATTCTTGTACATAGGAGCAGTATTATAGTAGTTATATTTCTGTACATAGGAGCAGCATTATAGTAGTTATATTCTTGTACATAGGGGCAGTATTATAGTAGTTATATTCTTGTAGATAGGGGCAGTATTATAGTAGTTATATTCTTGTAGATAGGGGCAGTATTATAGTAGTTATATTCTTGTACATAGGGGCAGTATTATAGCAGTTATATTCTTGTACATAGGGGCAGTATTATACTAGTTATATTCTGGTACATAGGAGCAGTATTATAGTAGTTATATTCTCGTACATAGGAGCAGTATTATAGTAGTTATATTCTTGTACATAGGGGGCAGTATTATAGCAGTTATATTCTTGTACATAGGGGCAGTATTATAGTAGTTATATTCTTGTACATAGGAGCAGTATTATAGCAGTTATATTCTTGTACATAGGGGGCAGTATTATAGCAGTTATATTCTTGTACATAGGGGGCAGTATTATAGTAGTTATATTCTTGTACATAGGAGCAGTATTATAGTAGTTATATTCTTGTACATAGGAGCAGTATTATAGTAGTTATATTTCTGTACATAGGGGCAGTATTATAGTAGTTATATTCTTGTAGATAGGGGCAGTATTATAGTAGTTATATTCTTGTAGATAGGGGCAGTATTATAGTAGTTATATTCTTGTACATAGGGGCAGTATTATAGTAGTTATATTCTTGTACATAGGGGCAGTATTATACTAGTTATATTCTGGTACATAGGAGCAGTATTATAGTAGTTATATTCTTGTACATAGGAGCAGTATTATAGTAGTTATATTCTTGTACATAGGGGGCAGTATTATGGCAGTTATATTCTTGTACATAGGGGCAGTATTATAGTAGTTATATTCTTGTACATAGGAGCAGTATTATAGCAGTTATATTCTTGTACATAGGGGGCAGTATTATAGCAGTTATATTCTTGTACATAGGGGGCAGTATTATAGTAGTTATATTCTTGTACATAGGAGCAGTATTAAAGTAGTTATATTCTTGTACATAGGAGCAGTATTATAGTAGGTATATTCTTGTACATAGGGGGCAGTATTATAGTAGTTATATTCTTGTACATAGGGGCAGTATTATAGTAGGTATATTCTTGTACATAGGAGCAGTACTATAGTAGTTATATTCTTGTACATAGGAGCAGTATTATAGTAGTTATATTCTTGTACATAGGAGCAGTATTATAGTAGTTATATTCTTGTACATAGGAGCAGTATTATAGTAGTTATATTCTTGTACATAGGGGCAGTATTATAGTAGTTATATTCTTGTACATAGGGGCAGTATTATAGCAGTTATATTCTTGTACATAGGAGCAGTATTATAGTAGTTATATTCTTGTACATAGGGGCAGTATTATAGTAGGTATATTCTTGTATATAGGGGCAGTATTATAGTAGTTATATTCTTGTATGTAGGAGCAGTATTATAGTAGTTATATTCTTGTACATAGGGGCAGTATTATAGTAGTTATATTCTTGTACATAGGGGCAGTATTATAGTAGTTATAATCTTGTACAGAGGGGCAGTATTATAGTAGTTATAATCTTGTACATAGGGGCGGTATTATAGTAGTTATATTCTTGTACATAGGGGTAGTATTATATGAATAATTTTCTTGCAGACCACACTATTATAATCAGGGTACAATATCTTAATAAGTTCCCTCTCCTCCTTCACAGAAGAAGAAAAATGAGAGATTCTTCGGGCGTTTTCCTTCCGCTATGTATTAGCTATCATTACCACGGACCCCTGTCCATTATAATACAATATGTTGGAGAATGCTAATGAATGGCTCCTGGGAGAAATCAGACATGACTTTATTTGTTTGAACAGTTGAACCTCGGGGAACGACATCATTCCTGGAATAGAGACATAATGGACGTCTGACGCTCCCCCCTCTATTCGGAGATCTAATTCCCTGCGTCTCCTGAGTTTGCTGGAAGACGCGGCGCTGCTCTTCTCGCGGTGATGAATATCTGAGCAGTCGTTCCGGATTCTTATGTTGGAAGCTTATTTGCATTGGAGACGGATACAATATATCCGCACATTAATGTTCCTCTCGCGGCCTGCGATGCCTTCTCAGCCTCACCCCTAAAACCTCCTGGGGATCATTTTCAGACTAATTTGTTTTCATGTGTTGGAGAAATTGCTTTGTTTTCAATAAAGGAACAACCAATCGCAGCAGATATTGGCCATGAGCCCCCCAAAGTGAAAGATGTCCAGAGACGGCACAAGCGTTGCACCACTGAGTGGCAATTATTGACTTTTAGAGGTTTTTAGAGGCCTCCTGAGCTTCGTTCTTTGGTTTCGGAGCCTCAATCTCTGGATCGCTGGTGGTCCTGGTGGTCAGACCCCAGCAATCTGCAAGTAATCCTTGATTTTTCGTTTAACCCCTTACCCACTGCTGGTACGTCATAGGCTTGCCACGTGACTTTGATGCCAGCTTGTCCACCAAGCAGATGATGGCTGCATCATTCAGCCATCATCTGCCTCTAACAGCCACAGGTGGAGCAAAGCTGCTGTTAACCTGTTAAATACCGCTGTCAATCTAAGATACTAGCATATAACTTGTGCCGACAGGGGGGCTTCATCATTGCACATACCCATCCGCGGGCCCATGTCATGATCGTGGGGCACCAAAGGATTGACATGACTGTCGGGGGTCTACTGAAGACCCCCGTGACAGTCATGACTGTACTTCCGTGATTTTAGCTATGCTCAGCAGTACTGATGTCCTGCTATGTATAGTACGAGCAGTCGGACGATCGCAGCTTCTAGTCCCCTAAGGGGACTGTTAAATACAATGAAAAGTGGAAAAAAAAGGTACACAAAATCTGAAAAAAAAATATACAAAAGTTCAAATCCTCAAAATGAAAAAATAAATACAAAAAAATGATGAATATTTGATATCTCTGTGTTAGTTAATGTCCGATCGATCAAACTATAACATAAAATAATTCAGTCAATGGCGTAACGAGAAAAAAAATCAAAACGCCAGAATTGCGTTTTTTCAGGCACCGCAAAAGCATAAAAGAATGTAATAAAAGGCAATCAAAGCATCCTATCCACCCCAAAATAATATCAATTAAAGCATTGACTTGGGGCACAAAAAATAAGCCCTATCGAGCCATATATCCCGAAAATTGAAAATGTTACGGCTCTCGGAAAATGTCGACACAAGCAAAATTTTTTTTTTTTTTTTACAAATTTCTGAATGTTTTTTTAACCGCTTAAATAAAATAAAAATGATGCATGTTTTGGTATCTGCGGCCTCGTTCTGACCTGGAGAATCATATTGTCAGGTCATTACTAACATAAAAAAAATGCTGAAAATAAAAATTGGGGAACTTTCGCTTTCTTTTTTGCAATTTTTCTGTGCTTGGAATTTCCACTAGGTCACATGATAAAATGGATGACGACAGTACAACTCATCTTGCAAAAAACAAGCCCTCGGACGACTATGACGACGTAAAAATCAAATAAGTTATGGCTCTTTAAAGAAATGGAGGGAAGAACGAAAAGGCAATAATGGAAAAGTACCTGATCGGTAAGGGGTTAATAACCATTATAATCAATCTGCTTGCTGTAAATGAATGTCGACATTCTTGTACATGGCCACTAATTTACAACCTGTACAGAGCTTATTACAGCTCACAGCTGATTGTTTGGTACATTGTATCCAGTCTAGACAATACTTTTTTTTTTTTTTAGCTAAAACTTTAATCGGCACAAATCTCTCTCCAGTCCTCATATTTTGTTACAATGTATCAGTGCAGGATCCCATGTAGTTTATCTCAGGAAGGATTGTCTACATTGGATGCAATTGGAACAAACCCTCAGCTGTTAGGCTGCACATGGAATCTTTTTTCTCGAAGCTTTCCGAGCAGAAACTGAGCAATAGTTTTATTGGAGTTTTGAGATTTGGAAAGTTTCCGCTAAGTTTTGTAGGAGGTTTGGAATATCCGCTAAGTTTCGTAGGAAGTTTGGAAAGTTTCCGTTAAGTTTTGGAAAGTTTCTAAGTTTTGTAGGAGTTTTGGAAAGCTTCCGCTAAGTTTTGTAGGAGGTTTGGAAGTTTCCGTTAAGTTTTGGAAAGTTTCTAAGTTTTGGAGGAGTTTTGGAAAGCTTCCGCTAAGTTTTGGAACGTTTTCGCTAAGTTTTGGAAAGTTTCCGCTAAGTTTTGGAGGAGGTTTGGAAAGTTTCAGCTACGTTTTGTAGGAGGTTTGGAAAGTTTCAGCTATGTTTTGGAAAGTTTCCGCTAAGGTTTGGAGGAGGTTTGGTAAGTTTCCTATAAGTTTTGGAGGAGGTTTGGAAAGTTTCAGCTAAGGTTTGGAGGAGGTTTGGAAAGTTTCAGCTACGTTTTGTAGGAGGTTTGGAAAGTTTCAGCTATGTTTTGGAAAGTTTCCGCTAAGGTTTGGAGGAGGTTTGGTAAGTTTCCTATAAGTTTTGGAGGAGGTTTGGAAAGTTTCAGCTAAGTTTTGTAAAGTTTCCGCTAAGTTTTGTAGGAGTTTTGGAAAGTTTCCGCTACGTTTTGGAGGAGGTTTGGAAAGTTTCAGCTATGTTTTGGAAAGTTTCCGCTAAGGTTTGGAGGAGGTTTGGAAAGTTTCCTATAAGTTTTGGAGGAGGTTTGGAAAGTTTCAGCTATGTTTTGTAAAGTTTCCGCTAAGTTTTGTAGGAGTTTTGGAAAGTTTCCGCTACGTTTTGGAGGAGGTTTGGAAAGTTTCAGCTATGTTTTGGAAAGTTTCCGCTAAGGTTTGGAGGAGGTTTGGAAAGTTTCTGCTAAGGAGGAAACCTCCTCCAAACCTAAGTTTTTAAAAGTTTCCTCTAAGTTTTGAAGGAGTTTTAGAAAGTTTCCGCTAAGTTTTTGCTCCAAAACCTTTCTGTGCACATAGCCTTAGAAGTATTAAATCAACTGGGGTTCTTTTAAGCAGGAATTTGGGGGTCGTTTAGGGCTTTCCATTGATCCCAGCTGCAGAGGTGACTTTTTGGGAGTCCTGGATTGCACAGCAGCGATGTCTGGATGGGGGATGAGCCCTTCTGAATATTTATGATGCACCAGCAGCCGCGTCTTAATTGCTTTGTGATTTTTTTTGTGTGCAAATAATTTGACATAAATTACAAACTAATTATGAATTAGAATATTAATGCCGGATTTGAGTTGAAAGCCGGACGACAAAAGTGTAGTTAAGTCCACGGGAGTCTGGCTGCGCGCTCAGCGTCTTGTGACATGTGAATCGTCGCGGGTTTTGTTAGCGCCGAGCGTCTTATGGGTTCACGCTTTTCTAATTGGTATCTAGAGTCCAGCTGCGGCTGAAGATTAATTGGCGCAGGGACTGGGGACTTGTGTCTCCTCTACAGGGGGATCAGAGGGGAGACAGTCAGTCCCTCCGCACCGCTGAGAACGTGTAAATGAGTTTTGTGATTGAGGACGGATCGCTTTACGTGTCAGGACAGAAACTGTTCCCTAGAGGATAAAGTAAAGATTTGGAGCCGGCAATATAGGAAGGAAAATGAAGCAAGTCTTCAAGATGTCAGGTAGAACTTCATACATGTGATGGGGAAAAAAAACCCCTCTTCTCTTTCTACTTAAAGGGAATGTCCACTTTTTATCATCATTTTCAGGTCCAACATTGTGTACCGGTTCATTCCCTAATATATCGTTACAGAAATCACTGGTCCATTTTCTGGCACTTAGCACCAAATCCCCGTCATATACAGTGATGGAGTTCTGATTCATGCTGCCCATGGTTTGTTCTGCCAGGCTCTGACTCATGTTGCCCGTGGTTTGTGCAGCCAGGCTCTGATTCATGCTGCCCGTGGTTTGTTCTGCCAGGCTCTGATTCATGCTGCCCATGGTTTGTTCTGCCAGGCTCTGACTCATGTTGCCCGTGGTTTGTGCAGCCAGGCTCTGATTCATGCTGCCCGTGGTTTGTTCTGCCAGGCTCTGATTCATGCTGCCCGTGGTTTGTGCAGCCAGGCTCTGATTCATGCTGCCCGTGGTTTGTGCAGCCAGGCTCTGATTCATGCTGCCCGTGGTTTGTGCTGCCAGGCTCTGATTCATGTTGCCCATGGTTTGTGCAGCCAGGCTCTGATTCATGCTGCCCGTGGTTTGTGCTGCCAGGCTCTGATTCTTGCTGCCGTGGTTTGTGCTGCCAGGCTCTGATTCATGCTGCCCATGGTTTGCACAGCCAGGGTCTGATTCATGCTGCCCGCGGTTTGTGCAGCCAGGCTCTGATTCATGCTGCCCGTGGTTTGTGCTGCCAGGCTCTGATTCTTGCTGCCGTGGTTTGTGCTGCCAGGCTCTGATTCATGCTGCCCATGGTTTGCACAGCCAGGCTCTGATTCATGCTGCCCGTGGTTTGTGCAGCCAGGCTCTGATTCATGCTGCCGTGGTTTGTGCAGCCAGGCTCTGATTCATGCTACCCATGGTTTGCACAGCCAGGCTCTGATTCATGCTGCCCATGGTTTGCACAGCCAGGCTCTGATTCATGCTGCCCGTGGTTTGTGCAGCCAGGCTCTGATTCATGCTGCCGTGGTTTATGCAGCCAGGCTCTGATTCATGCTGCCCGTGTTTTGTGCAGCCAGGCTCTGATTCATGCTGCCCGTGTTTTGTGCAGCCAGGCTCTGATTCATGCTGCCCGTGGTTTGTGCAGCCATGCAGGGTATTTTAACCCTGCTATGAATTTATGCAATGAGTGAATATGAATACACCTGTAACTACCCGTGCACGGCCCCCCTATTACCTCTACGTCTTTTATATAGGGAAAAAGTGCAGATTGCAGCAACCTGTAGACTCACTTATTAATAGCGCATGTAGGGAAAAAAATGACAGCAACCCCGTTTTTCATAAATTAGTGCCCCCTTCCTCCGTGTGCTCTGTGTATCAGGGCCACTAGCAGTGTGGGATATCCTCCAGATGATCCGTCATTAATTACTGTAACACAGATGAAGTGTAAGATCGCTCTGCTGGAACTAGTTCATGCGCACCCTGAAGAGACGGCAGCTTCGGGAAGTTCCTGAACAGCGGCCAGAAATATTATATTCATAGAATGCGGTGATAGGAGCTCGGATCTCAGAGGAGACGGTAAAAAACTGTTCTCACCTGCAATATAAATCACACCTACTGAAGAAGATAATGAGGCTGAAATAACTGATCCCACAACTTTCTGATGGTGAATCCACAGGCAAAAGGGAACTAGATACTTAAAATCCCTGCAGGGGAAATAAGTCTCTTATACAAGCACTGAATCCATGAATTATAAATGACATTACTGCTACATAGACTACACTTACATAAAGGTGCAGACACAAGATATGGGCACTTTGCTGTAAAATAGGTCCCCTTAATGCACAATTAATTTTCACCTGCTTCGGGGATGGGGGCCCTTTTACCTCTCAGACCCCAATGTTATGGCAGCAAGTGCTTATATAATTGAGATACTTAGGGATGAAATTGGGCGATTTACATGTGTCCGTCAGTAGGGCTGCCACTAGGAATTTCAGGGCCCCATGCTGGCAAAATTTTAGGGTCCCCTTGAATCTTCCCCAAGGCTCCACCCCAGCTACGCCTTAACCCCTTGAACCTTCCACAGGCCCGCTCTTGTAAAACTCCTCTTCTTCATCACCACGTCCTCACCAATCACACAGTAACAGTTCTCATCTAACACCAGATCACATACATAACCAGCAGCTTTGGTTTTGGCCAAAAGATTTTTTAAGCCGCCACCACGACAAGGTAGAGTCTTTTGGCCAGGATCTACTCCATTCTATTAAACATTTCTGAAAACGTCCAACACTCTTTTCAGGTATATTTTTATTTATTTTTCTTTAAGGGAATGAGTCACATACATTTTTTTAAATGACCATAATTAGTAATTAGTGATGAGTGAGTATACTCGTTGCTCGGGTTTTCCTGAGCACGCTCGGGTGGTATCCGAGTATTTGTGACTGCTCAGAGATTTAGTTTTTGTTGACGGCAGCTGCATGACACTATATACAGAGCTCGTGTATAATGTCAATGATGATCACTATATGATCTGTACACTATATACAGAGCTCCTGTGTATAGTGTTAGTGGTTATCCCTTTATTTTCTGTACACTGACACTATATGCAGAGCTCCTGTGTATAATGTCACTGATGATCCCTGTATTACCTGTACACTATTCACTATATACAGAGCTCCTGTGTATAATGTCATTGGTGATCACTGTATTACCTGTACATTGACACTATATACAGAGCTCCTGTGCATGATGTCATTGATGATCACTTTATTACCTGTACATTGACACTATACACTGTGTATTATATACAGAGCTACTATGTATAATGTCACTGGTGAGTCAGTTCGTTACCTGTACACTGACACTACACACTGTATACTATGTACGGAGCTCCTGTGTATAATGGCATTTATGGTAATATTGATTATATGTTGGGATTCCCTAGCAACCAGGCAACCCCCACATGTACTCAGGCTGGCTAGCAGCTGTAAATCATGCAGCTGCCGTCAACAAAAACTAAATCTCCGTGCAGTCCCAAATACTCGGAGACCACCCGAGCGTGCTCAGGAAAACTCGAGCAACGAGTATACTCACTCATCACTAATTACCACCACATACTGACTGAATAACACCGCATACAAGGAATAAATACTGTCACTCCATGACCAGATTACATATTACCACCACATAGTGACTGACTACTACAAGACTGATCATTAGTAAAAAAAAAACAGAATACTAATATTACCATAAATGCCATTATACACAGGAGCTCCGTACATAGTATACAGTGTGTAGTGTCAGTGTACAGGTAACGAATTGACTCACCAGTGACATTATACATAGTAGCTCTGTATATAATACACAGTGCATAGTGTCAATGTACAGGTAATACAGTGATCATCAGTGACATCATGCACAGGAGCTCTGTATATAGTGTCAATGTACAGGTAATACAGGGATCATCAGTGACATTATACACAGGAGCTCTGTATATAGTGTTAGTGTACAGGTAATACAGTGATCACCTGTGACATTATACACAGGAGCTCTGTATATAGTGTCAGTGTACAGGAAATAAAGGGATAACCACTAACACTATACACAGGAGCTCTGTATATAGTGTACAGATCATATAGTGATCATCATTGACATTATACACGAGCTCTGTATATAGTGTCAGTGTACAGGTAATACAGTGATGATTGGTGACATTACACACATGAGTTCTGTAAATAGTGTCAGTGTACAGGTAATACAGTAATCACCAGTGACATTATACACAAGAGATCTGTATATAGTGTCAGTGTTAAGGTAATACAGGGATCAACAGTGACATTATACACAAGAGCTCTGCATATACTGTCAATGTACAGATAATACAGTGATCACCAGTGACATTATGCACAGGAGCTCTGTATATAGTGAATAGTGTACAGGTAATACGGGGATCATCAGTGACATTATACACAGGAGCTCTGTATATAGTGAATAGTGTACAGGCAATACAGGGTTCATCAGTGACATTATACACAGGACCTCTGTATATAGTGAATAGTGTACAGGTATTACAGTGATCATCAGTGATATTATACACAGGAGCTCTGTATATAGTGAATAGTGTACAGGTAATACAGTGATCACCAGTGACATTATACACAGGGGCTCTGTATATAGTGAACAGTGTACAGGTAATACAGGGATCATCAGTGACATTATACACAGGAGCTCTGTATATAGTGTTAGTGTACAGGTAATACAGTGATCACTAGTGACATTACACACAGGAGCTCTGTATATCGTGTATAGTTTACAGGAAATACAGGGATAAACACTAACATTATACACAGGAGCTCTGTATATAGTGTACAGATCATATAGTGATCATTAGTGACAATATACACAAGCTCTGTATATAGTGTCAGTGTACATGTAATACAGTGATGACTAGTGACATTATACACATGAGCTCTGTATATAGTGTCAGTGTACAGGTAATACAGTGATCACCAGTGGCATTATACACAAGAGCTCTGCATATAGTGTCAGTGTTAAGGTAATACAGGGATCACCAGAGACATTATACACAAGAGCTCTGCATATAGTGTCAATGTACAGGTAATACACTGATCACCAGTGACATTATACATAGGAGCTCTGTATATCATGTATAGTGTACAGGCAATACAGGGATAACCACTGACATTATACACAGGAGCTCTGTATATAGTGTATAGTGTACAGATAATATCGTGGTCACCAGTGACATTACACACAGGAGTTCTGTATATGGTGTCAGTGTATAGTGTGAGTGTACAGGCAACACACTGACTCACCAGTGAAGTCTCTGGTGGAAGATATTCATCTTACCTTTTCATCTTCATCCAGCACAGACCGCCATCACTTCTTCCAGCCAGGACTCGTCTCTGTAGAAAATAACAGTTATCTAGAGCAGATTCCCCAACTTCTACACTATGCCAGATGAATAAAAAAAATATTCTCAAAAATAAAATACATCACAGCAGTAATAATATCCATTAATTAGCCCCTACTGTAAAAATGTCCAACATCCTGGCCCCTATGTGTCTCCATCCATATGTCCTCCCATCATGGACCCATGGGTCCTCCCATCATGGCCCCATATGTCTCCACCATGCCCCCAAATATGTCACAATCATGTCCTCTTAGGCTAGTTTCACATTTGCGTTTAAAAACGCAGCGTTTAAAACGCATCTGCAGGTGGTGAAAAAAACGCATGTAAATGCGTACAAACGCTGCGTTTTTTAGACGCATGCGTTTTCGCATGCGGTAAAAAAAGCCGCGATTTTACGCGTTTACATGCGTTTTTTCCTGCGTTTGCGTTTTTGGTACCCATGATGAGAAATTTCACAAAAGAAAAATCAAGATCCAGACACCGCCAATGGGACTACAGAGGGCATGTGTGACATGACTCTGTGGACCAAAATATGGAAAAATTGTAGCTCTCAAAATGTGTTTGTAATGCAAAAAATATTTTTGGGAATAAAAAGCGTCTTTTGTGTGACAGCTGCCAATCATAAAAATCAACCAGAAAACCCACTATAAATAGAAATCAAACCCCCTTCATCAACTCCTTAGTTAGGGAAAAATTAAAAAATTGTATTTATTTCCATTTTCCCATTAGGGTTAGGGGTAGGGTTAGGGCTAGGGTTAGGGTTATGGCTAGGGTTAGGGGTAGGGTTAGGGCTAGGGGTAGGGTTAGGGCTAGGGTTAGGGTTATGGCTAGGGTTAGGGCTAGGGTTAGGGGTAGGGTAAGGGTTATGGCTAGGGTTATGGCTAGGGTTAGGGGAAGGGTTAGGGCTAGGGTTAGGGTAAAGGCTCGACTGGTGGAGGCTGCAGTGATAGTTGACTTTGTGGAACTTTCTTCCTTCTCCCATCTCTGGAGCTCAGCCACAGTGATCTTGGGGTTCTTCTTTTATCTCTCACCATGGCTCTTAGCGCATGACAGTGATGTGCGTTGTGTTCAGCCATCAGCCTCTGATTAGCTGGCGGCTCCTATTGCTGTGCAGGAAGCGGTTCTGCGCGGCAGTAGAATGTAACTGAACATGTGTCCTACCTAGGTGGAGGCTTACAAATTTAACTCTTTCACCCGCCCAGGACATTTTCCGTTTTATTTTTTTTTTCGTGTTTGTTTTTTACAGGTAAAAAAACCAGGTTGAGGTCAGAAGCACAAATGTCTTTTTGATCCAAGTGCTGTCTATGAAAAATGGACAGTACCCAATGTTATTCAATAGGGCAGGGCAGGGCAGGGCAGGTGAGCGATTTTTATTTTTATTCATTTTTCTTACAGACTGAATCCGCATGTGGGAAAAACTGGCAGCATGCACGAGATTCTTCCATGTGTCAGACGATTTAATTCTATGGGTGTGCCAAAAAAAATCCAATGCCAAGCAAAGCCGGCATTTAGCTTTTTTTTTTCTTTTATGGATACATTGCAATTCTTTAAAATAGGAAATTGATATTAATAAAATGGATGTCACAGGGGCATCAAGTGATAAAACAATCATTCAAGATTTCTGGATGAAATCTTTGTTTCCAGCATGTGATGCTCTTTCACACTCACCTGTGGCAAGTAACAGGTGTGGGCAATATGAAAATCACACCTGAAACCAGATAAGAGGAGAAGTTGACTCAATCTTGGCATTGTGCATTTGTGTGTACCACGCGAGGGATGGAGAACAGAAAGAGGATAAGAGAACTGTCTGAGGATTTGATAACCAACATTGTTGAACAATATCAACAATCTCAAAGTTGCAAGTCCATCTCCAGAGATCTTAATTTTTTTTTTTTTGTCCATGGTGCGCAACATAATCAAGACGTTTACAACCCATGGTGCTGTAGATAATCTCCCTGGAGGTGCATGGCAGAGAAAAATTGATGAGCGGTTGCAGCAAAGGATATTTTGGATGGTGGATAAGCAGCCCCAATCAAGTTCCAAAGAAATTCAAGCTGTCCTGAAGGCTCAGGGGGCATCAGTGTCAGCGCGAACTATCCGTCCAAATGCGAATGAAAAAAAACGCTATGACAGGAGACCCAGGAGGACCCCACTATTGACACAGAGACATAAAAAAGCAAGACTGCAGTTTGCCAAAATGTATGTGAGTAATCCAAAATCCTTCTGGGAAAGCATCACGTGGACAGATGAGACCAAGATGGAGTTTTTTGGTAAAGCACATCATTCTACTGTTTACAGAAAATGGAATGATGTCTACAAAGAAAAGAACACTACCTACAGTCAAATATGGTGGAGGTTCACAGATGTTTTGTGGTTGTTCTGCTACCTTTGGCACTGGGTGCCATGACTGTGTGTATCATGAAACCTAAAGATTACCAAAGTATATTGGATGGTAATGTAGTGTCAGAAAGCTAGATCATGGGTCTTCCACCAGGACAATGACCCCAATCATACTTCAAGGATCACCAAGGCATGGATGTAAAACATAATGCTGGAGAGTTCTGAAGTGGCAGCAATGAGTCCGGATCTAAATCTCATTGATCACTTGTGGAGAGATCTTACAAATGCTGTTGGGAGAAGACGCCTTCACATATGAGAGACCGGGAGCAGTCTCTAAGATGAAGAGTCATTCAAAATTCCAGCTGAGAGGAGTAAGAAGCTTGTGGTTGGTTATAGGAAGCGATTGATTGCAGTTATTTATTCCAAAGGGTGCAACCAAATATTAAGTTGAGGGTGCCAACAATTTTGTAAGGACCATTTTGGGGGTTTTGTGCGAAATTATGTCCAATTTTGTCATTTTTTTCCAATTTTTTTGTGTTGTTCCAATAAACACAAAGGAAATAAAAATGTGTATAACAAAACATGGGGAATTTTCTGGAACGATTACAAGGGTGCCATGAGTTCAGGGACTTGAAGATCGGTGACTCATCTGTGCATCTCATCATCTGGCCTCATCCTTAAAGGAAATGTTCTCAGATGCAACAACAGGAAAACTTATTATCTCACAAAGAGACTTAAGAGGGAACGCTACCGAAATGTCAACCCTCCCTTACCCAAGCATGAGTTACAAGGGGGCGCTAGCAAATTATTAGACCCCACTCCTTAACGCAGTATGGCTTAAAGGGGAACTCCAGCTAAAAGCAGCCCTCTCCCCTATTTCCCATGTAGTCATCGTTGTTATATTTTCACTACATTGTTGCAGTGAGCGTTTGGGATTTCCATAAAAGTTATTATATATGACAGCAACTAGGTGCCCCATTGTATAATTAGCATTTTCCATTTGGTTGTAAACCTTTGGCATTTACGTTCGCTCCAAAGACGGCATCTAGAATCACCTAAATGGGCAGGGGCTCCTACTTTTGGGTAGCCCACCCTTTTTGGCCTGAGACCTTTTCGAATTGGCTCCGATTGTTTCCGAAGACTTAGGACCGTCTTGGCAAATTTGAAACCATTATGCTGTTACCGGCCCATGGAGAGACGAGGGTCAGCCTCAGTTGATCCTACCCCCTTTTTCCACTGGGCTTGGGCAGAACTCCTATAAGAAAGCAAAGGTGGAAGCATACACCAAGCCCTTCTTTATAGGTGGCAAAACACAAGTGCCATCATTCGGACCCCTTCTTGACTCCGATTTAGGCAAGACCTACAGCCGTCTTCATCCTGAGATTCCTGGTTCATAAAGTGAAGGTTAAGAGATCAAAAAGTAATAAGGAATGGAATGTATCTCTATATATAATGTTGGGCGACAAACCCGTTGGGTTCAGTAGTGGTCGTTAAGGGGTTGTCAGCAGCACCCCTTTCTTATGTAGGCGACTAAACTAATTCAGGAAGTTGTAACAATAGTTTTATCTGTTCATGTAGATATGGTATAAATCGCCTGCAGAATTCCCTTTAATCCTCTGGAACGTGACTGATTAATCTGTGGCAGTGTTTCCATATCTGTATTATTCTAATCAGTAAATAAGCTTCCGTTCGGGATCTTCCACACGTCCTGATATCTCCGGTACTGGAGAAACCCATATCGGAGTTATCCCTGTGTTACATACATGTGGCATCCATGTGCCGCATTAATGTGACAAGTACCGGCACCCGGGAAAAAGCAATACAGTTCACCCTGTTCCCAGGTGCCGGGTGCTGAAGGCAGATCTGATCATTGTCGCCTGGTCTCCCTGTGATCAGCACACCCAGGCAACAATGATGGGAGTTGCATTCAGCACCCGGTGTATACAATAAATAAATATAAAAAAAATCATGTGATCTCCTGTGTAATTACAAGCAGAGGGAAAGCCCACGGCTGGGGACTGATGTTAATAATCTGGGAAAGGGGCCAATATCCCAAAAGATTCTCAGGCTATTAATAATTTGCTTAGCCTTTACTGGTTAGTTTAGGGGGGGGCCCCAGCAAAAATGATGTAGGGGTCTTCCTATAATTTCTAACCAGCAAAGGCTAAACAGACAGTTGTGGGCTGATATTAATAGCATGGGAAGGGGCCAGTGATATTGGCCCCCCTCCCAGGCTAAGAACATCAGCCCTCAGCTGCCCAGAAATGGCGCATCCTTAGCCTTGCTCTTCCCACTTGACAAGTGGGGTAATAGGGTTAGGGTTGATGTCAGCTGTTTTATCACTGCTGACATCAAGCCCAGGGGCTTGTAATGGAGAGGCATCTATAAGACACCCCCATCACTAACCCCATAGTAAGAAATACACAGCCAGATTAAAGTCTTTTAATTGAAAGAAGGACACGGACTCCTTTATTTAAAAAAAATTATTATTGGCACCACAGCTCAAAAGAAAACGACTTTATACTCACCTAATCCAACATCTGCGTCCAGCACAGTTGCTGCTTCCTGTTCTATTGTATCTTGCAGTAGACATCGGCTGCATGATGCAGAGACTTCTATTCCGGGGCAGTAAGGACAGAATGATTGCAAACTACAAGCAAATAAAATTTAAGAGAAAATCAAAAAGTAAATTATCAGTAAGCTGCTGCACATGGAGGACCTCCGTAAGGAGGCTGGGGGTCCTACTTATCGTGACCCCGTGTCTGGCTCCACCGCCATCTTTACACTTGTTTCCTGGAGCTCCTCATTATTCATATAGTCTGCAGTAAATGCTTATTATGCAGGAGCCGTGGAAGGCGCCGCTGATTGCTGTGGGCTATCGCAGTTCGTTAATGTGCGCCCCCACGGTGGGCTCGCACATCGTCAGCCCAACCCTGACATAGGGTAGACCCCAGGAGGCAGAGGCGGCTATCACATCGAGTTAGCCATGCCCCGCTGCCTTGGCGAATTATGAAATTCATATTAGGGTGACGTTGGGACAAGAATACCAAAGTAGGGGGACCCCCCACAACAAAGGCTCGGAGCCCGAGGGGGTCTGCGCACGGAGACCACGAGATAATTGTGCAGATAGGAACATTATGTTATCCGGATTTCCTAATGAATCCATAGATCAGACGGCACAATGAAACGATCCGATCCTCATGCACAATTAGCACCAGCCCGATAGTCAACTCTCTGTCCATTTAGGAACTATATATTTGCATAAGTTACTGCGCCCCCCTCCGTGCACCCATAATTAGATCTCCAGGAATGCGGATTTTATTAATGTCCTCCCCGAACGTCTTACAAGAATTCTCCAGTTTTATGTAAACTAAATGAAACTTTCTGCTGAATGGAAACATTCACAGGTTTAAGACTTCCCTGGATCCTGTTCACACAAGGACAAGGTTTCAACTGAAAAAAAAAAAAATCAGGACATTTTAATGTCTTTAAAGCTGTATGTCCGCCATTACATATCAGCACATATGTCCACCGAAAGCACAGGGCACAAAGCACAACGCCCTACTGCCCACCATAATGGCATCCTGTATCTTTACTGGTGTACTTACTACATGTTCACAGTCCTATAGTTCCAGGATCATATTCTGTCAGCCTGCAGTCACCACTAGGGGGAGCTCACTCCATACCGGTGTATACAGCTAGTATTAATCCGGATTAAAGTGGTGGCTAAAGGGAAAGGCAGGTTTTTTTGGCCTCCTTTTTATCTCCACAGACCATATACATCCAACCTTATATCCTATATTCAATGCCCAGGAAACACTAAGGTGCATCGTCCATACCAGTACTGCCAGAAGGGTAATGGCCTCCAACCAAGACCACAGTTACTGCCACTATCCACTGGACCCAACCTGGAGGCCAACACCCATTACCAGTACCCCCCTGCCTCTTAGGAGAGTCGCCACCAGGCTACCAAATTATACGGCACAATACTCGCGCACAATAAACTCTCTATACCCCTGGCGCACAGTCACACACTGGACCCAGATTCCAGAAATCCTGGCTAGTAATCTTATAAATGGTGGACGAGTCTTCTCCTCTCGGTTGGGGTCTTCCTTAGACAAGAGGTTTTCACCCCTTTAATGTTATATCAGCTTTTCCCTCGCTGTTGGGTGAACTTCCATAAAGTGCTTGGAAGTCAACGTCTGCAGGAGGTGATGGCTCTTGTGCTAAATCTAAGTGACTTTTTCTGTTGCTGGAGGGTTTATCGCAATGCGTTGGTCTTTTTGGGAGCAGCTGTGGAGGAGACATCACCCTAAGGGTGCCGGAGCTGCTTCACTGGAAGGAACACATGTTTGCCCCATGTCCATAAGACTTGTTCTCCTCTCACGTGACTGGTGGTTTGTCATGATCCACCATGAGATGTTCCCTGGTAAAGTCCACCTTGCAGCTTCTCAGAAGGGTATGACCTTTGGAGATCGGTGACTCCAGACCTTGTTAATTATGAGGAACCGCAGGCTTTGACTTCAACATATCTTCTTAGTTTGGGGCATGGGGATGTGGCAAGAGGAGCATTTTGCAATGGGAGTTAAGAGGGTTAACAACAAGCCGCTTTGGCTTCAGTAGACCATGGAAGGGAATCATGTCCGAAAGTGACGGCAAGTCGAGCGACAACTCTACTTAAGAAGATCATCTCGTAGGCTGGAGAGGAAAGGATCTATCCATTAATAGATTTCATACCTGTCTCACTTTTTTGTATTGATCGACTTATCTCATCTATTAGTGACGGTGAGCATGGAACTATCTACAGGACTTGTGGTCGGTGTGGCCACCAAACAAGATCCCTGCAAAATGGCTTCCTACCTGCCAAAATCTTCAGATTGGTAGGTCCGGCACAACTTTAAGCGTGTGTCATGTGGAATATGACGTCTGATGGTCCACAAGGTCCAGAGTCACTGAGACCTTCTGAGAAGCTACAGGGTGGACATCACTAGGGTCTCCTGACACCACACCAGTCATATGGGGTGGAGAATAATCCAGTGTATCTTTCTGTCTCATAGGTTTCAAAATACAGAATTTATGTCTACAAGTAGCATCTGTTCATCTTCTGTCTACAATATCTCCATCTATCGGGAATATTCGGCTATTTTTCTAATATCTATCATCATCACTTCATCTCATTATCCGGATGTGAAGGTAACGATCTCTTTCATATCTTTTGGAGAAAGTTTTCACACAATATTTGTCCCATTTTTTTTTTCTTCTCAATGACGGCAGAATTCGCACCTTCCTCCTCTCCGTGCGGCAGCACAATACATAGAATGTAAGAAACCGCCACTCATCATCTAACAGGACACAGGCTAATTGGTAAGTTAAATATTTTTCATGAGGTTTTTCATCTTTTTTATCTTTAGGCAAATAATTAAAATACTTTTAAAATGACAGAAGAGAGAACACTGGGAATTCTGCAAAGCTTTGATGACTGGAAAGATGAAGCAGCTACGAAGGGAAGGAAATTCCGGGTAGATTTTTTTTTTCCCGATTGAGGTTGAACCTGTGATAGCAAGAAAAATCCGCTGTAAATAGAAGGGAACCGATTTCCCCAGAGGAGTCGACAAGATCCGAGATATCTATATGGTGAACAGCTCTTAGGTGCGACTACAGTAATATCCCTGTGTGCTCTGCGCTTCACGTTTCTCATTGTGTACTATACGTCACATAACACAAGATATAGGTAAAAACGGGAGCGGTTATTGCAGATACACTACCCAATTTACCCTGTACTGATCCTGAGTTACATCCTCTATTATACTCCAGAGCTGCACTCACTATTCTGCTGGTGCAGTCACTGTGTATATACATTACATTACTGATCCTGAGATACATCCTGTATTATACTCCAGAGCTGCACTCACTATTCTGCTGGTGCATTCACTGTGTACATACATTACATTACTGATCCTGAGCTACCTCCTGTATTATACTCCAGAGCTGCACTCACTATTCTGCTGGTGCAGTCACTGTGTACATACATTACATTACTGATCCTGAGTTACATCCTGTATTATACTCCAGAGCTGCACTCACTATTCTGCTGGTGCAGTCACTGTGTACATACATTACATTACTGATCCTGAGTTACCTCCTGTATTATACTCCAGAGCTGCACTCACTATTCTGCTGGTGCAGTCACAGTGCAGTCACTGTGTACATACATTACATTACTGATCCTAAGTTACATCCTGTATTATACCCCAGAGCTGCACTCACTATTCTGCTGGTGCAGTTACTGCGTGCCTACATTACATTACTGATCCTGAGTTGCATCCTGTATTATCCCCCAGAGCTGCACTCACTATTCTGCTGGTGCAGTCACTGTGTACATACATTACATTACTGATCCTGAGTTACATCCTGTATTATACCCCAGAGCTGCACTCACTATTCTGTTGGTGCAGTCACTGTGTACATACATTACATTACTGATCCTGAGTTACATCCTGTATTATACCCCAGAGCTGCACTCACTATTCTGCTGGTGCAGTCACTGTGTACATACATTACATTACTGATCCTGAGTTACATCCTGTATTATACCCCAGAGCTGCACTCACTATTCTGCTGGTGCAGTCACTGTGTACATACATTACATTACTGATCCTGAGTTACATCCTGTATTATACCCCAGAGCTGCACTCACTATTCTGCTGGTGCAGTCACTGTGTACATACATTACATTACTGATCCTGAGTTACATCCTGTATTATACCCCAGAGCTGCACTCACTATTCTGTTGGTGCAGTCACTGTGTACATACATTACATTACTGATCCTGAGTTACATCCTGTATTATACCCCAGAGCTGCACTCACTATTCTGCTGGTGCAGTCACTGTGTACATACATTACATTACTGATCCTGAGTTACATCCTGTATTATAACCCAGAGCTGCACTCACTATTCTGCTGGTGCAGTCACTGTGTACATACATTACATTACTGATCCTGAGTTACCTCCTGTATTATACCCCAGAGCTGCACTCATTATTCTGCTGGTGCAGTCACTGTGTACATACATTACATTACTGATCCTGAGTTACCTCCTGTATTATACTCCAGAGCTGCACTCACTATTCTGTTGGTGCAGTCACTGTGTACATACATTACATTACTGATCCTGAGTTGCATCCTGTATTATCCCCCAGAGCTGCACTCACTATTCTGCTGGTGCAGTCACTGTGTACATACATTACATTACTGATCCTGAGTTACATCCTGTATTATACCCCAGAGCTGCACTCACTATTCTGTTGGTGCAGTCACTGTGTACTTACATTACTGATCCTGAGTTACATCCTGTATTATACCCCAGAGCTGCACTCACTATTCTGCTGGTGCAGTCACTGTGTACATACATTACATTACTGATCCTGAGTTACATACTGTATTATACCCCAGAGCTGCACTCACTATTCTGCTGGTGCAGTCACTGTGTACATACATTACATTACTGATCCTGAGTTACATCCTGTATTATACCCCAGAGCTGCACTCACTATTCTGCTGGTGCAGTCACTGTGTACATACATTACATTACTGATCCTGAGTTACATCCTGTATTATACCCCAGAGCTGCACTCACTATTCTGTTGGTGCAGTCACTGTGTACATACAATACATTACTGATCCTGAGTTACATCCTGTATTATACCCCAGAGCTGCACTCACTATTCTGCTGGTGCAGTCACTGTGTACATACATTACATTACTGATCCTGAGTTACATCCTGTATTATAACCCAGAGCTGCACTCACTATTCTGCTGGTGCAGTCACTGTGTACATACATTACATTACTGATCCTGAGTTACCTCCTGTATTATACCCCAGAGCTGCACTCATTATTCTGCTGGTGCAGTCACTGTGTACATACATTACATTACTGATCCTGAGTTACCTCCTGTATTATACTCCAGAGCTGCACTCACTATTCTGTTGGTGCAGTCACTGTGTACATACATTACATTACTGATCCTGAGTTGCATCCTGTATTATCCCCCAGAGCTGCACTCACTATTCTGCTGGTGCAGTCACTGTGTACATACATTACATTACTGATCCTGAGTTACATCCTGTATTATACCCCAGAGCTGCACTCACTATTCTGTTGGTGCAGTCACTGTGTACATACATTACATTACTGATCCTGAGTTACATCCTGTATTATACCCCAGAGCTGCACTCACTATTCTGCTGGTGCAGTCACTGTGTACATACATTACATTACTGATCCGGAGTTACATCCTGTATTATACCCCAGAGCTGCACTCACTATTCTGCTGGTGCAGTCACTGTGTACATACATTACATTACTGATCCTGAGTTACATCCTGTATTATACCCCAGAGCTGCACTCACTATTCTGCTGGTGCAGTCACTGTGTACATACATTACATTACTGATCCTGAGTTACATCCTGTATTATACCCCAGAGCTGCACTCACTATTCTGTTGGTGCAGTCACTGTGTACATACATTACATTACTGATCCTGAGTTACATCCTGTATTATACCCCAGAGCTGCACTCACTATTCTGCTGGTGCAGTCACTGTGTACATACATTACATTACTGATCCTGAGTTACATCCTGTATTATAACCCAGAGCTGCACTCACTATTCTGCTGGTGCAGTCACTGTGTACATACATTACATTACTGATCCTTAGTTACATCCTGTATTATACCCCAGAGCTGCACTCACTATTCTGCTGGTGCAGTCACTGTGTACATACATTACATTACTGATCCTGAGTTACATCCTGTATTATACCCCAGAGCTGCACTCACTATTCTGCTGGAGCAGTCACTGTGTACATACATTAAATTACTGATCCTTAGTTACATCCTGTATTATACCCCAGAGCTGCGCTCACTATTCTGCTGGTGCAGTCACTGTGTACATACATTACATTACTGATCCTGAGTTACATCCTGTATTATACTCCAGAGCTGTGCTCACTATTCTGCTGGTGCAGTCACTGTGTACATACATTACATTACTGATCCTGAGTTACATCCTGTATTATACTCCAGAGCTGCACTCACTATTCAGCTGGTGCAGTCACTGTGTACATACATTACATTACTGATCCTGAGTTACATCCTGTATTATACACCAGAGCTGCACTCACTATTCTGCTGGTGCAGTCACTGTGTACATACATTACATTACTGATCCTGAGTTACATGCTGTATTATACCCCAGAGCTGCACTCACTATTCTGCTGGTGCAGTCACTGTGTACATACATTACATTACTGATCCTGAGTTACATCCTGTATTATACACCAGAGCTGCACTCACTATTCTGCTGGTGCAGTCACTGTGTACATACATTACATTACTGATCCTGAGTTACATCCTGTATTATACCCCAGAGCTGCACTCACTATTCTGCTGGAGCAGTCACTGTGTACATACATTACATTACTGATCCTGAGTTACATCCTGTATAATAACCCAGAGCTGCACTCACTATTCTGCTGGTGCAGTCACTGTGTACATACATTACATTACTGATCCTGAGTTACCTCCTGTATTATACCCCAGAGCTGCACTCATTATTCTGCTGGTGCAGTCACTGTGTACATACATTACATTACTGATCCTGAGTTACCTCCTGTATTATACCCCAGAGCTGCACTCATTATTCTGCTGGTGCAGTCACTGTGTACATACATTACATTACTGATCCTGAGTTACATCCTGTATTATACCCCAGAGCTGCACTCACTATTCTGCTGGTGCAGTCACTGTGTACATACATTACATTACTGATCCTGAGTTACATCCTGTATTATACCCCAGAGCTGCACTCACTATTCTGCTGGTGCAGTCACTGTGTACATACATTACATTACTGATCCTGAGTTACATCCTGTATTATACCCCAGAGCTGCACTCACTATTCTGCTGGTGCGGTCACTGTGTACATACATTATATTACTGATCCTTAGTTACATCCTGTATTATACCCCAGAGCTGCGCTCACTATTCTGCTGGTGCAGTCACTGTGTACATACATTACATTACTGATCCTGAGTTACATCCTGTATTATACTCCAGAGCTGCACTCACTATTCTGCTGGTGCAGTCACTGTGTACATACATTACATTACTGATCCCTAGTTACATCCTGTATTATACTCCAGAGCTGCACTCACCATTCTGCTGGTGCAGTCACTGTGTACATACATTACATTACTGATCCTGAGTTGCATCCTGTATTATACTCCAGAGCTGCACTCACTATTCTGCTGGTGCAGTCACTCTGTACATACATTACATTACTGATCCTGAGTTATATCCTGTATTATACCCCAGAGCTGCACTCACTATTCTGCTGGTGCGGTCACTGTGTACATACATTATATTACTGATCCTTAGTTACATCCTGTATTATACCCCAGAGCTGCACTCACTATTCTGCTGGTGCAGTCACTGTGTACATACATTACATTACTGATCCTGAGTTACATCCTGTATTATACCCCAGAGCTGCACTCACTATTCTGCTGGTGCAGTCACTGTGTACATACATTACATTACTGATCTTGAGTTACATCCTGTATTACACTCCAGAGCTGCACTCACTATTCTGCTGGTGCAGTCACTGTGTACATACATTACATTACTGATCCCAAGTTACATCCTGTATTATACTCCAGAGCTGCACTCACTATTCTGCTGGTGCAGTCACTGTGTACATACATTACATTACTGATCCTGAGTTACATCCTGTATTATACTCCAGAGCTGCACTCACTATTCTGCTGGTGCAGTCACTGTGTACATACATTACATTACTGATCCTGAGTTACATCCTGTATTATACTCCAGAGCTGCACTCACTATTCTGCTGGTGCAGTCACTGTGTACATACATTACATTACTGATGCTGAGTTACATCCTGTATTATACCCCAGAGCTGCACTCACTATTCGGCTGGTGGTCACTTTCTTTATATAACAAAATTTGATAGATGATACATTTTTACTTTAAATACTTTGACATTATCAATACAGTAAAACTTTTATTTAGGCGAAAAAGTTAAATGAAAGTTCTACTTTTCAAAGCATAGAATAGTTGAAAGACCATGAAGCTGGATGTGTCTGTTTCCTTCTATAGACATATAAATGTTTTTTTCTTAAGATCATGGTGATATAGACTCTGTTAAAAGGGAAGAAACAATATTTATCTTGTCACATAACGTTCAGTCTGTCAAAATCAAGCAGATAATTATCACACGTTATCGCCAGAAACAAAAAGGCTGTCAAGGTAAAGGATATATTTGTCAACCCCCCTTGGGGAACAGTGATTCTCGTTTGTTTGACGAAATCATTAACATAACCCAGATACATAATTTCATTTATTTAGTCTGGAAATTAAAACTTTAAAATGTTATCATGAGACGAACCCCCAGCAGGAAGGGTCAGAAAGACGGAGAAGTCTAGAGATTCCTTATAATTGTTTCTATATAAGGGGCAGTATTATAGTAGTTATATTCTTGTACACAGGGGACAATAATATAGTAGTTATATTCCTGTACACAGGAGCAGTATTATAGTAGTTATATTCTTCTACATAGGGGCAGTATTATAGTAGTTATATTATTGTACATAGGGGCAGTATTATAGTAGTTATATTCCTGTACATAGAGCAGTATTATAGTAGTTATATTCTTGTACATAGGGGCAGTATTATAGTAGTTATATTCTTCTACATAGGGGCAGTATTATAGTAGTTATATTATTGTACATAGGGGCAGTATTATAGTAGTTATATTCCTGTACATAGAGCAGTATTATAGTAGTTATATTCTTGTACATAGGGGCAGTATTATAGTAGTTATATTCTTGTACATAGGAGCAGTATTACAGTAGTTATATTCTTGTACATAGGGGCAGTATTATAGTAGTTATATTCTTGTACATAGGAGCAGTATTATAGTAGTTATATTCTTGTACATAGGAGCAGTATTATAGTAGTTATATTCTTGTACATAGGGGCAGTATTATAGTAGTTATATTCCTGTACATAGAGCAGTATTATAGTAGTTATATTCTTGTACATAGGGGCAGTATTTTAGTAGTTATATTCTTGTACATAGGAGCAGTATTACAGTAGTTATATTCTTGTACATAGGGGCAGTATTATAGTAGTTATATTCTTGTACATAGGAGCAGTATTATAGTAGTTATATTCTTGTACATAGGAGCAGTATTATAGTAGTTATATTCTTGTACATAGGGGCAGTATTATAGTAGTTATATTCTTGTACATAGGAGCAGTATTATAGTAGTTATATTCTTGTACATAGGGGCAGTATTATAGTAGTTATATTCTTGTACATAGGAGCAGTATTATAGTAGTTATATTCTTGTACATAGGAGCAGTATTATAGTAGTTATATTCTTGTACATAGGAGCAGTATTATAGTAGTTATATTCTTGTACATAGGGGCAGTATTATAGTAGTTATATTCCTGTACATAGAGCAGTATTATAGTAGTTATATTCTTGTACATAGGGGCAGTATTATAGTAGTTATATTCTTGTACATAGGAGCAGTATTACAGTAGTTATATTCTTGTACATAGGGGCAGTATTATAGTAGTTATATTCTTGTACATAGGAGCAGTATTATAGTAGTTATATTCTTGTACATAGGAGCAGTATTATAGTAGTTATATTCTTGTACATAGGAGCAGCATTATAGTAGTTATATTCTTGTACATAGGAGCAGTATTATAGTAATTATATTCTTGTACATAGGAGCAGTATTATAGTAGTTATATTCTTGTACATAGGGGGCAGTATTATAGTAGTTATTTTTTGCGCATAGGGGGCAGTATTATAGTAGTTATATTCTTGTACATAGGGGGCAGTATTATAGCAGTTATATTCTTGTACATAGGAGCAGTATTATAGTAGTTATATTCTTGTACATAGGGGCAGTATTATAGTAGTTATATTCTTGTATATACTGTAGGGGCAGTATTATAGTAGTTATATTCTTGAACATAGGGGCAGTATTATCGTACTTATATTCTTGTACATAGGGGCAGTATTATAGTAGTTATATTCTTGTATATAGGGGGCAGTATTATAGTAGTTATATTCTTGAACATAGGGGCAGTATTATCGTACTTATATTCTTGTACATAGGGGCAGTATTATAGTAATTATATTCTTGTGCATAGGAGCAGTATTATAGTAGTTATATTCTTGTACATAGGAGCAGTATTATAGTAGTTATATTCTTGTACATAGGAGCAGTATTATAGTAGTTATATTCTTGTACATAGGGGCAGTATTATAGTAGTTATATTCTTGTACATAGGGGCAGTATTATAGTAGTTATATTCTTGTACATAGGGGCAGTATTATAGTAGTTATATTCTTGTACATAGGAGCAGTATTATAGTAGTTATTATCTTGTACATAGGAGCAGTATTATAGTAGTTATATTCTTGTATATACTGTAGGGGCAGTATTATAGTAGTTATATTCTTGAACATAGGGGCAGTACTATCGTACTTATATTCTTGTACATAGGGGCAGTATTATAGTAGTTATATTCTTGTATATAGGGGCAGTATTATAGTAGTTATATTCTTGTACATAGGGGCAGTATTATAGTAGTTATTTTCTTGTACATAGGAGCAGTATTATAGTAGTTATATTCTTGTACATAGGAGCAGCATTATAGTAGTTATATTCTTGTACATAGGAGCAGTATTATAGTAATTATATTCTTGTACATAGGAGCAGTATTATAGTAGTTATATTCTTGTACATAGGGGGCAGTATTATAGTAGTTATTTTTTGCGCATAGGGGGCAGTATTATAGTAGTTATATTCTTGTACATAGGGGGCAGTATTATAGTAGTTATATTCTTGTATATAGGGGGCAGTATTATAGCAGTTATATTCTTGTACATAGGAGCAGTATTATAGTAGTTATATTCTTGTACATAGGGGCAGTATTATAGTAGTTATATTCTTGTATATACTGTAGGGGCAGTATTATAGTAGTTATATTCTTGAACATAGGGGCAGTATTATCGTACTTATATTCTTGTACATAGGGGCAGTATTATAGTAGTTATATTCTTGTATATAGGGGGCAGTATTATAGTAGTTATATTCTTGAACATAGGGGCAGTATTATCGTACTTATATTCTTGTACATAGGGGCAGTATTATAGTAATTATATTCTTGTGCATAGGAGCAGTATTATAGTAGTTATATTCTTGTACATAGGGGCAGTATTATAGTAGTTATATTCTTGTACATATGAGCAGTATTATAGTAGTTATATTCTTGTACATAGGGGCAGTATTATAGTAGTTATATTCTTGTACATAGGGGCAGTATTATAGTAGTTATATTCTTGTACATAGGGGCAGTATTATAGTAGTTATATTCTTGTACATAGGAGCAGCATTATAGTAGTTATATTCTTGTACATAGGGGCAGTATTATAGTACTTATATTCTTGTACATAGGGGCAGTATTATAGTAGTTATATTCTTGTACATAGGGGCAGTATTATAGTAGTTATATTCTTGTATATAGGGGCAGTATTATAGTAGTTATATTCTTGTACATAGGAGCAGTATTATAGTAGTTATATTCTTGTACATAGGGGCAGTATTATAGTAGTTATAATCTTGTACATAGGAGCAGTATTATAGTAGTTATATTTTTGCGCATAGGGGCAGTATTATAGTAGTTATATTCTTGTACATAGGGAGCAGTATTATAGTAGTTATAATCTTGTACATAGGAGCAGTATTATAGTAGTTATATTTTTGCGCATAGGGGCAGTATTATAGCTTTTTTGTGCACAGGAATCAGTGTTACTGTAGTTATATATTTGTATACCAGGGTTATCATATAACAGTCATATTCTTGTCTATGTTGTAAATACATTTCTGCACCTGCTGTGATCCTCGCACAGCACATTACCTGGCCTACAGTATATTTTCTTTATGACAGTAGGACAATAATTAGAATGTCCTGATGAACTGACCATTACATTAATAGTAGAGTAGGACGTGCTTTCTCACACCCCACTCTGAATAGCGCTGTACAGCTATTATCAGTAATAATTGAGTGTTTGGGTTGTGTGTGAATAATAATAATAATCCTTATTTTTATACAGCGCTAACAGATTCCGCAGCGCTTTACAGTTTTGCACACATCATCATCACTGTCCCCGATGGGGCTCAAAATCTAAATTCTCTATCAGTATGTGTTTGGAATGTGGGAGGAAACCCACTTAACATGGGGAGAACAAGGTGCAGATGTTGTCCAAGGTGGGATTAGAACCCAGGACTCCAGCGCTGCTGTGCTAACCACTGAGCCACCTTGCTGCCCTGTGTGAAGGTGTCACCCAACGGGCATCTGTTGATTTGTGTCACAGAGCATTTTCCCAGTCTTCACTAATGAGAGTTAAACACTGACACTGGCGACTCAGAATGCAGGGAGGACACGGTAATGAGTCTGGGGGGCTTCCTAGTGGTACAATTATTGTGAAGAGGTCAGGGACACATAATTCCCATGCTGGTTACTGGAGGAGTATTGATCAGATCTTATCTTTAAACCCTGATTAGCTGCTATTGGAACTCTTTGAAGCCGCTGTTGCACTTTAGTCTGTGTCTTTACCCAACTCTCTGCTTTTACCTTTCCCAGCACTATTCATCCTAGGTCTCTTGGTGCAGAAAAATAATGCCAGGTCTGTTTGTATGCATTTTCCAGGGTGTTGGAAAAACTGAAAAATAATTGACTATTGACAAAGAAAAAAAAAGTTATAGTTATTGGAAGCTAAGATTGTGTCCCCCAAGGGCACGCATAAATATGGAGCCAGACCTGCATATGGGTAGCGTTGGACTTTTAGACATAGTCCACCATTTTTAGACACTGGGTTCATCGAGGTTGACGGACAAAGCCTAAAATGGAACTTTCTCAGGATAATGAAGGGATTAGGTTCTGAAAAGATGCCAGAATGATTCCTCGTAACTGTGCGGACCACAGGGGGATTATCATGGCCGGTTTTGGAAACCTTTGTCGTTTTCTTATTAAGAGAAATTACCCTCAAGTTGGATTTTTTTCCTTATTTTTAGGGCGATGTAAATAAGAGATGGTGAAATATTCCCATATTAATCTAAAGGCAAAACGCAGCCGAAAAAATATCCAAAGCTTTACAGAAAAATCGATGGACACCATGACAGAACTCTAGGGACCTCATTATAGGTCCACGTGGCTTGTCAGGAGGGCATGGTTGTCAATGAATGCACAGACGTGGATGTCATCTCTTCTGCTTCCCAACATTTGGACATTTTAAGCCTCGTGTGATTCCCCTAGCTTTATAAAACTATAGAAAAACGCTCAGTTTTACCAGGCTTGGGTGGTCGCGCACCTTTCTGGTCCATGAGATAAAGCCTCTTATGGTCAATTGGTCTCCCGGAAGGTATAATATAGTTACTTCGGACGAGGAATAGGAGACGTCGGATATATTTCATATTTTTTGTGAGCAGAAATTAGTAAAATATATCCTGTTCTCCTGGGCATTATTATAAATAAAGTTAGTTGAAGAGCGCACACTAGGCCTCGTGCCTAAAAACAGTAATCACTGCCCATAGCAACCAACCAAGAATCTGGTTGCTATGGAGAGTACTGCTGCTGCAATCAACTTTATTTAGACTGTTCAGGACAACGCTGCATGTTGTTGTGTCCGTATCGACATGGAGAACAGTCTTTGTTTACGTCCCCCCACGTCCACTGATCAGAAGGGATCGATTTTTCTACAGCCATGTTTATAGAATAGTACACATGAAACGATTGTTATTTTGTCAGGACACCTCCAGGATGGTCCAGATAGAAGGAAAAGCAGCAGCACTCACCAGTCTTGACAGCAGGTAATCCTTTATTGACACATACTCTTAACGGCTCGGGGGTGCATATTTACAGATGAGTGTACAGGTAAAACGACGGTCGTTTCGCGATACTCGAGCGCTTCAACAGGTCTGTCAGAGCTCGAGTAGCGCGAAACGGCCGTCGTTTTACCTGTACACTCATCTGTAAATATGCACCCCCGAGCCGTTAAGAGTATGTGTCAATAAAGGATTACCTGCTGTCAAGACTGGTGAGTGCTGCCGCTTTTTCTTCTATCTGGATCATTGCATTGTTATACCTTCTTGGTGTGAGCACCCGAGGTCTTGCTGTTCGGCTGGTATCTATGCTTGCCGGGTCCGGTGTGTCGGCTCTGACGTCCTGGTGGTGCGGTCAGCTGTATCTGGATCTACGACACCTCCAGGATGGGATTATCCAAGGGCCGGAGTTTAGGCACATCATCTAGGCATTATGGTGGGGTTCCTGGATCAACAGTGGGGGAAACAGGGTTTTCAGGTTTCCCACTTATATAAGACACGCCAAATCTAAGGACCTTTTGGGCAATTTCTGATCGTTGACGAGCACCGATCTTCATTTTGTCATTTACACGCGGCGAGGTGCTGCCGAAAACATCGTTTTTTTTTGTTTTTTTTTATCTCTACAAAATCATTCTGATCATCTTATAGGAGGGCATTTTTTTGGGTAGTTAGAGGCATGTCCACACCTGAACATAATCTGGACAGAGGAAGGCATTGACGCTCGTTGGATGATTATCGGCCAGTCTAAATGGGCCTTTAGACCTCCCAACTACCAAGATGAAGCCAAACATTCCCGGTTTTGTGGGCTGTCCCGGGAGGTTGATGACATGTCTCGCTTTTATCAGTATCTCTAGGATGCAAATGCAGATAAATATGAAGGTGGAGCTGGGAGTGTCAGCTCCCTGCCCCACCATTCACTTGTGCCATCCGAGGCTCGGTACAACATGTGCGAGGCATCACTACATCACTCGGCACAGGACAAATATCAGGTCCGACCACTAGGGAACAGGCTGGCTGTTTTTTTGCCTTTCAGGTTGAGTGGAAGGGTGCCATATTGGGTGTGGGGGGCAAGGGTATGGTTGTACATCTTACTGTGTGTGAGAGAAGACTATGGGGGCATTATTGGTTGGGGTAGGGTTCATAATGTGAAGGTACCATGTGTGGGTGTCTGATACTGTGTTTCAGGGTCACTATAGGGGCATTATACCTTGTATAGTGGAATCAGTGTGTACAGGGGACACTGTTGTATTTGGTATGGTGGGCATCATTGTGTGCGGAGGACATATATTCAGGAGGCTAGCCACATGGTATTGATGGTAGGATATGCTGCATATATAGTCTTTCTATAGGCTTGGTGTAGTGCAGCGCCAAGTAGAGGATATCCAATGTTCATACTTTGGTCTTGTAAAACGTCCTCCAGTTCTCATGAATCGATAGCATCTCCTTTTTTAATCCCTGGAATGAAAACGCCAGCATTATGTAAAGTCAGACATTCATTTTTTAAATGAATCCGTTCAGCATCATCACGAGTCTGTTTTACGATTCCGCACAGTAGCGAGCTTCGGCTTCATCCCGCATTCACGTCTCTGCCCGCGAGGTGTTATCAGGAGATAGCGAGAATAGAGCAGGTTCGCGGATTGCGATTCAGACACTAAGATTTTATGTTCATTTACCTCTGCAGATAGGAAACAATTAGACGGATTTGTATAAAAAAAATTGTACAAAAACGGTGCCTGCTGCTCGCCAGGCTGCCATGTGCAAAGCTTTCAAGAAAGAAGCAAAGAGCAGGAGAATAAAGTAATTGTTTCGGCTCTGTATGGTGGGAAAGAGTCAATTGTAAATGGCAATGGTATTTTAGGTAAAGGAATCCCTGGCGTAATTCATAATAATTTTTTTTCGAATTTGTGCAAATTCAGATTTTCCGATATTTCGGAGCTATTACTATAGACCCTTCTTCCACCAAAACACGCGGCATTGACAGGTGCAGCATGGTTGACTGACAATTTTCATTTCCTTCTGCGTTTTTTCCAAAATTCTATTCCACCTGGAAAAGAGGACGGGACTCTATGTCATCCTAAATTCCCAGGTCTTACAGTGAAGACTGACACTTCTTCAGTAGGAAAGAGGACACGTGTATTGTTTGCACTCTAGAAAGACCCCTGCGAGGGGATTAAGCTTCATAGGACACCTAATAACCAAAATTGGAAGCACAACAGACATGGTACCCAATTCTCCATCAAGGAAAAAAAAAGTTGTGGTGGTCTCTTGCCCTGCGATGGTTGGTTGTAGAGGCTGAAATGCCTCACAGAAAAGTGTTTTCCAAACCTGGCACCTTTTACAGGCCACATCATACTTTCCTGTCCTGTTTCCCACCCTTTAAGCTTCCAGTTGAGCTCCACGATTCAATAATGGTGAATTCCAATGTCATGCACGAGAAACCACCTTGAAGTGCAGCGTTCTGGAAAGTTTTGGTGGTGCTCCAGGAGATTTGCAACCCCTTTTGAGAGTCTGTGAGGTCTTCCCTTATCATGGGAACCTACTGATCCTTGATGAAGAGTTGACAAGTTTGACCTATAGGGGAGCTGGAAGAGGAAATAGGTGACCAAGGGGGTGATAAAAGCTTAGGGCACCAAAAACGGCAGACATCGAGTCCTCCTGCCCTGGGATGGTGCGGTGTTAGAATGTAGAGGTGGAGAGTCATGTTCCTTGTGTGGTGGGTGAAAAAAGGCAATGCCAGCAAAGGTTGAGGTAGCACGCTGAATATTAGGAATAAGGATCCCTGGCCACTAGTGGACACCAACAGAAAAGGGCTCCTGTGAAAGAACAATATATGGGCCAATGGCTAATCAACATGCACAATTCCACCTGTTTTGGAGGTGGAAATGGCTCCCTTATCTCTTGGGTCCCTGTGTGGCTTCACAGGTTGCACCAATGACATGTCCACCCTTGACCTTAGCTATACCTAGTGGGGCGTGATGGCATGAATCAGCTTCAACTTCTTAATGGAAGCCTTTGTTCCAAGTCGTGCCAGTGGTATCTCCATGCAAAACTTTTTTTAGCATGGTTGGTTTTTTTTCTTCTGGGACTAAGATGTGAGCATGGCCACTCATCTTTCCTGCGTCCTCCTGTACAATTATTTGGTGAAAACAAATCCTCGACACTGCAAACACGAGAGAGAGAAAGCGACAGATCAAGAGACCGTTCATCCTTGCGCTCCTCTGGGAATCCGGCATTGTATTTCCGTTGCCAATGGAGACACATCGCCCAGATCAATACACGTAAAACATCGGTTCAGAGAAGAGCGGCCGTGTGATGTTACCGCAGATTGACACTGAAGCTCTGGAGGAGATGAAAGACTTCTGAGAAGACGTCAAAGAGAAGTCAATTTAGTAATTGATAGAAGTCCATTCATTGCGAAGCCACTGGAGAATTAGTCCGGTGATGGCTCCAGTACAAAGATGTATTTAGGAAAATGGTGAACAATGAGCTTAAAATGGGCTCCCTGTGGTTATAAAACGTAATCACTGCATAATAATGTAAAGTTCGGCAACTTTCTAATATACTTTGTTTCTATTCTTCACCTCTTTTTGCCGTTGGTGATTATGGACATCCTACTCCATATCCCGGGGCTGACATTAACACATGGATGTCAGGAACAGTGCCACTCTTGTCCATGGGCGATATCTGATATTTTCTTGACTGACAAGGAGCTGTAATACCAGACTAAGCCCAAGGGAAAGAATGGTGTTTTAGTATTGGCACTCTTGCATGTGGGATCAGTGTTTATTGGGGCGGCTGACAACTGACAACTGTTCCTGTCCATGATAAAGCAGCTGGTATCATAAGAGACCAGATCTGAGAGTCCAGACTAGAGAGAAGAACGGAGAGGCCAGACTCAAGAGATCAGACCTGGATGACAACTGTTCCTGTCCATGATAAAGAAGGAGCTGCTGTCACCGACAAGCTGCTTCTTAATGAACAGCTTCATAGCAGTGTAGATCATACTAGCTGGTATCATAAGAGACCAGACCTGAGAGTCCAGACTAGAGAGAAGACCCGAGAGGCCAGACTCAAGAGATCAGACCTGGATGACAACTGTTCCTGTCCATGATAAAGAAGGAGCTGCTGTCACCGACAAGCTGCATCTTAAAGAACAGCTTCATAGCAGTGTAGATCATACTAGCTGGTATCATAAGAGACCAGACCTGAGAGTCCAGACTAGAGAGAAGACCCGAGAGGCCAGGCCAGATAGATCCGACCTGGATGACAACTGACAACTCTTCCTGTCCATGATAAAGAATGACCTGCTGTGAGTGACAAGCTGCTTCTTAATGAACAGCTTCATAGCAGTGTAGGTCATAGTAGCTGGTATCATAAGAGACCAGACCTGAGAGTCCAGACTAAAGTGAAGACCCGAGAGGCCAGACTCAATAGATCAGACCTGGATGACAACTGTTCTTGTCCATGACAGACAAGGAGCTACTGTCACTGCCAAGCGGCCTCTTAATGAACAGCTTCATAGCAGTGTGGGTCATACTAGCTGGTATCATAATGGCCAACAATTGGAAAGAATTTGAGGCTCTGCAGATACTTTGTAGTTTTTTTTCAAGATGATAACTTACCAGTCCCTGGGGCTCTGACTTCTAGGACCCAAAGTATACCCTAGAACAAGATTCAGGAACCTTTGATCTGCATGTCTGTGCCTAGCTGGTCTTGAGTGGCGGTGTACATGCTCAGCCTCTGCTCCATTTTTTTCTCTCTGGGATTGCTGTATTTGTCTTTCTCAGTCAGTTCCATAGACAATGGCTGGAGTGAAGGCCGAGCATGCCTATCTCCATTCAAGATGGGACATTGCAAAGCCCTGTTCTAGCAATTGCTGGAGGTCCTAGTAGTCAAATCTCCAGCGATCAGTTCGTTATCACATATACAGTGGATACCTTACTATATAGGGAGCAGCGGCATAACTATAGTAGATACAGGGATTGTAATCACAACCAGGCTCTGGAAACTGGGGGGGGGCCCAAAGGTCCCATTGCCTCATACAAAAAAATATATTACTATTGAAAACCTATGTTAGTTAGTAGCCAAATTTGAGATTTTGCACTGGGGCAACAAGTTTCACGATATGAAAGGGGATGAATGAATGAGGAGACACACAGTAATGCCTAAACCAAGTGTCGGCATTTGCTGACCAAAGATGATAAGAAAAGAGAAAGAGAGAATTGCACTTGTAGGAACTGAAGAGTGAAGTACACGTCCCCTGAGGGAAAATATTACAGGAGATACCAGGTCAGATGACAGCTGTGGTGCAGTTAATAATTATAAAAAGCTTGGGAAGGCAAAGAAGGGGAGGAATCGTCTCCTGGATCTGTAGCAGGATGAACGTGTGAGCAGCAGAGTTTCCTTGTAGCCACCATTATGAGAGACCACACCCGAGTGAAGACCCGAGAGACCAGACCTGAGTGAAGACCCGAGAGACCAGACCTGAGAGAAGACCTGAGAGTTGAGACCTGAGTGAAGACCCGAGAGCCTAGACCTGAGTGAAGACCTGAGAGTCGAGACCTGAGTGAAGACCCGAGAGACCAGACCTGAGTGAAGACCTGAGAGTCGAGACCTGAGTGAAGACCTGAGAGACCAGACCTGAGTGAAGACCCGAGAGATCAGACCTGAGTGAAGACCCGAGAGATCAGACCTGAGTGAAGACCTGAGAGTCCCGACCTGAGTGAAGACCCGAGAGACCAGACCTGAGAGACCAGACCCGAGAGACCAGACTTGAGTGAAGCCCTGAGAGATCAGACCCGAGTTAAGACCTGAGAGACCATACCGGAGTGAAGACTCGAGAGACCAGACTTGAATGAAGACCTGAGAGATCAGACCCGAGACAAGACCCAAGAGATTAGATCCGAGTAAAGACCTCAGAGACCAGACCCGAGTGAAGCCCCAAGAGATTAGATACGAGTGAAGACACGAGAGACCAGACATGAGTGAATACCTGAGATACTAGATTGAGTGAAGACCCAAGAGACCAGACCAGAGAGTCCAGACTAGAGTGAAGACCCAAGAGGCCAGGCCCGAGAGATCAGACCTGGAATCGAAAGACCCAAGTTGGGAGATCCAAGTCGTTTGAGCTGGGCCAGAACCGAGAGAGGCGACCGGACTGCAGAAGAGGGTCATTCATGTGAGCTCCCACCCGGTGAAAATGTATGGTATAGATGGAGAATTGGGGCCATGCTTCAGGAAACGAAGGCAGCCTGCAGCGTGTCAGGTGTGCCAAGTGACTCATCGATATGGGACCTGCTGTCTAAAGGGGAGTAACATAGACTCCGGTAAGGGCCTGTATGGCGCTTCACATTGCTTAGGGAGTGACGACGGTGGCGCGTCCGTTAGTGACGGTGACGCACCCTATGTCAAGGCATTAGGACAGAGATGTTGTTAACAACGATAGTTGCTTAAGGGTGATTATAGAACGACAGCGTGTAAATAATACCGTGTATATATCCTGTTTTAGTTGCATTACTGTGTTTTTATTGTGTCGTAATTCACTGTAATGCCATTGTTCACTGTTACCTTTGATAAATCAATATCTCTGTGTTACTCAAATAAAAAGTTGTTAGTTCAGTAACACTGTGTCCTCATTCTCTGCAGTGTTGCATACCTGTTACGACACTGATTGGGAGTAACCCTTCAAAGGCGTATTCCCATATAAAATAATGATTTATGATTGGTGGGCTGTCACCTATCCTGCTCATGGATTGCTGTGCTCCCATCCACATTTTCCTTGCACAGCGCCACCCGAGGCACGTGGCTGTTAAGGGAACTGCAGCTTCACACCATTCACATAAATAGACTATATTTCCCTATAATGCAGGTGACTAGAATGTAGAATTAAACCAGCCCTGGAGCCTACAAAGTTCAGTGTGTAAACTCCTATAAAGTCTGACTCCATTGTCGCCGGCCCCTCGCCTACGCTCATCATAAAGGTTTTTCATCCTCAGTTCATTTCTGAACCAAGGAGCTCAGCGACAAGAATAAGAAATTCAACTTTTTTTGTTCCCGACGCGCCTAAGGCGCCAGCATCCCCCGTTTATGGAGCTGCCGGTAACATAATACCCGGCCTGAACGGAGCGATAAGTGAGAATTCCTCCATGATTACATGCACTAATCACTTCGCTGCTGAGCTGGCCCTCTCCGCATGGAAGATTTATAGCCACGAGATGTTACAAAGGCGCTAAACCCGAAATACGGTGCACATTATATAACCGCGATCTTGAAAATCCATTATGCATTTCAAAGCCTCAAATTTATAGGAAGGGATTGAATTTGGGATTAGGTTGGGGAATACAACTGATAAAAGCCACTTTTAACCTAAACATGTCCCCTTTAATTATGTATTGACCTGTTGGATCTAATGGACCCTATAATATCTGCGTATCCATCACTGTCGATAGGTAATGTTGGAGCTGGAGCAGTTCGTAGTCATTGATAATATATGCACTGTCCCTTTAAAATGAAGCGGCGGTCTTTACTTGTAAGCCTTAGGTTGGGAGTAGTATTGCAGTTGACTCGCATTCACTTCAATGGGACTGAGCTGCAGTACCCAAGGACGGCCACTATGCTGTGTATTGAGCTCAGAACACTGGTAACATCTCATCAGTGGAGGATGCAGGGTGTCGGATCCCCTTTAAGACTATAGACAGGTGAGCTTTATGGCCATTTTTTTATTTTTCGTCAACAATTTGTGCTTTGAACAGACCAGCCATCATTTAATGGTTGAACTGATCTTCAAAAGAAAATCAAAATGCACATGGGTTATTCTCCAGAATAAAAAGCCTTCCCCCATATCCATGCTGTTCCCAGGTGTCAGAGCTCAGCTGTTCTTCCCTTCACGTCTCCAATGGGTACCCAGCCGTATACAAAATACACTAACTAAAAGAACACCTGAGAAGGTCCCCGAGGCCCGAACGTGTCTGGGGGAGTCCAAAACCATTGCTGAGATTTCCTGATGGCCATTGAAATAAATGTATCTGATGTGATGACTTCTTCATCTTTAAAATAAATGTATCCAAAAAACATTTTTATGAAGCTGTCTTCTATCTTCTCAACTCTCCCTAGAATCGTTGTCCTGTAAGGTGTCATAGATAAAAATTAAAAAATTTTGGGAAAAAAAATTTTCTCTCTTGATTGACAAATTATGGATGTGGTTTCTTTTAGAAGCAATTGGAAATCACGCAAACTCTATTGACTTGAATGAATGTAGTTTAGAGCTACAATGTTTCTTCTCCAAAAAAGTAAGCAAAAAAGAAGAGAACTCCTAGACACCCAGCTTCAGCTCGTGACATCCAAGACACCCAGCTTCAGCACGGGACATCCTAAACACCCAGCTTCAACGCAGAACATCCTAGACACCCAGCTTCAGCTCGGGACATCCTAGACACCCAGCTTCAGCTCGGGACATCCTTGACACCCAGTTTCAGCTCATGACATCTTAGACACCCAGCTTCAGCTCGTGACATCCTAGACACCCAGCTTCAACGCGGAACATCCTAGACACCCAGCTTCAGCTCGGAACATCCTAGACACCCAGCTTCAGCACGGGACATCCTAAACATCCAGCTTTAGCTCGGAACATCCTAGACACCCAGCTTCAACGCGGAACATCCTAGACACCCAGCTTCAGCACGGGACATCCTAAACATCCAGCTTCAGCTCGGAACATCCTAGACACCCAGCTTCATCTCAGGGCATCCTAAGCACCCAGCTTCAATGCGGAACATCCTAGACACCCAGCTTCAGCTCAGAACATCCTAGACACCCAGCTTCAGCTCAGGGCATCCTAAACACCCAGCTTCAACGCAGAACATCCTAGACACCCAGCTTCAACGCGGAACATCCTAGACACCCAGCTTCAGCTCAGAACATCCTAGACACCCAGCTTCAGCTCATGACATCCTAGACACCGAGCTTCAGCTCGAGACATCCTAAACACCCAGCTTCAGCTCGAAACATCCTAGACACCCAGCTTCAGCTCGAGACATCCTAAACACCCAGCTTCAGTTCGGAACATTCTAGACACCCAGCTTCAGCTCGGGACATTCTAGACACCCAGCTTCAGCTCCAGACATCCTAGACACCCAGCTTCAGCTCCGGACATCCTAGACACCCAGCTTCAACGCAGAACATCCTAGACACCCAGCTTCAGCTCAGAACATCCTAGACACCCAGCTTCAACGCGGAACATCCTAGACACCCAGCTTCAGCTCAGAACATCCTAGACACCCAGCTTCAACGCGGAACATCCTAGACACCCAGCTTCAGCTCAGAACATCCTAGACACCCAGCTTCAGCTCATGACATCCTAGACACCGAGCTTCAGCTCGAGACATCCGAAACACCCAGCTTCAGCTCGAAACATCCTAGACACCCAGCTTCAGCTCGAGACATCCTAAACACCCAGCTTCAGTTCGGAACATTCTAGACACCCAGCTTCAGCTCGGGACATTCTAGACACCCAGCTTCAGCTCCAGACATCCTAGACACCCAGCTTCAGCTCCGGACATCCTAGACACCCAGCTTCAGCTCCGGACATCCTAGACACCCAGCTTTAGCGCAGCACATTCTAGACACCCAGCTTCAGCTCTGGACATCTTAGACACCCAGCTTCAGCTCAGAATATCCTAGACACCAAGCTTCAGCTTCGGACATCTTAGACACTCAGCTTTAGCTCCGGACATCCTAGACACCCAGCTTCAGCTCCGGACATCCTAGTCATCCAGCTTCAGCTCAGATATCCTAGACACCCAGCCACAGCTCTGGACATCCTAGACAATCAGCTCCAGCTCCAGACATCCTAGACACTCAGCTTCAGCTCCAGACATCCTAGACACCCAGCTTCAGCTCCGGAAATCCTAGACACACAGCTTCAGCTCTGGACATGCTAGAGACCCAGTTTCAGCTCCAGACATCCTAGACACACAGATTCAGCTCCAGACATCCTAGACACCCAGCTTCAGCTCTGGACATCCTAGACACCCAGCTTCAGCTCAGGACATCCTAGACAATCTACAAGGAACCCCACATTTTGAGGTCCAGCTGGTGAAGTTTTTGCACTCGTGCTACCAAAAAAGTATTTCTATGGTGGCTTCCATAGGATCTGAGATATGGGTAGGTATTAGTTATTCCACAACCTCCATCAGACTGGCCTAGTGTAGAACCATCAAAGTTGACATCAGAAAGGAGCAACTCTGACTCATGAACCTCAGGAAGAAGCGAGAGATGTTGAGTATAGCAAAAGGGAACAAAACCTATTCCCCTTTTCTCCCTGAGATATTTCAGACCTAAAGATAACCCCTTAGGCAATATTCAGTTTTTTGTGCAGATCTGTTCTAAAATCCTCATCAAAAAACTTCTTCAAGAACACCCAGAAAATATCCTATTCATTTTTATAGGAAGTCCACTTAGCTGTTGTCCAAAAAAAGGAGTGTTTCCTGTAGAGGTATCTTCTCAAGATAAGTTGGTGTGGACATAGCCTTGTAGTGACCCCACCAGCTCCACTCAGTTTTCACTTGGATTTGGCAGTGCTTGTAGTCATTCGTCCATGCTCCAATGACCACCATCATTACCTAAAACAAAGACGATGAGGCTGTGGAGAACACAGATTTCTGGTAGATCCAAGAAGTCATTGTGGTGGCATAGAGGGTGCCCTCTGAGGGCTCATTGCGATCAAAGAAATTTCTGATCCACTTCTATCCATTTATCCGGTCATCGATGGTCTTCCCAACTCATACATTGAGTAGAGCATCTGGAGAGACTGGAAAGATCACAAACTGGACCTCCATCCTTGGAGAGCCTCCTTTCTCCTGAACCCCTCAATATTACAGTTCAGGATATTAATGGTCCAATTACTTTTGTGAATATTCAGATTTTTAGAACATTTTTAAATTTTTGTGAATATTTTTCAAGTAGTCATTGCCCACCATCACGTGTCCCCTTTTAATGATCAACGAGGCTTCAAAAGAACGAGGTTTACAAGTCTTTCGAGGAAGAGCTCATTATCTGGAGGAACGTCTTCCCTATCTCCTTTTTCTTCGTCATTGTCGTTCTCAGTTTCCACCTACGGAGGGGAAGCCTTGTTCCTGGAAACCGCGTTTCGCTCATTAACTATTCATTAAATTAACCTGTTCAATGAAAACAAGTAGTTCCCCGAAGGACTAATGAAGCTGCTGCTTCCTATAGGTTTTTTATCTTCTCGTTGACTCGGCTCGCTGTGGGTGATTTGCTGGATTGAACTGTTTTTGAGGGATAGGTTTACAAGGCACGGATGAAGGAGAAAGATCAGAGAGAAGCCCATAGAAGTAGATGAAAAAAAAATCAAAAAGATTCAAAAACATAAAATATATGAGCATTAGTTAGTTCTGATTCATATGGGAATAATCCTGATTAATCTTAGCTAAAATATTCATTTCACCAATTCTCACAGCAAAGTTACAGATGGTAAAATCGGGGTTGTATCTCTTTAAAATGGCAGCTGATGTATAGCGGTACAAATAATCTAAAAGAATAATATAAAGTTTTTTCGAGTTTTACTTGACATGATTTTATATGGTTTCTTAATCAAAGAACCAAGCGTGCGGTCACATGGCGATCTCTGCCGCAGGGATTTATGGCAATACATTATTTAATAATCTCTATGGACAATAGAAAGGTGAAAAGGTCATCGGGTCCATTACCAGATTGTCCTTTATAGAGCAGCACTTTAATGACTGTCAATAGCATATTACTATACTCCGCCAAATAGTACAGAGAACCAATATCATAAAAGGTAAAAAATATATATATACTTGTCTATTCAAATAATTATACTCTTAGGAGCAGTATTATAGTAGTTATATTCTTGTAACATAGTAACATAGTTAGTAAGGCCGAAAAAAGACATTTGTCCATCCAGTTCAGCCTATATTCCATCATAATAAATCCCCAGATCTACGTCCTTCTACAGAACCTAATAATTGTATGATACAATATTGTTCTGCTCCAGGAAGACATCCAGGCCTCTCTTGAACCCCTCGACTGAGTTCGCCATCACCACCTCCTCAGGCAAGCAATTCCAGATTCTCACTGCCCTAACAGTAAAGAATCCTCTTCTATGTTGGTGGAAAAACCTTCTCTCCTCCAGACGCAAAGAATGCCCCCTTGTGCCCGCACCTTCCTTGGTATAAACAGATCCTCAGCGAGATATTTGTATTGTCCCCTTATATACTTATACATGGTTATTAGATCGCCCCTCAGTCGTCTTTTTTCTAGACTAAATAATCCTAATTTCGCTAATCTATCTGGGTATTGTAGTTCTCCCATCCCCTTTATTAATTTTGTTTCCCTCCTTTGTACTCTCTCTAGTTCCATTATATCCTTCATGAGCACCGGTGCCCAAAACTGGACACAGTACTCCATGTGCGGTCTAACTAGGGATTTGTACAGAGGCAGTATAATGCTCTCATCATGTGTATCCAGACCTCTTTTGTATAAATCATTTTTATTGGTCACAGCAGTAAAGAATAAAGGTAAACTGTACAAACTTATAAATCAGTGCAATGATAGGCAATAATTTTAAGTCAAACAAGAAGAGCATAGTTACATTTATCTCTTGCGATATACTTTTCTGATTAATAATGCTCTTGACTATCCCGAAATTATGAATTATTAACATTAAAGAACTACCGGGATAGTTGGTAACAATTCTTAGCTTCCTTTGTAAATATTTAAAATATAATATGTGTAATCAAAACCGGATATGAGGAGGACAAACATAGAAAGTAAGATAGAGGGAAGAAAAGAGGGTAGAAAGAAGAAGAAGAGAAGGGTAATTGAGGGGGTGAGGAATTCAGGGAAGGAGTGTGGCTACCCCCGTAGCCCAGCGGACAGGATACATGCCGAGAAACGGCCCGAAGGCATACGACAATAAGCTACATAGTGTGTCGGGTTCTGGAAACCCAGAGATCCAGTTCAGGAGTTTCCCTAAAAGCGATCCAAGGGGCCCATATGTTGTAGGTTTTCTCTACGTTACCTGGTGACTGGTTTATCAACTGCTCCATTCTATAGATGCTATTAAGTTCTGCCACAAATTCTATACGGGTAGGAAATTTTTCTTGTTTCCAAAACCTAGGGATCAGATTTCTGACTGCGGTAAGAAAGTGTCTGAGGATACCCCTCTTGAACCTAGATATTGATAGGTCGCATAGAGACAGCAATGCTAGACCTGCTGAAGGTTGGATCTGTGTGATAGACAACTTATTACGAAGTTCAAAGACGGCCAACCACAGATCCTTTACGGGGGGGCAATCCCACCAGATATGCATGTAAGAGCCTATTTCCTTTAGACATCTCCAGCAAGTGTCAGGGGTCGTGGGGAACACCGCATGCACCATGGCGGGGCATCTATACCATCTTGCTAGAATCTTATAGCTCCTCTCCTGTGATACCGCGCATAATGACGATCTGGAAGAGAAGAGAAGAATTTTTCCCCTGTCTTCAGATGACAAGGGCCTTCCCAGATCGCCCTCCCATTTCGAGAAAAACAATGGCCAACCCTGCAGTGGAGCCCTCCCCTCTTGGAAAATTTTATATAGCAGCGAGACAGTATGATCCGGGGGATTTGCTGATGTACAAAGCATCTCAAAGGGAGTTAGCGGCCTGTAGATGTTGGTTTGTTTAGAGATTGAGTGGATATAACTTTTTAGTTGTTCATAGAAGAACCAATCAGTGGAGTGAGATTCTTCCTCCGGGAATAATTCCCGAAGGGACTTCATCCCAGTTTCTTTTAAGTAATCATGGATGATGGGTTTGGAGTCTTTTCTCTTATTTAGAAATGTCTCTCTATTCAGCCCTGCTGGAAAAGCAGAGTTGTCATAAATTGGAATTAAGGGGCCTGGGAGAGTTGTGATCTGAAGGTCTTTGTTCCGGTTTTTAATGAGAAGCAATATGTTTCGCGTGAGGAAAGGTATGTAGGTGCCCGATCCTAGCCCCCTGCCTCCTGTCCAAAGAACAACTTGGGAGTCGCATCCGTTAAGATCGTTTTCTAGGTTTACCCACATTTTGCTATTTTTACTGTGATAAAGGTCTAGGATACAGGTTCCTATTGATGCATAACTATAAATCGCGAGATCCGGGAGACCCAATCCACCTGTCAGTTTAGATCTACTTAATGTTGTATATGAAATACGTGCCCGATTATGAGACCAAATAAAACGAGTAATTATTTGTTTAAGGCGGGAAAAGAAGGAAGCTGGTAGGTATATGGGGATTGTTTGGAAAAATATAAGAGGCGAGGTAAGAGGTCCATCTTAACTGCATTGATCCTACCCAGCCAGGACAATTGGAGCTTGTGCCATCTCTCCAAGTCTGAGTTTGTTTTTTGTAGGGTTGGTGTAAGGTTGGTTTCAAACAGTTTAGAAGTTTTGCTTGTTATTTTAATACCTAAATAAGTAAGGGAATCAAAGCACCATTTAAATGGAAAGGACCTCCTTAATTGATCCACCAAGGGGAGTTGGAGTGAAATGTTTAGGATTTCGGATTTATGGGAATTCATTTTGAAGTTACTTAGGTGACCGAATTTATGTAGCTCCGAAATGATATTTGGTAGGCTCGTAGAGGGGGATGTAATGTATAGCAGGATGTCATCTGCAAAAAGCGCTAGTTTATGTTCTTCAGAACGTAATTTTATACCAGTGATTGATGGGTTGTTTCTCAGGGCCACGGCTAAATGCTCCATTGTTAGGATATATAGGAGGGGAGAGAGTGGGCACCCCTGCCTTGTACCATTCCTGATCGGGAACAATTCCGATAATGTGCCGTTTACCTTGACCTGGGCACTAGGACAAGAATATAGGGCGGAGATCCTACGCAGCATGTTTTCTTTTAGGCCAATTTCCTCTAGGGTCTGGGAAATAAATTCCCAATGGACCCGGTCAAAGGCCTTTTCCGCATCTATTGACATGATACACAGGGGGTCCCCCTCTCTGCCCGCTCTGTCAATTAGAGAAATGGTTCGGATTGTGTTGTCCCTTGCCTCTCGCCCTGGGACGAAGCCCACCTGGTCCTGGTTTATTAGTTTTGGTAAAAGAGGGCATAATCTATTGGCTAACATTTTTGCATATATTTTGATATCCAGATTTATTAAAGAGATCGGGCGGTAATTTTCGCACATAGAAGAGTCCTTGCCAGGCTTAGGGAGAACTGTTATGTGAGCGATGAGTGCCTGTGTAGGGAAAGAGCCCCCAAGAGAGACAAAATTACAGGCCTTCAGAAGTATTGGACTAAGCAGTGGGTTGAACGACTTGTAGAAGCCTGCCGAGAACCCATCAGGGCCCGGGCTCTTGCCCTGTTTCAGGGCGCTAATGGTTTCAGACACCTCCTCCACTGAGAATTCCTTTTCAAGATCTAGTAGATCGCCTTCTGGCAGAATGGGTAGTTTATGTTCCTGTAAATATGATTTGATTTTGTTACGGAGAGAATGTAGTGGGGCCTCTTTATAGTGACCCGCTATGTTGTATAGAGATTTATAGTATTCGCTAAAGTTGGAGAGAATATCTTTGGTGTTAAACACTTTCTTCCCCTCTTTGTTTTTGATAAAGGGAATATAGGTATTGGGATTACGTTGATTAAGGGCTCTGGCCAAGAGTCTACCACTTTTATTGCCTAGCTGGTAAAAGCGGCTCTTGAGTCTTTCTCTGAGGCATTTAGATTTTTGGTCTATTAAAGATAGCAGTTTTTGTCTGGCCGAGGAGAGCCTAGCAAATGTGCTGGCCTCAAGGTCTCGTTTGTGTTTATTTTCTAATTGGTGGATTTGTTCTGTTAAGCTAAGTATTTCTGCCGCTCTTACTTTTTTTAACCTAGCGCCATGAGAGATGAGGACGCCTCTTACTACACTTTTCAAAGCCTCCCATTTTACAGTGGGGGACGTGGTGTCTTCCTCGTGGTCAGTCAGGAAATCTGTAATTGTTTGATCAATCTTGGATTTACATATGGGATCCTGTAACAGATCCAGACCTCTTTTAATGCACCCCATGATCCTGTTTGCCTTGGCAGCTGCTGCCTGGCACTGGCTGCTCCAGGTAAGTTTATCATTAACTAGGATCCCCAAGTCCTTCTCCCTGTCAGATTTACCCAGTGGTTTCCCGTTCAGTGTGTAATGGTGATATTGATTCCTTCTTCCCATGTGTATAACCTTACATTTATCATTGCTAAACCTCATCTGCCACCTTTCAGCCCAAGTTTCCAACTTATCCAGATCCATCTGTAGCAGAATACTATCTTCTCTTGTATTAACTGCTTTACATAGTTTTGTATCATCTGCAAATATCGATATTTTACTGTGTAAACCTTCTACCAGATCATTAATGAATATGTTGAAGAGAACAGGTCCCAATACTGACCCCTGCGGTACCCCACTGGTCACAGCGACCCAGTTAGAGACTATATCATTTATAACCACCCTCTGCTTTCTATCACTAAGCCAGTTACTAACCCATTTACACACATTTTCCCCCAGACCAAGCATTCTCATTTTGTGTACCAACCTCTTGTGCGGCACGGTATCAAACGCTTTGGAAAAATCGAGATATACCACGTCCAATGACTCACCGTGGTCCAGCCTATAGCTTGTACATAGGGGCAGTATTATAGTAGTTATATTCTTGTACATAGGAGCAGTATTATAGCAGTTATATTCTTGTATATAGGGGCAGTATTATAGTAGTTATATTCTTGTACATAGGAGCAGTATTATAGTAGTTATGTTCTTGTACATAGGGGCAGTATTATAGTAGTTATATTCTTGTACATGGAGCAGTATTATAGCAGTTATATTCTTGTACATAGGGGGCAGTATTATAGTAGTTATATTCTTGTACATAGGAGGCAGTATTATAGTAGTTATATTCTTGTATATAGGGGCAGTATTATAGTAGTTATATTCTTGTACATAGAGGCAGTATTATAGTAGTTATATTCTTGTACATAGGAGCAGTATTATAGTAGTTATATTCTTGTATATAGGGGCAGTATTATAGTAGTTATATTCTTGTACATAGGAGCAGTATTATAGTAGTTATATTCTTGTACATAGAGGCAGTATTATAGTAGTTATATTCTTGTACATAGGAGCAGTATTATAGTAGTTATATTCTTGTATATAGGGGCAGTATTATAGTAGTTATATTCTTGTACATGGAGCAGTATTATAGCAGTTATATTCTTGTACATAGGGGCAGTATTATAGTAGTTATATTCTTGTACATAGAGGCAGTATTATAGTAGTTATATTCTTGTACATAGAGGCAGTATTATAGTAGTTATATTCTTGTACATAGGAGCAGTATTATAGTAGTTATATTCTTGTATATAGGGGCAGTATTATAGTAGTTATATTCTTGTACATAGGAGCAGTATTATAGTAGTTATATTCTTGTACATAGAGGCAGTATTATAGTAGTTATATTCTTGTACATAGGAGCAGTATTATAGTAGTTATATTCTTGTACATAGAGGCAGTATTATAGTAGTTATATTCTTGTACATAGGAGCAGTATTATAGTAGTTATATTCTTGTACATAGGAGCAGTATTATAGTAGTTATATTCTTGTATATAGGGGCAGTATTATAGTAGTTATATTCTTGTATATAGGAGCAGTATTATAGTAGTTATATTCTTGTACATGGAGCAGTATTATAGTAGTCATATTCTTGTACATAGGAGCAGTATTATAGTAGTTATATTCTCGTACATACGGGGCAGTATTATAGTAGTTATATTCTTCTACATAGGAGCAGTATTATAGTAGTTATATTCTCGTACATACGGGGCAGTATTATAGTAGTTATATTCTTGTATATAGGAGCAGTATTATAGTAGTTATATTCTTGTACATAGTGGCAGTATTATAGTAGTTATATTCTTGTACATAGGAGCAGTATTATAGTAGTTATATTCTTGTACATAGGTGCAGTATTATAGCAGTTATATTCTTGTACATGGAGCAGTATTATAGCAGTTATATTCTTGTACATAGGGGCAGTATTATAGTAGTTATATTCTTGTACATAGAGGCAGTATTATAGTAGTTATATTCTTGTACATAGAGGCAGTATTATAGTAGTTATATTCTTGTACATAGGAGCAGTATTATAGTAGTTATATTCTTGTACATAGGAGCAGTATTATAGTAGTTATATTCTTGTACATAGAGGCAGTATTATAGTAGTTATATTCTTGTACATAGGGGCAGTATTATAGTAGTTATATTCTTGTACATAGGAGCAGTATTATAGTAGTTATATTCTTGTATATAGGGGCAGTATTATAGTAGTTATATTCTTGTATATAGGAGCAGTATTATAGTAGTTATATTCTTGTACATGGAGCAGTATTATAGTAGTTATATTCTTGTACATAGGAGCAGTATTATAGTAGTTATATTCTCGTACATACGGGGCAGTATTATAGTAGTTATATTCTTCTACATAGGAGCAGTATTATAGTAGTTATATTCTCGTACATACGGGGCAGTATTATAGTAGTTATATTCTTGTACATAGGTGCAGTATTATAGCAGTTATATTCTTGTACATAGGAGCAGTATTATAGCAGTTATATTCTTGTACATAGGAGCAGTATTATAGTAGTTATATTCTTGTACATAGGAGCAGTATTATAGCAGTTATATTCTTGTACATAGGGGCAGTATTATAGTAGTTATATTCTTGTACATAGGAGCAGTATTATAGTAGTTATATTCTTGTACATAGGGAGCTGTATTATAGTAGTTATATTCTTGTACATAGGGGCAGTATTATAGTAGTTATATTCTTGTACATGGAGCAGTATTATAGTAGTTATATTCTTGTACATAGGAGCAGTATTATAGTAGTTATATTCTCGTACATACGGGGCAGTATTATAGTAGTTATATTCTTGTACATAGGGAGCTGTATTATAGTAGTTATATTCTTGTACATAGGGGCAGTATTATAGTAGTTATATTCTTGTACATGGAGCAGTATTATAGTAGTTATATTCTTGCACATAGGAGCAGTATTATAGTAGTTATATTCTCGTACATACGGGGCAGTATTATAGTAGTTATATTCTTGTACATAGGAGCAGTATTATAGTAGTTATATTCTCGTACATACGGGGCAGTATTATAGTAGTTATATTCTTCTACATAGGAGCAGTATTATAGTAGTTATATTCTCGTACATACGGGGCAGTATTATAGTAGTTATATTCTTGTACATAGGTGCAGTATTATAGCAGTTATATTCTTGTACATAGGAGCAGTATTATAGCAGTTATATTCTTGTACATAGGAGCAGTATTATAGTAGTTATATTCTTGTACATAGGAGCAGTTTTATAGTAGTTATATTCTTGTACATAGGGGCAGTATTATAGTAGTTATATTCTTGTGCATAGGGGCAGTATTATAGTAGTTATATTCTTGTACATAGGAGCAGTATTATAGCAGTTATATTCTTGTACATAGGGGCAGTATTATAGTAGTTATATTCTTGTACATAGGAGCAGTATTATAGTAGTTATATTCTTGTACATAGGGAGCTGTATTATAGTAGTTATATTCTTGTACATAGGGGCAGTATTATAGTAGTTATATTCTTGTACATGGAGCAGTATTATAGTAGTTATATTCTTGTACATAGGAGCAGTATTATAGTAGTTATATTCTCGTACATACGGGGCAGTATTATAGTAGTTATATTCTTGTACATAGGGAGCTGTATTATAGTAGTTATATTCTTGTACATAGGGGCAGTATTATAGTAGTTATATTCTTGTACATGGAGCAGTATTATAGTAGTTATATTCTTGCACATAGGAGCAGTATTATAGTAGTTATATTCTCGTACATACGGGGCAGTATTATAGTAGTTATATTCTTGTACATAGGGAGCTGTATTATAGTAGTTATATTCTTCTACATAGGGGCAGTATTATAGTAGTTATATTCTTGTACATAGGAGCAGTATTATAGTAGTTATATTCTTGTACATAGGAGCAGTTTTATAGTAGTTATATTCTTGTACATAGGGGCAGTATTATAGTAGTTATATTCTTGTGCATAGGGGCAGTATTATAGTAGTTATATTCTTGTACATAGGAGCAGTATTATAGCAGTTATATTTTTGTATACAGGGGCATTATTATTGTAGTTATATTCTTGTAGATAGGGGCAGTATTATAGTAGTTATATTCTTGTACATAGGGGCAGTATTACAGTAGTTATATTCTTGTGTATAGTGGCAGTATTATAGTAGTTAATATATTGTTATATATGGGGCAGTATTATAGTAGCTATATTTTTATGTATCAGGGGCAGTATTACGGTAGTAATCTTTTTCTATATGGATGCAGTATTATACCAGTCATTTTTGTACCTAGCACCGGTATTATTTAGTGATATACTTATGGTGATCCTGTGTAAATATATAAACATTTTAATGCAAATATTATAATACAAGAAAAGAGAGGATTATTTGAATTTCTGTCTTTTTTGAGATATAAAGGGAAAAGGTAATGCAGAGCTTGGAATTCACCCAGGAAAGTGCTATAGACCTCAAACAGGCCGGCAGCGTTCTGCAGCGAGGGGGGAACAGCTTGTGTATTCCCTGCGGAGGTTCCCTGCAGTGTAAGCAGAAGGAAAAATAACTTAAAAGCTTTTTTTTCTGCTTTGAATATTCGTTTTACTTTTTTTTGGCCAGAAAAGTTGCGTTTCAGACTAAGATCTTACTTTGCATGTGTTGTAATGGGAACACGAAGCTGCGGGCTTCAATTAGTGGTGCGCACCCTTCCCCCCGTCCGCTCCGGTTCTGCATTTTTCTGCATTGTGGGGCTGCAGCTATAATACGGGTATATGAGCGCAGTATCAGCAGCACAGAGCACCGCCAGTGTCAGCAGCAGAGATTTCACAAGATGGAACAGCAGCAGAGATTTCACAAGATGGAACATCCCTTAGGAAAATTGCGCAGTCGAACAGGGTTTTCGAGCGTGACGGAGCAATCTAACATCAACGGTTAGGATTCAGTTCTCTGCTTGCTGTCGGTGAACAAGCACATGCTAGCTGTCGGTGAACAAGCACATGCTTGCTTTCATGCAGCGACTAAGCGGTTGTGCACACATAAGATTTTTTTTCCAAACCATCGTTTTCGTGCGTTTTTTGAAAAAAAAAAAAAAAGTAAATAAATAATAATTATACAACGATGATTCTTGCAAATGAGCATTTGATACAATTGTATCCAGGCTTGTCAATCTTCTGAAAGCCTGTCATGGTTATGTGGTGCAGGGCTTGAATAGTTAACGCTTGTCCTCATTTAGAGGACTTTTTTCCAGGTCACATAGCTACGCATTGGAGCTGCGTACCCCAAACGGTAGCAGATTCCTAATCAAAACTACAGTTCTTTCTTTTTGATGCTTACATCCCATCCAGCAGCGCCGGATCATTTCTCATATTTTGTAACATCTGTTGATGCCCGAGAACAAAATGTCATGTCTTCGTGACCTTTTCCAGGCCGGAGGATATGAGACGGCTCCTGACTTCTAGTCTGCGGGGATTTTCTCACTCATCACTTGCCCTATAATCATTGACTTACAAGCCAACTTCGGGCAATTTTTTTTGTTAAAAGTCACCCAAATTAACACTTAAGACCTAATAATAATAATAATAATAATAATAATTTTTATTTATATAGCGCCAACATATTCCGCAGCGCTTTACAAATTATAGAGGGGACTTGCACAGACAATAGACATTACAGCATAACAGAAATACAGTTCAAAACAGATACCAGGAGGAGTGAGGGCCCTGCTCGCAAGCTACAAACTATGGGGAAAAGGGGAGACACGAGAGGTGGATGGTAACAATTGCTTTAGTTATTCGGACCGGCCATAGTGTAAGGCTCAGGTGTTCATGTAAAGCTGCATGAACCAGTTAACTGCCTAAGTATGTAGCAGTACAGACACAGAGGGCTATTAACTGCATAAAGTGAATGAGAACATTCATTTTTTTTTTTTTTAAAATAGGCCACACAGAGATCGTTACGTTAATGCATTGAGACCTCAGTCATCTAATGCAATTTTGGAAGGACCGATCGATCATCTGACGTGTTCACCCCCAACATTGCCCCTTGTATCCTGTGAAATGTGCGTTGCTGTAGAGGGTCGCAGTTGTATCTGCGGCTCTGTATCTTCTCAATGCCAGGCAGCTGCTACAAAGTCCCGCCTCAATGTCAGGCAGCTGCTACAAAGTCCCTCAATGCCAGACAGCTGCTGCAAAGCCCCTCCTCAATTCCAGGCAGCTGCTGCAAAGTCCCTCCTCAATGCCAGGTAGCTGCTGCAAAGTCCCTCCTTAATGCCAGGCAGCTGCTACAAAGTCCCTCCTCAATGCCAGGCAGCTGCTACAAAGTCCTTCCTCAATGCCAGGCAGCTGCTGCAAAGTCCCTCCTCAATGCCAGGTAGCTGCTGCAAAGTCCCTCCTCAATGCCAGGCAGCTGCTACAAAGTCCCTCCTCAATGCCAGGCAGCTGCTACAAAGGCCCTCCTCAATGCCAGGCAGCTGCTGCAAAGTCCCTCCTCAATGCCAGGCAGCTGCTGCAACGTCCCTCCTCAATGACAGGCAGCTACTGCAAAGTCCCTCCTCAATGCCAGGCAGCTGCTGCAACGTCCCTCCTCAATGACAGGCAGCTACTGCAAAGTCCCTCCTCAATGCCAGGCAGCTGCTACAAAGTCCCTCATCAATTCCAGGCAGCTGGTACAAAGTCCCTCCTCAATGCCAGGCAGCTGCTGCAAAGCCCCTCCTCAATGACAGGCAGCTACTGCAAAGTCCCTCCTCAATGCCAGGCAGCTGCTGCAAAGTCCCTCCTCAATATCAGGCAGCTGCTGCAAAGTCCCTCCTCAATGCCAGGCAGCTGCTGCAAAGTCCCTCGTCAATATCAGGCAGCTGCTGCAAAGTCCCTCCTCAATGCCAGGTAGCTGCTACAAAGCCCCTCCTCAATGCCAGGCAGCTGCTGCAAAGTCCCTCATCAATTCCAGGCAGCTGCTGTAAAGCCCCTCCTCAATGCCAGGCAGCTGCTGCAAAGTCCCTCATCAATTCCAGGCAGCTGCTGCAAAGTCCCTCCTCAAGTCCAGGCAGCTGCTGTAAAGCCCCTCCTCAATGACAGGTAGCTGCTGCAAAGTCCCTCCTCAATGCCAGGCAGCTGCTGTAAAGCCCCTCCTCAATGACAGGTAGCTGCTGCAAAGTCCCTCCTCAATGACAGGTAGCTGCTGCAAAGTCCCTCCTCAGTGTCAGGCAGCTGCTACAAAGTCCAGCCTCAATATCAGGCAGCTGCTGCAAAGTCCCTCCTCAATGCCAGGTAGCTGCTGCAAAGTCCCTCCTCAATGCCAGGCAGCTGCTACAAAGTCCCTCCTCAATGCCAGGCAGCTGCTACAAAGTCCTTCCTCAATGCCAGGCAGCTGCTGCAAAGTCCCTCCTCAATGCCAGGTAGCTGCTGCAAAGTCCCTCCTCAATGCCAGGCAGCTGCTACAAAGTCCCTCCTCAATGCCAGGCAGCTGCTACAAAGTCCCTCCTCAATGCCAGGCAGCTGCTACAAAGGCCCTCCTCAATGCCAGGTAGCTGCTGCAAAGTCCCTCCTCAATGCCAGGCAGCTGCTGCAACGTCCCTCCTCAATGACAGGCAGCTGCTACAAAGTCCCTCATCAATTCCAGGCAGCTGCTGCAAAGCCCCTCCTCAATGCCAGGCAGCTGCTGCAACGTCCCTCCTCAATGACAGGCAGCTGCTACAAAGTCCCTCCTCAATGCCAGGCAGCTGCTGCAAAGCCCCTCCTCAATGACAGGCAGCTACTGCAAAGTCCCTCCTCAATGCCAGGCAGCTGCTGCAAAGTCCCTCCTCAATATCAGGCAGCTGCTGCAAAGTCCCTCCTCAATGCCAGGCAGCTGCTGCAAAGTCCCTCGTCAATATCAGGCAGCTGCTGCAAAGTCCCTCCTCAATTCCAGGCAGCTGCTGTAAAGCCCCTCCTCAATGACAGGTAGCTGCTGCAAAGTCCCTCCTCAATGCCAGGCAGCTGCTGTAAAGCCCCTCCTCAATGACAGGTAGCTGCTGCAAAGTCCCTCCTCAATGCCAGGCAGCTGCTGCAACGTCCCTCCTCAATGACAGGCAGCTGCTACAAAGTCCCTCATCAATTCCAGGCAGCTGCTGCAAAGCCCCTCCTCAATGCCAGGCAGCTGCTGCAACGTCCCTCCTCAATGACAGGCAGCTGCTACAAAGTCCCTCCTCAATGCCAGGCAGCTGCTGCAAAGCCCCTCCTCAATGACAGGCAGCTACTGCAAAGTCCCTCCTCAATGCCAGGCAGCTGCTGCAAAGTCCCTCCTCAATATCAGGCAGCTGCTGCAAAGTCCCTCCTCAATGCCAGGCAGCTGCTGCAAAGTCCCTCGTCAATATCAGGCAGCTGCTGCAAAGTCCCTCCTCAATTCCAGGCAGCTGCTGTAAAGCCCCTCCTCAATGACAGGTAGCTGCTGCAAAGTCCCTCCTCAATGCCAGGCAGCTGCTGTAAAGCCCCTCCTCAATGACAGGTAGCTGCTGCAAAGTCCCTCCTCAATGACAGGTAGCTGCTGCAAAGTCCCTCCTCAGTGTCAGGCAGCTGCTACAAAGTCCAGCCTCAATATCAGGCAGCTGCTTCAAAGTCCCTCCTCAGTGTCAGGCAGCTGCTACAAAGTCCCTCCTCAATGCCAGGCAGCTGCTACAAAGCCCCTCCTCAATGCCAGGTAGCTGCTTCAAAGCCCCTCCTCAATGCCAGGCAGCTGCTACAAAGCCCCTCCTCAATGCCAGGCAGCTGCTACAAAGTCCCTCCTCAATGCCAGGCAGCTGCTGCAAAGTCCCTCCTCAATGCCAGGTAGCTGCTGCAAAGTCCCTCCTCAATGCCAGGCAGCTGCTGCAAAGTCCCTCCTCAATGCCAGGCAGCTGCTACAAAGTCCCTCATCAATTCCAGGCAGCTGGTACAAAGTCCCTCCTCAATGACAGGCAGCTGCTGCAAAGTCCCTCCTCAATATCAGGCAGCTGCTGCAAAGTCCCTCCTCAATTCCAGGCAGCTGCTGTAAAGCCCCTCCTCAATGCCAGGCAGCTGCTGCAAAGCCCATCCTCAATGTCAGGCAGCTGCTGCAAAGCCCATCCTCAATGTCAGCCAGCTGCTGCAAAGCCCATCCTCAATGTCAGGCAGCTGCTGCAAAGTCCCTCCTCAATTCCAGGCAGCTGCTGTAAAGCCCCTCCTCAATGACAGGTAGCTGCTGCAAAGTCCCTCCTCAATGCCAGGCACCTGCTGTAAAGTCCCTCCTCAGTGTCAGGCAGCTGCTACAAAGTCCAGCCTCAATATCAGGCAGCTGCTTCAAAGTCCCTCCTCAGTGTCAGGCAGCTGCTACAAAGTCCAGCCTCAATATCAGGCAGCTGCTTCAAAGCCCCTCCTCAATGCCAGGCAGCTGCTACAAAGCCCCTCCTCAATGCCAGGTAGCTGCTACAAAGCCCCTCCTCAATGCCAGGCAGCTGCTGCAAAGTCCCTCCTCAATGCCAGGCAGCTGCTGCAAAGTCCCTCCTCAATATCAGGCAGCTGCTGCAAAGTCCCTCTTCAATTCCAGGCAGCTGCTGTAAAGCCCCTCCTCAATGCCAGGCAGCTGCTGCAAAGCCCATCCTCAATGTCAGGCAGCTGCTGCAAAGCCCATCCTCAATGTCAGGCAGCTGCTGCAAAGCCCATCCTCAATGTCAGCCAGCTGCTGCAAAGCCCATCCTCAATGTCAGCCAGCTGCTGCAAAGTCCCTCCTCAATTCCAGGCAGCTGCTGTAAAGCCCCTCCTCAATGACAGGTAGCTGCTGCAAAGTCCCTCCTCAATGCCAGGCACCTGCTGTAAAGTCCCTCCTCAGTGTCAGGCAGCTGCTACAAAGTCCAGCCTCAATATCAGGCAGCTGTTTCAAAGCCCCTCCTCAATGCCAGGTAGCTGCTACAAAGCCCCTCCTCAATGCCAGGCAGCTGCTACAAAGTCCATCATCAATTCCAGGCAGCTGGTACAAAGTCCCTCCTCAATGCCAGGCAGCTGCTGCAAAGTCCCTCCTCAATATCAGGCAGCTGCTGCAAAGTCCCTCCTCAATTCCAGGCAGCTGCTGTAAAGCCCCTCCTCAATGACAGGCAGCTGCTGCAAAGTCCCTTCTCAATGCCAGGCAGCTGCTGCAAAGTCCCTCCTCAATATCAGGCAGCTGCTTCAAAGTCCCTCCTCAATGCCAGGCAGCTGCTGCAAAGTCCCTCCTCAATGCCAGGCAGCTGCTACAAAGCCCCTCCTCAATGCCAGGTAGCTGCTAGAAAGCCCCTCCTCAATGCCAGGTAGCTGCTTCAAAGCCCCTCCTCAATGCCAGGCAGCTGCTACAAAGCCCCTCCTCAATATCAGGCAGCTGCTACAAAGCCCCTCCTCAATGCCAGGTAGCTGCTACAAAGCCCCTCCTCAATGTCAGGCACCTGCTACAAAGCCCCTCCTCAATGCCAGGTAGCTGCTACAAAGCCCCTCCTCAATGCCAGGCAGCTGCTTCAAAGCCCCTCCTCAATGCCAGGCAGCTGCTACAAAGCCCCTCCTCAATGTCAGGCACCTGCTACAAAGCCCCTCCTCAATGCCAGGTAGCTGCTACAAAGCCCCTCCTCAATGCCAGGCAGCTGCTACAAAGCCCCTCCTCAATGCCAGGCAGCTGCTGCCAAGGCAACTAATAATATGAGGATTCCTGTGTGCACACGATGACACGTCTAACTCAATGGAGGAAGCTGTTAGGGTTCTTGGTTGACCTCAATATGTAGACAGCAGAGTAAGACTAACGTTTCTGACATGGCCCGGCGAATTTGGAATAATCTCTTGTATGATTGTCCTGATTGATCGTCACCATTGATACATCATGGAAATTTATTAAAGAAGCATTAGTCAAAAAAAAATAAATAAAAAAAATAAATAAATAAAATAGTTTTTGGAAGTGATAAGGGAAAAGGATCTTATTTTGTGCTTTATGATAGAAGATTTCACCACCTGTCAATCAAATCCTCGAGTTCCTGTTCCTGCTGTGACTTGCTGCTGGGAGAGGGGCAGAGAGAGCTGCTGCAGCCGCAGTTTGGATACGAGGTTATTATAAGGAAAGAACGGACGCGCTGATAAGATGGAGATCTTACCTGGTAGCGGCCAACACCGGGAGCTTGGATCAGGGTCTGTGTGAGTGTTTAGGGTGGGGAGTCCCAGCGGGTCACACTTTGTTCCTCGCCTTCCGAGACCTATAACTTTTTCATTTTTTGGTCTTGGAGTTGTAACAAGACGTGTGTTTTTGCAGCACGAGCTGTAGATTTTTTCATCACCATTTTAGGGTTTGCACGACTTTTTGATATCTTTTTATACAACTTTTTTGGCGAAGGGAAGTGAATGTAAAACAACGACTCCGCCATTTCTTTTTTTTTTTCTTTACGGGATAAATATTCTGATATTTTGTTAGATGGGATGTCGATACCAAATATATTTTTTTATTTTTATAAATTTTAGTGACATTCCGGGAAAAAGGAGGAAGGCCTTCATTTAATTAGTGCTATTTTTATTTTATTTTTTTACATTTTTTTATGGTGGTGGTGTGGGGCATTCACCTAATTACAATTATTGTTACTTTCTATTTTATCATTTTTATGGCAATGGGGTGGGATATTCATTTAATTATGATTTGTTTTCACTATTTTTTTATGGTGGCGGGGGTCATTTACTTAATACTATAATTTTTTTGTCTATTTTTTGTCTATTTTTTATGTTGGTGGTGGGGGTCATTCACTTAATTCCAATTATTTTTACTTTTTCTTATATAATGTTTTATGGTGGTGGTGGGGGGAATTTACTATTATTTTTTCTTTATACTTTGTTATGGTGGTAGTGGTGGTAAAGCGGAGGCATTCACTTACTATTTTGTTGTCTTTACTTTTTAATTTTTTATCATATTTTTTTGTAGTCCCCTTGAGGGGACTTGAACCTGTGATCATTTGATCGCCTATATAATATGCTTTAATATCGTAATATTGTAAAATTACTGCTCTCCTATGAAGCCCTGCCACTGTACAATCATGGAAACAAGACACGGCGACCTTTAATATACCCCGATGGTGCCTTGACAATGTCATCCTGCACCCTGAAATGATGTTGCACCCAATAGGAATCGGGAAGGGAGACCACCCCCATTTCCAACCTCCTAAATGCCGCTGTCACAATTCAATACAGCAGCTAAGAAGTTAAACTGCTACGATCGGAAGCATCTTATGTGTAGGGGGGCTTCTCCTGACTTTCCCCAAGAGATGTCAGGAGGGTAGAAGGATCGGAATTGCCAATTAAAACCTATGTCCCGGAACTTGCCCGAGAAAATTGCCATTAGCTAAAAGTTTTATCCCACTCAGTGTCTCGGGCATATTAAATCTAGAGCCATAGGGAGGAGTCCCCTTTCTCCCCTAATCCCCCCATACAGTCAGTTCCACCCATACAACTAACAATCCATTATGTATCCTGTACTTTCTCTTATGTTTTTTTTTTCCAGTAAACACAACTTAAGCAACCAATGCCAGGTAGCTGCTGACAAAGCCAATATAAATATGTAGTGTACATAAACTTTTTTTTTTTTCGTTTACTTTTCTATGTTACTATTCCATGAAATCACAAGTCTATCCTACTTCTCGTAAAGTAATTTAAGGCAATATAATATGCTAATAACCCACTTGTTTTCTAAGTCCCCGTGCCGTAATAGGCTTATAATGATCAGAAGCAGACTTCACTGTAATAAGCGGCGCAGATTATTTGCTTTCTTATCTCCGTTTTATCATGCCGCAGACAGATGGTTCCCTGTGTATTCTACTCCAATTCTTCATAATCAAGCAAACAATGTAAATCTCCGGCAAACAGACATCTGGGAAAAACACGATCTTGGGAAAATCTATATTAATTAAAGGAAACAACAACGATCCGATACATACAACCCGTATCTGGAGTCAGATTAGAAGGATATATAGAGCTGCAACTCTCCGCTAGAATAAGAAATACCCCAGGAAATGTGCAAGTTGTCACTCAACCACCAACATGTGTGAATAGAGGGGTCTATCCACTGGGATCCCCCCAATCCAAAAGACTGGGGTGAAAAATAATTTATTCCTGGCTGCAGAGGAGCAGTCACTTCACATTGGAGTCAATAGAAGATAAAGGAGAAGCTGAGTGTATCTGATATAAGGATTGTGTGGGATTCCCAAAGATCGGACCCCCAAAGTCCATACATATATGTGAGCAATGGGGGTCCCCTTTACAAATATTGTAAGCAACTGAGCATTCAATGGCTTTGAGGAACGAACGGTCAGATCTGCTGAATTCTATCCGGGATCCGTCACTTCTTCTGCCTCGTCTCTTCTTATTACAAATGGCTGAATAATAAACCTAAAATATTCATGGGGGACAATAAATTATTGATTCCGAGGAAGTGAAATGTTCTGTTCTTTCGTCCATTCTGTGTTCTATAACTTCCACAATATCCAGGTATAAAGGGATGGATGGATGAATAGATAGTGTAGCATAGCTGGGAAAGACAGGGTTAAATCTCAGCTCCGCAGTGTTTGATTAGAACACCTGCATGGTTTCTTTTAGAAGCAGGAAGTAGTGGAATGTGTGAAGGCTGGTGAGTGTCCAGCCAAGATGTGAGCTGTGCGGAGAGAGACATGCCAGGGTCTCTCTGTGAATGGAGTGACTGGGGGAGCATCCATCTGCTGAACGTAGCAGAGGCAAATATCCATCACTGGGAGGAGTCTACTCAGGCCATGTGCATGTAAGGTGGCGGTTACCCTTATCTACCTTCTCTCTCCTTAATGCTGTTCATCTGTGTCACATGCGGCACCCTGATGTTTTACTAATGTTTTGCTATTGGTGCACTGTAATGTATTTGTCATGTACTGTAATGTGACGTATTGTGCTTTAGCTTAGGGATAGATTAGTATGTAGTGCAGGACCATAGGGGGATTAGAATAGAGGGGGCACATTAGAGATAGAGAATAGGATAGGTAAGAGTATTAGTTTAGGCACAGGCAGCAAGAAGTTAAGTAGATGGAAGGGGCGCAGGGCAGCACAGAGCAGGGAGATATAGGACAGACACTTCCTGGTTCTGTCAGATACCTGGACAGCGTGCCCAAGGGGCAGAATACATACAGTGAGACACAGGCTGTGGGGATTAAGTTTGTAGATGGCAGTAATGGGCCCCCGGCTGAATAATAGTGCATTCGGGCACCAGCTCAACAGGACCATCCCCAAGAAGGATCTGAGGTCTAAGACCGGGGTGGGAGCAGCTGAGATGGCGTTCCCGGCATCTTTCCCTATTGGAGGACAAGGGGCTGACAGGGAGCTGGTAAAGCTGAAGGTACAGATGGGACATGGACTGTCCAAAGGGACTGCCCAGATGTCAGAGGAAAGAAAAGTATAGGACACGTTGCCCTGTGTGAACTGTGCTGCTGATGTGATGGATGGCTTGCTGTTTAGTAAAGTTCAACTGTTGGAAAAGAACTGTGACTTTGTGTTGTTTCAAGGAACCTGGGAGCCAGAAGCTGGAGTATCAGATAACCAACTGTATAGCAGTACCAGGACTTTATCTTTTCATGTACAAGGTGCCTGGGTGCTCACTGACTGTTGCTTAATGAACTTGCAGACGACTACCACCCCGTGCCACCTTGTTACATGCCCAAAACACCAAGTATCAGTGGTTGCTATGGATAAATATATATTTTTTAACGCACTAGGAAGAGCTAAGCCATGTAGGAGTAGCTGGGGTCTGTTCTGTGCAGTTAGCTCCTGGACAAGACCGGGATTTATGTTTATGACTTTGTTTTTGGTGCTGTGCAATCTTTGGAAAGCAATGAAATCTGCATGTGTTTGAACCAAAACTGCATTGCCTGTGTGAACGCGTCCTAAGGAGAGAGTGAATCCCTACAATAGATAGCAGATGGATAAAATAGATAGAACATGGAAACAAATTAGATCAGGTCTGTACATTGTTGCATTTGACTCATCCCTTCACACCTTGAATCATGTTGTGACCCCAGACGCTCATTTTCTGTTCCTCTCGATATATTTTAATAACCTGCAGGATTATTTCGCCGCCATTCGCTTCCCGATAGGACTTAATATCATAAGACTAATGCCCTGTCCTCCGGGTGTAATGAGGCCGGGTCGGGACTAACATCTGAGCCTGTTAGCTTTTACATTCCCATAAACAGGAGGAATAAAGCAGAACACCAGATACAAATCTAATAGAATTCAGCGCATTGCGGAGGGCAGTGTGAACCTGGTGCAATCCGGATTACTGCTGCCTCTGATCTCTGACAATGACTCTTACAGGGGGCGGATGCATTGTGATAAACTATAATATTGGACAGGGGTCTTCTGTGACCACCCTTAGACTCTGCTGTCATATTACGCCCCATCCAGCTCTGACATTTTTGGTTCATTCAGCAGATGTATGACCCCAATATCTGCATACTACATCTGCAGTTCACTTTCACCTACACAGTGTATAAAATCTCCTTTTGCTGCCTGGAAACTGTCAACAAGATCTTACCATGGTGTTGTGTTATGTCTTAAGTCTCTGTTTTTAGTACTGTGAGTGCACAAGGGTGTAATTGTTCTGTGGCTCATTACCATAATCTTTTATCAAATATCTAATACAACCTGACCTCTGCGGATAGCTTTATAACATTTTGATATCGTATACAACTTGACTCTTTCTTATCTCCAAATAGAAGCATTCTACACACCCTTGTGCAGTCAAAGTACTAGGCTGAAATAATAGAAATACTAAGATTGTCAGAAAAAAAGTTAGCCTGTGTGCTCATAGTTTCCAGGTAGCAGTAGATATTAAATTAAACTATAGCAAAAAATAAATAAAAAGTGAATGAAATCATAATGCTAAATTACGCTCCATCCATGTCTGACACTGGCAGTTCATTCAGCAGATGTATGACCCAATATCATGAAATCATCTCTCCAGTTCTCTGTCACCTAAGTTGCATTTACAAAATTCCTTTTAGTGCCTGGAAACAGTCAACATCTTACCATAGTGTTATGTTATAATTATGCCTTAAGTCTCTGTTTAGTACTTTGAGTGCACAAGGGTGTATTTGTCCCGTGGCTCATTACCACATGCTTTTTTCTCAGATATCTGATAAAACCTGAAAACTGCTGGTGCTCCATAACATAGACAGAATATATGTAATACAACTTGACCTATTTCTATCTCTAAATAGAAGAATTCTACACACCTTTGTGCACTCAAAGTATTAAGGTGAAATAATAGTACTAGAGAAAATGCAAACTGCAGAGAGAAACACACAGGAACAGGCTCAGAGTCTGAGCAAACATGGAAAACCAGCAATGTGTGCCACAAATGTAATATGCAATAATTAGAGGCTGCGACCGGCAAATTAAAGCATAAGGTGACACAAACATTCACTGTTCTATTTTCTATTATTCTCTAAGAAAAGCTGTAGAAGTTTCCTGTCTCGTGTCATGTGACATCAGCCCATCTTGTCTGGAAACATCTCATTTCCCGGGGACAATAGGCGGAGCGGGCGAGCACAATGGGAAGACTTTAATCATATTTTTCTTTCTCCAGAGAGAACAGGACAAATCTTTACAATGTATCAGATAAAGATTATCCAGACATGTTCCGTGTTGCTCGGTCTCAGAGACCTTCTCTAATTATCTGCATAATGCGCTATGCAAATAATCCAGACGCCGCTGCCGCTGTGGGCGCAATTCACACCGAGCCGAGCTCCGATGGTATCACAGAACTGAGACGCAGGGCACAGAACAAGGATGGCTGAGGCCTCCCGTCATCTATCTATTATCTATCCATCTATCTATCTAATATTTATCTACTATCTATCTATTATCTGTCTATTATATGTCTATTATCTATCTATCATCCTCTATCTATCTATCTATCATCTATTATCTATCTATTATCTATCTATCTATTATCTATCTATAATCTATTATCTTTCCATCTAATATATATCTTATCTATTACCTATTATCTATCTATCATCTATTTATCTATCATCAATCTACCTATCATCTAACTATCTATCTATCTATTTGTCTATTATCTGTCTATTATCTATCTGTCTATTATCTATCTAACATCTATCTATTACCTATTAAATATCTATCTACTATCTATTATCTATCTATTATCTATCTATCTATCATCTATTATCTATTATCTGTGTATTATCTATCTAATATCTATCTATTACCTATTAAATATCTATCTATTATCTATTATCTATCAAGTCATGTATCAACCGGTTCCAGGAAAACTATACAAGGAGCCACGTATCAAGGTGAAGGAGCAAAACCTGAAAGCAGTCGATAACTTCACCTACTTAGGCAGCACACTTTCCCGTGAAGTCACCATAGACGATGAGGTTAATAACAGAATCGCCAAAGCCAGTGCCGCCTTCGGGAGACTGAGTAAGAACGTCTGGGAACGAAGGGGACTCAGCCTTACCACCAAGCTGAAGGTCTACTGCGCGGTGGTCCTCACCACACTTCTTGATGCTATGGGCTGGACATGTGGTCAGAAGGCCTGACAGCCGACTACCAAACCAACTGCTGTACGGAGAACTGTGCCAAGGAAAGCGAGCAGTTGGGGGGCAGAAGAAGCTCTATAAAGACTGCCTTAAGGTGTCTCTCAAAAACCTGGAAGTCAACACCAATGGATGGGAAGAGCTTGCCCTGGAACGTCCAGGTTGGCCGGGCAGGATCACCTCAGGAGCACGAGCAGCTGAAGATAGGAAAATCTTTGATGCAAAAAGAAAGCGCACTGTCCGCAAGGCACAAGTAGAATCTGGTGTACTGACCACATCTGCTTCCTCATCAGCCACCTCCGGACCCATAACTCCTAATTCTCTTCTAACCCTGAAGTCATGGTCATCTTTGACTACGAAGGACGAACATCATTATCTATCCATCTATTATCTGTCTAGTATCTGTCTATTATCTATCTATCTATCTATTATCTATCTATTATCTATCTATCTATCAATCTATCGATCTATCTATAAAGAATGGTGGAACAGCACAAGTATATAAGCTCTTCGGGTGCACGGCCTCACACACCTGGAATCTCTTCCTTGCAAAACAGTATAAAAAATAGAAAAAAATGCAGCACTCCAATACTTATCCAGATACAAAAAGGACTTTACTGGCCCTGGTGGCGTGTCAATGTTTCGGCTACAATAAGCCTTTCTCAAGCAGTGATTAGGACACACACAAGTATATAAAGGGGTATTACAATAAAACATCATTAACAAATTAAGTGCAACATATCATATTCATTATAAAAATAATTAATTCCTGTAACTCAAAGGGAAACCAGAGGGAAACAAATCCCTACCTCAAAGACAAGTGACAACAAGGAAGAGGGAACAGACTTAAGAGTGAAGATCTCGCAGAAGGTAAATTCTGACACACATATAAAAGTACTCAGTAAAGGTTTACAATTCAGTCCATGCAGTCACAGTGACTGCTTCCAAGTGCAGATAGATCTACAAAAATTCTTTAGAACCATAAAATTGAAGGAGTGGTTTAATAATAAGGTTCCATCGTGATTAAACCCGCTGATAAGGGTGGGGTTGTCGTCATTATGGACAAGGAAATGTACCTAACAGAAATCAGGAAACGATTGAATGACACTCAGGTGTACAAGAAGCTGGATAGTGATCCTAAATTTATTGTTATACAAAAAAATCAAAACCCATCTCCAAAATGCCCTTAAAGGAGGCATTATAGATCAGGACCTGCAATGATTATCTTTTAGTAGAAAATCCAAGTACTCCTGTTCTATACACCATACCAAAAATACATAAATCCTTAAAAAATCCACCTGGGAGACCCAGGGCTAGATTCGATTTTCAGTAAAATTACTAGATAAAATTTTAAATCCAAGAGCAAAACATGACATGTCTTATGTGCAGGACACTACTCACTTTCTAAATAAGTTACAAGATGTAGAATTGAAGGAGTAAGCTATACTGACCTCCTTTGACGTGACCTCACTGTACGCTTCAATTGACCATAATAAAGGGATAGAAGCAGTGGAAAGAAAACTATCAACACAGGATATATCAAGCAAAGGCAAACGGTTTATTATTGACCTTTTATACATTTTCCTGACATTTAATTATTTTTTATTTGGGAATGATTTTTATTTGCAATTGTGTGGGACCGCCATGGGGGCAAACATGGTGCCTGCGTATGTGAATATTGTTATGAGCACCATGGAGGAGGATTTCATCTGTGTCCCACCACTTTCAGAATGTACTGAGGTGGTGGCGATACATAGATGATATGTTCCTCCTGTGGACTGGAACACAAGAAGAATTGGGCAATTTCCATAAACTTTTAAATGAGCTGGATACAACTATCTATCTATCTATCTATCTATCTATCGTCTCTAGATCTGGAGTTGTTTATCCTCCATGAGTTTCGGTGACTGGCTGATCTCTGTACCTTGGTGATGGCAAAATGGCTTTTTTGCCCTCCCTATTGGCAACGTGCTACTGCTACACTGCTACATTTCTGTGCATTTTTCTATCGTACCTATAAATCTTCAGTTAGTCACACCAAAATACTTCCACTATTAGTCACATGAACCTCGCTGTTACACATGTAGCGGACGCCATATCTCAAGAAGCACTGAGGAGGGAAAGGCACCCGAGCTAAGAAGCTACCGAAACGGATGGTTGCCGACCTTCCTTACCTGTGTAAACAGGACAAAAATAAACTCACTTGGGCCCCATGTGACTAAAGGTTAAAAGAGCACAAAAACTGGGCAGCACTACATAGCAAATTCCATGCCAAAAACTGATGTATTTATTGGACCATGTGAACAGATGGCTAGGCTTTTTTTTTGTTTTCTATTGTATCTATTGTCTATGATACATTGTAACAAGTTATCAGGACGGGGGATTGTGCTGTAGGAGTGTACAGCACACATGATACATTGTAACAAGCCATCAGGATACATTTTCAACAAATCCGATCCCCAATGATACGGGGTAAAATACCGAAGAGATCCATAACATTAAAATATTTAATTTTTATTAGATCAAAAATTCATAAAAACGCATATGGAAAGCAGAGATGCCAAATAGGGGACACGAGGTGTAAATAATCATAAATAGAATAAAAGTAATGAACTAGACGGTACTTTTACTTACATATTAAAAAAAAAGGAATAATGTAAATGGCACACTAGAAAGATATATGGGTAAAAAAACACACAAAAATACAAAAAATGCTGAGCAGACCAAGAAAGGTAAAAAAAAATCTCATACTATATATTGGGTATGGGCAGTTGAATAAAAATTGGTGATGTTCTGTAATTAGCATGCTAAGATCAAAGGTGCATTTAATCAAAACCCATACTCCAAAGTTGTAACTCATTAGTCAGATAAGAGTTTTAGCAAGTGTGGATGTAAACTGTCTCATAAAGTGCTTAGCGTCATTTGTTATACCTCTAGAAAGCAGTGGCCAGATGGATCCTGTGGACTGATCACTTCAGCATCCCCTCACCCCGACGCGCGTTTCACCGTGACGTGAAGACAATGGTGTATATATTTATGGATGCCAAGTGGGGATGGAAACGATTAAGTATACATTTGCTGTATAATTGATGGGATAAGTGAAAGTGAATTGTTTGGTAATGGAATACATTATGTGAAATGAGAATTTATAATGTATGGATGCAGTGTTGCATCTTGAATATTGACCTGAGATACGGGGTGAAGATTAGAAAAAGTGTAAAATTGTAGTAAGTCATGCGCACCTCGCCGTAACACATGTAGCCGACACCATGTCTCGTGATGTACTGACGATGGAAAGGTGCCCGAGCTAAGAAGCTACCGAAACGGATGGTTACCGACCTTCCTTACTTGTGCAAACATGACAAAAACAAACTCACTTAGACCCCGTGTGACTAAAGGTTAAAAGAGCACAAAAACTGGGCAGCACTAAATGGCAAATTCAATGCAAAAAACTGATGTATTTATTAGCCGATGTGAACAGATGGCTAGGCTTTTTATTGTTTTCTACCATATCTATTGTCTGCGATTTATCTATCAATATCTGGCTGTATCTCATATCTGTCATCTATCTCAAGTCCTCAGACAGTTCTCTTCTCCTCTTTATGTTCTCCACACTTAGTGTGGTACACAAAATGCAAAGATTGAGCCAACTTCTACCCTTTTTAGCTGATTTCAGGTGTGATTTTCATATTGCCCACTCCTGTTACTTGCCACAGGTGAGTGTGAACGAGCATCACATGTTGGAAACAAAGTTGTTTACCCACAATTTTGGAAAGGTGTTAACAATTTTTGAGGTTGTGTGTGAAAATATGTCCAAATTGACTTATTTCTCTGTTTTGTTTTTTTTTAGGTTGTTTCAATATACACAAAGGAAATAAACATGTGTCTAACAAAACGCGTTTAATTGTCTGGGAGAAATACTTCATTTTCTGGAAGAAGTTCAGCACTTTCAGCCATGACTGTATCTCCTCTTGATATAATGCATCCATTACCAATTTAATATCCAATCTATCATCTCTATTTAATGTAGCTATTATCGATAATGTATCTATCAATATCCATCTCTATGTATCTGATACTTAGCAATGAATTTCTCATATTAATTTACCAATAAATGTATCAATTTCATTGTATCTCATCTCAATCTATGAATGTATCTAGAATTGATCGATCTCGCACCTCTCCGTCTTCTCCATAGATGCAGTTGTACATTGAAGTATATGGTGATGATGATGAGGAGAGGAAATCTTGTGCTCCCACTTGGCAGAAGTTTGTGCTGCGGAGCTGAATCCTCCTCCCGTCTCCCATCTCTAATCGTTGCGGAATAAAGTGCGAGTTCTGTATTTTCATGTTCGCTGTCAGAAATCCCTGGAGTGTTAATTGCTAATGATTGATAGGCCTTTTGTGACGGGCGCGCAGTGTCTGCAGGACGAGGACAGTAAGTGCTGCTGATTGATGCCGATTGTTTGCTTCTCAAGGGGAAGCGGGAAGTTTTGTGTTAAGCGGAAAGAATGGAGGATAAAGAAACGGGGAGAGAAGGAAGATGGAAGTGCAAGCGGCTCTCTAATATGATGCAACCTATGAGGTGCACGTAGCATGGAGACCCTCCCTGTCACTACTTCTGGTTCTGGCGTAGATCGTCAGAACCCTCTGTCTGATTTTGGAGGACCATTTTAGATCATATTATATTGCGTATGGGGGCCATCTGGCCCTTCCTTTATATCAGGGGAGGTTAGAATTGTGGTGCAGGAGTGTACAGCACACAGGATACATTGTAACAAGCCATCAGGATGGGGGATTGTGGTGCAGGAGTGTACAGCGCACAGGATACATTGTAACAAGCCGTCAGGATGGGGGATTGTGGTGCAGGAGTGTACAGCGCACAGGATACAATGTAACAAGCCATCAGGATGGGGGATTGTGGTGCAGGAGTGTACAGCACACAGGATACATTGTAACAAGCCATCAGGACGGGGGATTGTGGTGCAGGAGTGAACAGCGCACAGGATACATTGTAAAAAGCCATCAGGACAGGGGATTGTGGTGCAGGAGTGTACAGAGCACAGGATACAATGTAACAAGCCATCAGGACGGGGGATTGTGGTGCAGGAGTGTACAGCACACAGGATACAATGTAACAAGCCATCAGGACAGGGGATTGTGGTGCAGGAGTGTACAGAGCACAGGATACATTGTAAAAAGCCATCAGGACAGGGGATTGTGGTGCAGGAGTGTACAGAGTACAGGATACATTGTAAAAAGCCATCAGGACAGGGGATTGTGGTGCAGGAGTGTACAGCACACAGGATACATTGTAACAAGCCATCAGGATGGGGGACTGTGGTGCAGGAGTGTACAGCGCACAGGATACAATGTAACAAGCCATCAGGACGGGGGATTGTGGTGCAGGAGTGTACAGCGCATAGGATACATTGTAACAAGCCATCACGACAGGGGATTGTGGTGCAGGAGTGTACAGCACACAGGATACAATGTAACAAGCCATCAGGATGGGGGATTGTGGTGCAGGAGTGTACAGCACACAGGATACATTGTAACAAGCCATCAGGACAGGGGAATGTGGTGCAGGAGTGTACAGCGCACAGGATACAATGTAACAAGCCATCAGGATGGGGGATTGTGGTGCAGGAGTGTACAGCACACAGGATACATTGTAACAAGCCATCAGGACGGGGGATTGTGGTGCAGGAGTGAACAGCGCACAGGATACATTGTAAAAAGCCATCAGGACAGGGGATTGTGGTGCAGGAGTGTACAGAGCACAGGATACATTGTAAAAAGCCATCAGGACAGGGGATTGTGGTGCAGGAGTGTACAGCACACAGGATACAATGTAACAAGCCATCAGGATGGGGGATTGTGGTGCAGGAGTGTACAGCACACAGGATACATTGTAACAAGCCATCAGGATGGGGGATTGTGGTGCAGGAGTGTACAGCGCACAGGATACATTGTAACAAGCCGTCAGGATGGGGGATTGTGGTGCAGGAGTGTACAGCGCACAGGATACAATGTAACAAGCCATCAGGATGGGGGATTGTGGTGCAGGAGTGTACAGCACACAGGATACATTGTAACAAGCCATCAGGACGGGGGATTGTGGTGCAGGAGTGAACAGCGAACAGGATACATTGTAAAAAGCCATCAGGACAGGGGATTGTGGTGCAGGAGTGTACAGAGCACAGGATACAATGTAACAAGCCATCAGGACGGGGGATTGTGGTGCAGGAGTGTACAGCACACAGGATACAATGTAACAAGCCATCAGGACAGGGGATTGTGGTGCAGGAGTGTACAGAGCACAGGATACATTGTAAAAAGCCATCAGGACAGGGGATTGTGGTGCAGGAGTGTACAGAGCACAGGATACATTGTAAAAAGCCATCAGGACAGGGGATTGTGGTGCAGGAGTGTACAGCACACAGGATACATTGTAACAAGCCATCAGGATGGGGGACTGTGGTGCAGGAGTGTACAGCGCACAGGATACAATGTAACAAGCCATCAGGACGGGGGATTGTGGTGCAGGAGTGTACAGCGCATAGGATACATTGTAACAAGCCATCACGACAGGGGATTGTGGTGCAGGAGTGTACAGCACACAGGATACAATGTAACAAGCCATCAGGATGGGGGATTGTGGTGCAGGAGTGTACAGCACACAGGATACATTGTAACAAGCCATCAGGACAGGGGAATGTGGTGCAGGAGTGTACAGCGCACAGGATACATTGTAAGAAGCCATCAAGAAGGGGGATTGTGGTGCAGGAGTGTACAGCGCACAGGATACAATGTAACAAGCCATCAGGATGGGGGATTGTGGTCCAGGAGTGTACAGCGCACAGGATATATTGTAACAAGCCATCAGGACAGGGGAATGTGGTGCAGGAGTGTACAGAGCACAGGATACATTGTAACAAGCCATCAGGATGGGGGACTGTGGTGCAGGAGTGTACAGCGCACAGGATACAATGTAACAAGCCACCAGGACGGGGGATTGTGGTGCAGGAGTGTACAGCACACAGGATACATTGTAACAAGCCATCAGGATGGGGGATTGTGGTGCAGGAGTGTACAGCGCACAGGATACATTGTAACAAGCCGTCAGGATGGGGGATTGTGGTGCAGGAGTGTACAGCGCACAGGATACAATGTAACAAGCCATCAGGACGGGGGATTGTGGTGCAGGAGTGTACAGCACACAGGATACATTGTAACAAGCCATCAGGACGGGGGATTGTGGTGCAGGAGTGAACAGCGCACAGGATACATTGTAAAAAGCCATCAGGACAGGGGATTGTGGTGCAGGAGTGTACAGAGCACAGGATACATTGTAACAAGCCATCAGGATGGGGGACTGTGGTGCAGGAGTGTACAGCGCACAGGATACAATGTAACAAGCCATCAGGACGGGGGATTGTGGTGCAGGAGTGTACAGCGCATAGGATACATTGTAACAAGCCATCACGACAGCGGATTGTGGTGCAGGAGTGTACAGCACACAGGATACAATGTAACAAGCCATCAGGATGGGGGATTGTGGTGCAGGAGTGTACAGCACACAGGATACATTGTAACAAGCCATCAGGACAGGGGAATGTGGTGCAGGAGTGTACAGCGCACAGGATACATTGTAAGAAGCCATCAAGAAGGGGGATTGTGGTGCAGGAGTGTACAGCGCACAGGATACAATGTAACAAGCCATCAGGATGGGGGATTGTGGTCCAGGAGTGTACAGCGCACAGGATATATTGTAACAAGCCATCAGGACAGGGGAATGTGGTGCAGGAGTGTACAGAGCACAGGATACATTGTAACAAGCCATCAGGATGGGGGACTGTGGTGCAGGAGTGTACAGCGCACAGGATACAATGTAACAAGCCACCAGGATGGGGGATTGTGGTGCAGGAGTGTACAGCACACAGGATACAATGTAACAAGCCATCAGGACGGGGGATTGTGGTGCAGGAGTGTAAAGCGCACAGGATACATTGTAACAAGCCATCAGGATGGGGGATTGTGGTGCAGGAGTGTACAGCGCACAGGATACATTGTAACAAGCCATCAGGACAGGGGATTGTGGTGCAGGAGTGTACAGCACAGGATACAATGTAACAAGCCATCAGGATGGGGATTGTGGTGCAGGAGTGTACAGCACACAGGATACATTGTAGCAAGCTGTCAGGATGGGGGATTGTGGTGCAGGAGTGTACAGCGCACAGGATACATTGTAACAAGCCATCAGGATGGGGGATTGTGGTGTAGGAGTGTACAGCACACAGGATACATTGTAGCAAGCTGTCAGGATGGGGGGTTGTGGTGCAGGAGTGTACAGCGCACAGGATACATTGTAACAAGCCATCAGGATGGGGGATTGTGGTGCAGGAGTGTACAGCACACAGGATACATTGTAGCAAGCTGTCAGGATGGGGAATTGTGGTGCAGGAGTGTACAGCACACAGGATACAATGTAACAAGCCATCAGGATGGGGATTGTGGTGCAGGAGTGTACAGCACACAGGATACAGTACATTGTAACAAGCTGTCAGGATGGGGGATTGTGGTGCAGGAGTGTACAGCGCACAGGATACAATGCAACAAGCCATCAGGATGGGGGATTGTGGTCCAGGAGTGTACAGCGCACATGATATATTGTAACAAGCCATCAGGACAGGGGAATGTGGTGCAGGAGTGTACAGCGCACAGGATACATTGTAAGAAGCCATCAGGAAGGGGGATTGTGGTGCAGGAGTGTATAGCGCACAGGATACATTGTAACAAGCCAACATGATGGGGGATTGTGGTGCAGGAGCATACAGCACAAAGGGTACATTGTAACAAGCCATCAGGATGGGGGATTGTGGTGCAGGAGTGTACAGCGCACAGGATACATTGTAACAAGCCATCAGGATGGGGGATTGTGGTGCAGGAGTGTACAGCGCATGGGATACATTGTAGCAAGCTGTCAGGATGGGGGATTTTGGTGCAGGAGCATACAGCACAAAGGATACATTGTAACAAGCTGTCAGGATGGGGATTGTGGTGCAGGAGTGTACAGTACACAGGAAAGTTATTTAGAATTGAGGTCCCTAAGTGGCTGATACCTTTTAATGGCTAACTGAAAAGATGGTAACAAATTTCAGCTTTCGAGACTACTCAGGTCTCTTCATCAGGCATAGGCTAATACAATATCTGAAGAATCACATATTTATGCACAACATAGCACAGAAATGATGCCATAGGTAAGACAGGTGACATGAAGCAGAATTACCATTATGTGAGTGATAAACAGTTATGTCCATAAATATTGCAGCAGTTCATAGATATTGAGTGTGAATGTTTTATTGTCCTCTGATTGGGGTCTGGTTCTATGTTATGATGCTTGATGCTCCCACACGATCTGAGGAGCAAATTCCTTAATTGATGTAAAAAGACATAAATCCATGCGACACATTCATTCCTGCACTGAGAGTGTCACAGGTTGTCATCAGTTTATATTCCCAGCCCCTTCTGTCTCTCTGAGATTTGAAGTTACCTTTTAATACAAGTAATCTCATATCCATAATGCTGTGATCTGGGATACAAAAGTGTATTGCCACAGGTAGATCCATTCTTTTTTCTCTTATTGTGTGGCGATGAGAGTTCATTCTTGTTCTCAGTTTCTGCCCTGTCTCCCCCACATACAGACCCCCAGTTGGACATTTAGTACATATAATTAGGTACACCACATTAGAAGTGACGCAGCTGAAAGTACCTGGGATCTTGTAGTCGTGATGTGAATTGGGGATCTTTATCTTGTCCGTGGTCATTATAAATGGACAGGTTTTACATTTTTTCTGATTGCAAGGAAATGTTCCTGCAGCTGTTGGAGAGGACAGGGAGCTCCTGACAATGATACTTCTTAGATTTGGGGTCTGCCTAAAACACAGTAGTGGGGGGTCTGGAAAAATGGATTGTAAGCGGGCATCTACCGAAAAAAGAATGGATCTACTTGTGGCAAAACATTTTTATATCCCAGATCACAGCACCATGGACATGAAATTACTTGTATTACAAAGTAACCCGTTTATGCCTATTTCTCCATAGAGTGCAAGCTCTTGGGAGCAGGGTTCCCCGTAATGTTTGATTTCCTATCTGGGGTACGCAAGTTTCTCGTATTACTAATAAGACTCCGGTAGTATTGCCGACATTACACATGAAGGTGCCCGCTCTGATGACGTGTCCTCCAGAGACCGCTGGCATCAGGAGCAGATCGCTGAATTAATTAACAATTACTGGCATCTGTGCACAGAGAAACACCAGGGAAATGGATCAAATCAGCGAGCGGAACTGCAGCAATCAGCGACGTCATGCCAAGCCGAGGCTCAGACGGGCCGCGCCGCCACTTTCAGATTCTGTATCTGTGCACAAGTGATGCCACGCAGCCCCTATAAGGCGCCATAAGTGCAATGTATAGGAAAGGAGGTGGAAGACACTGAGGAGCCCACACAATGTTACACCACCGCCAACCATCTGTGGTGTCCATGAGCCCCCAATCTCTGTGTCCGCAGGAGATGGCCGGGTACGTAAGGACCACCAAAGGAAGTACCTTTAGGTTAGAAGACATGGCATAGATGTATGGCAGCCGCTCGTCTCACACTTGCCATGGTCAAGACTACATTATAAATTCTCAATTTTTCCCGCAGCATCTGAACATGATTCTGGAAATTGCATTGATGCACAAAATTCCACTTGCAAAAATTCTGGGGGTTTTTCCCGCTGATTTTTTTTTTTTCTGCAGGCGTCGGTCCAAAGAAAGCAATAGCATTCTGTTGATTATTGCAGTTTATTTTATTGCATCTTCGCCTTTTCTTATTTTTATGTGTTTTTGGTGCAGATTTGATGCAATTTTTATGCGATTTTCAGTGCAGAAATACTTGGATTTTGATGCAGATTTGATGCATTTTTATGCGATTTTCAGTGCAGAAATACTTGGATTTTGATGCAGATTTGATGCATTTTTATGCGGTTTTCAGTGCAGAAATACTTGGATTTTGATGCAGATTTGATGCATTTTTATGCGGTTTTCAGTGTAGAAATACTTGGATTTTGATGCAGATTTGATGCATTTTTATGCGGTTTTCAGTGCAGAAATGCTTAGATTCTGCACTTACCTGTAAAAACAATTGCATTTATGTTTGAATTTTTTTTCTAAATTTCTTTAAAAAAAAAAAAAAAGTGGGAAAATTCCAAAAACCGCACATTTCAACAGAAAAAAAAGAAATGGAAAAAATGCAGTGTTTCCTGCAAGTGCGAACATGGCCTTATGGTTACGGACTCCAATATCACGAATGCTTCACATACTCCCTGAACAGTCTTTGATGCAGATTTTGTAGCCATTGAATCCTTGTCCATATCCTCTGTGTGATCTTGATGGTTTGTGACTAAGTCTGTGTTCACACGATGCATTTTATTTTTTTTGCTGCGATTTTCTGACATCAGTACATACGCATTGTATGAACATGGTCCTCTACCCTCTCCCTATCTAAAAGTCAATTACAAAAGCGCCACAAAGTGACGAGACCACTAGGATGAGCGGAATTCACCTTTAAGTACCACGTTACTATGTATCATAGTGTTTAGATACTTGAGATGGAGACGGCTCCGGATCCTTCACAATATTTTAATCTCTCATCTATTAGAAGCAACCGAGTAGAACATGGACTGTAATTACCCCCTTGGAATAATCCGCCCCTCCCCCGCTTCTCGGACGTATGATGAATGGCGCCTCCATTATAAGTCCGGATGTCGGAGGTCGGTGAGATGGATAATAATATTTAATCGTCGCTCGCCCGAGGGGCAGGTCGCAAATCTGAAATATTGCTTAAACAGAAAAATTGAATTTTGCAGATGATTTACTCCATATTCACCTAGTGATTCCCCCTGTCTATTTATAGGGAGGATCCAGTCTGTCAGTGCGCCGAATGGGGAAACTTGTATTTTGCTTGACCTGAATACACGGGTTGCAGAACGCAAAGATTTCAGAAGACATTGTTGAAAATTTGAAAAGGGATCAATTAACTCACCTGTCCGGGTGCACGGCGAAATACTCCAGCACGGCGAAATACTCCAGTGCGGAGAAATGCACCAACACGGAGAAAAACTCCAGCATGGCGAAATACTCCAGCATGGCGAAATACTCCAGCACGGCAAAATACTCCAGCACGGCAAAATACTCCAGCACGGCGAAATACTCCAGCATGGCAAAATACTCCAGCATGGCGAAATACTCCAGCACGGCGAAATACTCCAGCATGGCAAAATACTCCAGCACGGCAAAATACTCCAGCACGGCGAAATACTCCAGCATGGCGAAATACTCCAGCACGGCAAAATACTCCAGCACGGCGAAATACTCCAGCATGGCAAAATACTCCAGCATGGCGAAATACTCCAGCACGGCGAAATACTCCAGCATGGCAAAATACTCCAGCACGGCAAAATACTCCAGCATGGCGAAATACTCCAGCATGGCGAAATACTCCAGCACGGCAAAATACTCCAGCACGGCGAAATACTCCAGCATGGCAAAATACTCCAGCATGGCGAAATACTCCAGCACGGCGAAATACTCCAGCATGGCAAAATACTCCAGCACGGCAAAATACTCCAGCACGGCGAAATACTCCAGCATGGCAAAATACTCCAGCATGGCGAAATACTCCAGCACGGCAAAATACTCCAGCACGGCGAAATACTCCAGCATGGCAAAATACTCCAGCACGGCGAAATACTCCAGCACGGTGAAAAACTCCAGCACGGCGAAATGCTCTAGCATGGCAAAATACTCCAGCATGGCAAAATACTCCAGCACGGCAAAATACTCCAGCACGGCGAAATACTCCAGCATGGCAAAATACTCCAGCATGGCAAAATACTCCAGCATGGCAAAATACTCCAGCACGGCGAAATACTCCAGCACGGCAAAATACTCCAGCATGGCGAAATACTCCAGCATGGCAAAATACTCCAGCACGGCGAAATACTCCAGCATGGCAAAATACTCCAGCACGGCGAAATACTCCAGCACGGTGAAAAACTCCAGCACGGTGAAATACTCCAGCATGGCGAAATACTCCAGCACGGCGAAATACTCCAGCATGGTGAAATGCTCCATCACGGTGAAATACTCCAGCACAGCAAAATACTCCAGCACGGCAAAATACTCCAGCACGGCTAAATACTCCAGTGCGGAGAAATGCACCAGCACGGCGAAATACTCCAGAATGGCGAAATACTCCAGCACGGCAAAATGCTCCATCCATGTGTGAACATAGCCTAAAGATGCCAAAATATGGAAATAATTGTCCAACTTCAAGCCCTTTAAGGACAGAATTTTGTCAAGAACTTCTCGATGGAACGCGGTGTACGACTATTGGGCATTTTGCAGTTCATTCAAGAAAGGGTATGAGGATGGGTGTAAACTCAATGAAACGGGTGTTGCTTAAAATATGGCAACAAGCAACAAACTGTGCCAAAGTTGAGGCTTCAGAAAAGTTGCAAAAGTTAGATGAAGTGTCTAAAAGTTATGTTAAAGATTATCATCCGGCAGGAGCCAATGTGAAGAATCTGTATAAGTTTTCTCTGGACTGGATTCGTAAGGGCTTTGTGTACACAGAGAAGAAAGGAAACGGCTCCTTCTTTTTGGGGGAGTTTTTGGAACAGATTTTCGTTTACGGAAACAGTTTTGAAGATTATTTCAAAAGTTTGGGGAAAGAGTTTTTTTTTCATTGTTTCCTTTTTGATTACTTTGGAGCCGACATGCACATTTTTTTTTTTCCTTCACCAAAACCTCAAATTAAAAGATTGAACGTCTTACTGTTAGTACATCTCCAACATCGCGCTAAGGGTTTTGCGCACACGGAATATTTTTGCAGAGTTTTTGGAGCAGAAACTCGCAACTTTTTGAGAAGGATTTTTGAGATTTTCCGCTGCAAAACGCCTCAGTGTGCACAAACCCCAATACTGTCACCCCATCATTTTTACCTTTTCTTTACCATCTTGGATTACGTCCCCCCAATCTGAGTAGGACATGTAGTTAAGAATCATCCACCTGCTACTACATTTATCTATTTCCTTCACTGATACACTGTAACAAAGCATGCAGGACTAATATGGATTTCCAACTTCTGCAGACACACAATTGCGACAACAAGCAGAGGCTTTGAAAAGGCTGAAAAATTGAAAAACAAAGGTGGCTAGTCCAATGGATAATGACTGGAGGCGAACCTCGTCCTCTCTCCGCTCCACGCCGGCAGGGATTAAAATCTGGACATTTGCTACAATTTGCAACATTGATAATAAATGTATCGTCCCTGATGATTCGTTCCAGCACCTTTCCCTAAAAAGTGAAAAAATTGCCAAATTTTGAAAAGTTTTAAAAAAAGTTTCCAAAGTGGCGCAAAAGTTTAACAAAAGTTTAACAAAAGTTGGCGTTACTTTGTTACTTGAGAATATGACCGGCCTGAAATGAGGTTATCGTCGAGGACGTTGGCGCGGAGCGGCACGGAGCGGAGCGACCTTCTCCTGGGACTCGGCCAATGCTTTGCCGACCTTGGGAGTCCCGTCCGTCATGGCGTCCAACCGAGCGAGTCTGTCAGTGATTCTAATTAACCTCAAGGTGACGTTCGATCGCTCCAGAGAGGAGTCTTGCGTCTGACAAGTGTGAATATTACTTTCATGTCAGTAACAAACGGCGCGGAGGATCGCGCCAGCGCGGTAAGGACGGCGGCCCTCCGCAAGGACCGCTGCGCGGGATGACCGCCGCTTCATTATATGAGCGGAGGATTGGGATCCTTGTAAGATAAATGAGAATTAATATGGAGAATAACTGGAGACCGCGCAGAATACGGGATTCTTAGATTACGGCTTATTTCATCCCTTAATTGCAACTCTCGGCCTCTAGGTGGCGCTGCGATACTTCAAACATGATTTCCTAGAAGTGTAACCAATAGGTGGCGCTATGGAAAACTGATCCTGACCATCTAAACATAAGGAGACGTGATATTATGTAAATATTCTCTAGTCACATCCAAAGCTGCATTCAGAATTTAGAATTCTGCGGACACAACCCAAGTTGCTCATACAGTCCTGCAGACGAGGACATTTTTCAATAACGATGCAGATCTTGTCATGGATGTTTGATATCGAGCGATATCTCATTATTTAAGATTAAGTTATAGAAAACTAAAAAAAAAAAACCCATCAGAGTTGTCATGGGGCCAAATAACAGTCAGCATGGGTTAAGTCATGTCAGCATCCATTGACCAATAAGTAATATTAAATGTTATCTCTTTCATGCATTCCATCTCCTCAATGGGGGGCGTCCCTATGACAACTCTTCCTGTTCAGTCTTTTAGGGACCTTATTACAGTGTATGAACCTGTTCACACCTGCAAAGAAAATAATCAGCAAATGACGTCATATGTCTCATATTTTCAATTTAGCAAAAATAATGTCTGATATATGGACAGATATACCCCTCTCTTAAAGGGACAAAAAAAAGTATCCCTTATAACTTGCTGATCGCTGGGGTTCCTTAAAGGGATAAAAATAAAATAAAAGTATCCCCTGTAACTTGCTGATCACTGGGGGTCCGACTGGGGATCCTTAAAAGTATCTCCTATAACTTGCTGATGACTGGGGGTCCTTAAAAGGGAAAAAAATAAAAGTATCCCCTATAACTTGCTGATCACTGGTTGTCCGACTGGGGATCCTTAAAAGTATCTCCTATAACTTGCTGATGACTGGGGGTCCTTAAAGGGATAAAAATAAAATAAAAGTATCCCTTACAACTTGCTGATCACTGGGGGTCCTTAAAGGGATACAAATAAAAGTATTCCCCATAACTTGCTGATGACTGGGGGGACCTTAAAGGGATAACAAAATAAAAGTATCCCTTACAACTTGCTAATCACTGGGGGTCCTTAAAGGGATAAAAATAAAATAAAAGTATCCATTATAACTTGTTGATCACTGGGGTTCCTTAAAGGGATAAAAAAATAAAAGTATTCCCCATAACTTGCTGATGACTGGGGGGTCATTAAAGGGATAAAAAAATAAAAGTATCCCTTACAACTTGCTGATCACTGGGGGGTCCTTAAAGGGATAAACATAAAATAAAAGTATCCCTTATAACTTGCTGATCACTGGGGGTCCTTAAAGGGATAAAATTAAAATAAAAGTATCCCCTATAAACTTGCTGATCACTGGGGGTCCTTAAAGGGATAAAAAAATAAAAGTATCCCTTATAACTTGCTGATCACTGGGGGTCTGACAGCACCAGTGATCCCAATATTGGGGCTCAGCAACCATGCAAGCAGGGCTCGTCCTGAATATATCACAGATTCTTTCCAGAGGCCGAGCATGAGCACATACGCTCCATTCAGGATGAGCCCCCTTTCCCAGGGTTACAAAGCCCTAATCTTGGCATTTCCGGGGGGTTTCCCAGTAGTCAGACCCCCAGCAGTCAGCAAGTTAACCTCTACTCACAAGATAGGGAATAACTTGATTCTTTGGGGTGGGGGGGGGGGAACGCCCCTTTAAGTGGGTGTTTGATTTGGAAAACCCAATTTTCTATCATGGAATTAATAATTCACTATCAAATATCCAGACAGGAGAGCGGACACAACCCCTCCATATTTTTATTTCAACGAACACCATGCAATTCTTCATTTCCCCTGTGGCGGCGCTGTAGAGCAAAAATGAACACTTTCTGCCAGGTTTGTTGGCTGATCGCTGGGGATCTCAGCAGCTGATTTTGAGGAGGTGGGAGCCCTTTAATCCTCCTGGGGGGTAACATTGCGCTTGAAGAAGGAGCTTAATTGTTATATATATATATATATATATATATCTACTTCCAAGCCATAAAGATGACATAACGTGGCTCGGACTGCACTTATATCGGAGGCTTAACGGTAATGGTTCACACTCCACGAACGAGGAACGTCTTAATAATAATGTATTGATACGGCCGGAGCTGCCGCGCTGCAGCCATTGGCCGATTCTCACCGCCAGGCATACTCCTCGTCTTCCTCTTCCCAGGCTTGATGAGATGAATAGCTATTATTAAAGTCGGCCCCGGCCCCCCGTTAAGATAAGAATCCGACAGAACGCGGCTTTTTCACCGTCGAGCCCCCCCCCAGTAGAGTGTCATTCCCGGGGTCATTAATGAGTGTCATTAAACTGAATCAATCGTGGCGATTAAGTTACTGTTTGGAAACGACTTTGCGTGAACCGCGCCGGCACGGAAAAAGAAATCCAATTTCTAAATTCTGACATCCTGATTGATGGGCCGATGCCTCGTTCCCAGTGGCGGAGGATTTGTGGAGTCGAGCGCTCAAACGAGACTTCTCTTGGTGGTGATGTTGGAACTTCCCGAGCTGAGATGAAATGTGAAAATTAGAAACTGACAACCAGGAACAGAAATAAAAAAAGAGAATAAATTGTAAATGCCGACAGATGAGGAAGGCCGGGAAAAAAAGAAAAAAGTGTCTAAAACGACTGCGGAATCTGGAAAACACCGAAAAAGGAAGCAGAAGAACAAAAGATAGAAGTGATGGAACTCCAGTGATACAATGTTGCAATTCTAAAAGGAACTGTCAATATTTACTAAATAAAGCGCAATCAGTAAACAATGAAACCTTCTGCAATGTTCCTATGTACTTTTGTGTTTCAGTCTCTCATTATTTCAAGATCTCTGCTTGCTGTAAGCCAAAGAAAATAATCATTGTTCAAGGGACAACTGAAGATGACGAGCGAAGATCGGGGCAGAAGACGATTTTGATCTGCTGTGGCATTTAGATCTGCACTGAAATATAATATTTCCTTTCACTGACAGCAAGCAGAGATCTTAGGAAATGGAGAATCCTTAGTTTAAATCTGTACTGATGAAAGGCTGAGGGGTCGTCGCAATGTATCATTGTAGAGGAGGATGAAGAATGAAGATCAGCCCAGGAGACACACATGGACTTATTGCTAAGAGGAATGTTTACATTCACTGACAGGAAGCAGGAATCTTGAAAATGGCGACAAGTCTATTACATAGTAACATAGTAACATAGTTAGTAAGGCCGAAAAAAGACATTTGTCCATCCAGTTCAGCCTATATTCCATCATAATAAATCCCCAGATCTACGTCCTTCTACAGAACCTAATTGTATGATACAATATTGTTCTGCTCCAGGAAGACATCCAGGCCTCTCTTGAACCCCCCGACTGAGTTCGCCATCACCACCTCCTATTATAATACTAAACAATACTATTAAAGACCCGAGATTGTTGGATATATTGCATTCGCTCCAATGAGGTTGCAGTTACGTCAGTGATATGAAGTGATGCTTCAGAATGGAATCCAACCTCAGGGTCAGTTTCAGGGGTAAAGAACCGGACAATACTCCAAAAACAGGACCCCCCAATGCATGGTCTATAAAGATTTTTTGCCATATATAATTTCATCAGTAAGGGAGCAGTGACACTGCAACATTATAATCCTTTATCACCTATAGGGATGAATGGATCAGTGGAAGTTCGGGTTTTGGTACCAGACCCGAATTTTATTCAAAAGATTGATTTGGGTACCAGAACTGTAGCCAAACTTGAACCCGATTGAAGATGATAGGTACCCAGACTTTTGAACTGAAAAATCTGTCTCATATTGTCTCCAGACTTCCTCCGGAACTCCGAACATTGCACCAAACATTCCCCGGAACTCCAAACATTACACCGAACTTTCCCCGGAACATCAACAGTGCACCAAACTTCCCCCAGAACTCCGAACATTGCAGTGGGACTTCCCCCGGAACTCCAAACATTGCACCAAACTTTCCCCAGAACTCCGAACATTGCACTGGGACTTCCCCCGGAACTCCAAACATTGCACCGAACTTTCCCTGGAACATCAACAGTGCACCAAACTTCCCCCAGAACTCCGAACATTGCAGTGGGACTTCCCCCGGAACTCCAAACATTGCACCAAACTTTCCCCAGAACTCCGAACATTGCACTGGGACTTCCCCTGGAACTCCGAACATTGCACCGAACTTCCCCCAGAACTCCGAACATTGCACCGGACGTCCCCCGAACTAGGAACGTTGCACCGGGACTTCCCCCGAACTCCGAACATTGCACTGGGACTTCCCCTGGAACTCCGAACATTGCACTGGACTTCACCCGGAACTCCGAACATTGCACCGGACTTCACCCGAAACTCCGAACATTGCACCGGGACTTCCTCCAGAACTCCAAACATTGCACCGAACTTTCCCCGGAACACCAAACATTACACTGAACTTTCCCCGGAACTCCAAACATTGCACCAAACTTCCCCCCGAACTCCGAATATTGCACCGGACTTCCCCCGAACTCCGAACATTGCACTGGGACTTCCCCTGGAACTCCGAACATTGCACCGAACTTCCCCCAGAACTCCGAACATTGCACCGGACTTCCCCCGAACTCCGAACATTGCACCGAACTTCCCCCAGAACTCCGAACATTGCACCGGACTTCCCCCGAACTCGGAACATCGCACCGGGACTTCCCCCGAACTCCAAACGTTGCACTGGGACTTCCCCCGAGCTCCGAACATTGCACCGGGACTTCCCCCGAACTCCGAACATTGCACCGGACTTCCCCCGAACTCCGAACATTGCACCGGACTTCCCCCGAACTCCGAACATTGCACTGGGACTTCCCCTGGAACTCCGAACATTGCACCGAACTTCCCCCAGAACTCCGAACATTGCACCGGACTTCCCCCGAACTCCGAACATTGCACTGGGACTTCCCCTCAAACTCCGAACATTGCACCGAACTTCCCCCAGAACTCCGAACATTGCACCGGACTTCCCCCGAACTCCGAACATTGCACTGGGACTTCCCCTGGAACTCCGAACATTGCACCGAACTTCCCCCAGAACTCCGAACATTGCACCGGACTTCCCCCGAACTCCGAACATTGCACTGGGACTTCCCCTGGAACTCCGAACATTGCACCGAACTTCCCCCAGAACTCCGAACATTGCACCGGACTTCCCCCGAACTCCGAACATTGCACTGGGACTTCCCCTGGAACTCCGAACATTGCACCGAACTTCCCCCAGAACTCCGAACATTGCACCGGACTTCCCCCGAACTCCGAACATTGCACCGAACTTCCCCCGGAACTCCGAACATTGCACCGGACTTCCCCCGAACTCGGAACATCGCACCGGGACTTCCCCCGAACTCCAAACGTTGCACTGGGACTTCCCCCGAGCTCCGAACATTGCACCGGGACTTCCCCCGAACTCCGAACATTGCACCGGACTTCCCCCGAACTCCGAACATTGCATCGGACTTCCCCCGAACTCCAAACGTTGCACTGGGACTTCCCCCGAGCTCCGAACATTGCACCGGGACTTCCCCCGAACTCCGAACATTGCACCGGACTTCCCCTGGAACTCCGAACATTGCACCGGGACTTCCCCTGGAACTCCGAACATTGCACCGGGACTTCCCCCGAACTCCGAACATTGCACTGGGACTTCCCCCGAACTCCGAACTTGCACCGGACTTCCCCCGAACTCCGAACTTGCACCGGACTTCCCCCGAACTCCGAACTTGCACCGGACTTCCCCTGGAACTCCGAACATTGCACCAGACTTCCCCCGAACTCTGAAGATTGCACCGGGACTTTCCCCCGAACTCTGAAGATTGCACCAGGACTTCCCCCGGAACTCCGAACATTGCACCGGACCTTCCCCGGAACTCTGAACATTGCACCGGACTTCCCCTGGAACGCTGAACATTGGAGCGGACTTCCAGGAAAAGTCCGTGTTCAGCGTTTAGCACTTGACACTGATTGATAATGGTACAAAATACCCCCAAAAATTCAATTCTGTGCCAAAATGCCTGATTTTCTCCCTCCTGATCCAATTATTTTTACCTAAATAAAGGCTCATTCTAATCAGAGTGCAGTTCCACTTTAAGCATCTTACCTGCGCCCCCCATATGCCTGAGCCCCCCATGTACCTTTCGCTCCATAGATATTTATAAAGGATTAAGCAACCTTTAAATATTAAAGGCTCCGCGCTGAGCAGAGCGTTGTGCCCCGATATCCGCGCCTCGTATATCCACATGACATCTCATCGCTCTGGGTGCAGAAGTCTCACAACAGATGTGGGCTCTGTTATGTAACGCCAGTCCCTATAGGGCCCCAGGAGCCCGCTTCTATATCTGCAGGGGTTTCCGTCAGCTGTTGGCTCTTATATGCCGTGGCTTCTGCAGCAGATGGCGGCACTATTTCTCGGCCCAGATTGTTTTAGATGTCGGTGCCCAGATTTCTCTGCCTCCTTTGGTGGAGTTTAGAGGATGCGCAGCAATTACTCAGAGCTCGCAGCTAATGGCTCCTCGTCTGGGGATGAATAATGCCCCCAGTGGGTGCACAGCCCTGCTGGGCGGGGGGGATCACACACCCATTCATGCCAGTTATGTGCATCGCAGGTTGTAGCAATGGAGAACTAGACCCATCTGTAACTGATCAGTAGAGGAGTGTGGCCCCCGCGTGAGGAACTGCAGGGGACACTGTGTCCCCCTTGTGAGGCATTGCAGACGCAAAGAATGCCCCCTTGTGACCGTCACCTTCCTTGGTATAAACAGATCTTGGGATAGATATTTGTATTGTCCCTTATATACTTATACATGGTTATTAGATCGCCCCCCAGTCGTCCTAATAATAATCTATCTAGGTATTGTAGTTCCCCCATCCCCATTATTAATTTTGTTGCCCTCCTTTGTACTCTCTCTAGTTCCATTAAATCCTTCCTGAGCACCGGTGCCCAAAACTGTACACAGTACTCCATGTGCGGTCTAACCAGGGATTTGTACAGAGGCAGTATAATGGTCTCAAGTTGTGATTTACCGTTATTAGGCTTGTGATTATCTAGGTGTGTAGATGAGAAACACATTTTCTGCTTTCAGAAATTACATTTGATAAATTAAAGATTGCGGTTCATGATCCCTGATCCATTATTGATTCTCCCTGTGAATCTCACAGGGGAAGATCATTGAGCATAATTTACAGGGGTCCTGTCCTGTGCACTGTGTGTGTGTTTGTGTGTGTGTGGGGGGGGGGTCCTAAACCGAGACTCTAATAACTGAGGTGGGAGCTTAGTACTAAGAGTGCTCCCTCTAGTGGTGGAAGTGAGGACGGACAAGCGGAGGGCAATAACGAGCTGCACTCACTCATGAACGCTCATTCATTATATAATGCTAAGCTTAATAGACCCGGTGTCCCTATGATAACTCTGACTGTCCTGACAAGAGTGTTATCCTGGGGACTCAGCAGATTTGATTTGTCTCAAATGAGATGAAACCTAAATATTTGTGTAACAGATTCATAAATAAATTCTTTATCCGTCCTAAACACCAGCGCCCCCATGGGGCAATTACCAAAGATCAAATCACCAGGGTATGTGAACTTTTGAGCACAACTGTAAATTACATTACTGACCCTGAGTTGCATAATGTATTATACTCCAGAGCTGCACTCACTATTCTGCTGTTGCAGTCACTGTGTACATACATTACTGATCATGAGTTACCTCCTGTATTATACCCCAGAGCTGCACTCACTATTCTGCTGGTGCAGTTACTGTGTACATACATTATATTACTGATCCTGAGTTACATCCTGTATTATACTCCAGAGCTGCACTCACTATCCTGCTGGTGCAGTCATGTGTACATACATTACATTACTGATCCTGAGTTACCTCCTGTATTATACCCCAGAGCTGCACTCACTATTCTGCTGGTGCAGTCACTGTGTACATACATTACTGATCCTGAGTTACCTCCTGTATTACACTCCAGAGCTGCACTCACTATTCTGCTGGTGCAGTCACTGTGTACATACATTACATTACTGATCCGGAGTTACATCCTGTATTATACTCCAGAGCTGCACTCACTATTCTGCTGGTGCAGTCACTGTGTACATACATTACATTACTGATCCTGAGTTACATCCTGTATTACACTCCAGAGCTGCACTCACTATTCTGCTGGTGCAGTCACTGTGTACATACATTACATTACTGATCCTGAGTTACATCCTGTATTATACTCCAGAGCTGCACTCACTATTCTGCTGGTGCAGTCACTGTGTACATACATTACATTACTGATCCTGAGTTACCTCCTGTATTATACTCCAGAGCTGCACTCACTATTCTGCTGGTGCAGTCACTGTGTACATACATTAAATTACTGATCCTGAGTTACCTCCTGTATTATACTCCAGAGCTGCGCTCACTATTCTGCTGGTGCAGTCACTGTGTACATACATTACATTACTGATCCCGAGTTACATCCTGTATTATACCCCAGAGCTGCACTCACTATTCTGCTGGTGCAGTCACTGTGTACATACATTACATTACTGATCCTGAGTTACCTCCTGTATTATACCCCAGAGCTGCACTCACTATTCTGCTGGTGCAGTCACTGTGTACATACATTACTGATCCTGAGTTACCTCCTGTATTATATCCCAGAGCTGCACTCACTATTCTGCTGGTGCAGTCGCTGTGTACATACATTACATTACTGATCCTGAGTTACATCCTGTATTATACCCCAGAGCTGCACTCACTATTTTGCTGGTGCAGTCACTGTGTACATACATTACATTACTGATCCTGAGTTACATCCTGTATTATACTCCAGAGCTGCACTCACTATTCTGCTGGTGCAGTCACTGTGTACATACATTACATTACTGATCCTGAGTTACATCCTGTATTATACCCCAGAGCTGCACTCACTATTCTGCTGGTGCAGTCGCTGTGTACATACATCACATTACTGATCCTGAGTTACATCCTGCATTATACTCCAGAGCTGCACTCACTATTCTGCTGGTGCAGTCACTGTGTACATACATTACATTACTGATCCTGAGTTACATCCTGTATTATACCCCAGAGCTGCACTCACTATTCTGCTGGTGCAGTCACTGTGTACATACATTACATTACTGATCCTGAGTTACATCCTGTATTATACCCCAGAGCTGCACTCACTATTCTGCTGGTGCAGTCGCTGTGTACATACATCACATTACTCGTGTTCGCTGACAGTCCTCTCGGAGTCCTCGCTCTCTTCAGATAATGAGTCTAATTTCCTGTGGGAACAAATGGGATTAAATCAATTAGCGCTTTTTTTCGGATGGAGACCGCGGTAGCATTGAACGTTCGTCTTCTCCCCACTTTCTCCCATATGATGTTCTCACCCTGGGGTGGTCCTGCGAAATGAAGCTCAGGCAGAGCGATAGGGGGACGAGGGCCGCGGGGTCCGACAAGTGTGGGGTCCAACAGGAAAAGCAAAGAATGGAAACTGGAGGCCGATCCCGGAGGAAGATTTGCGTTTGGAGAAATGTAACGTATAAGGAACCTTCACCTGAATGTATCAATGAGCATCAAGGACCCTCCGCCGATATTTGTAGCCGCAGAAGAGTGCGGGGTCATCGAGCCCCCGACCCTACAACAATCCTGAGCACCTTTACAGATGTATGTGTAATGCCAGCTTCAGGGGTACACCGCCCATGGTGAGGGGGCTCCACAAATGGCTATATACCTGCCAAGCGCGAGCACCACTAAGAGTTTAATTTTGATGTAGAGGCATTGTGTTTTGAGCTGGCGCTGTATGGCGGTACTATTTGGCTACTGTATGGCGGTATTATTTGGTTACTGTATGGTGGTATTATTTGGTTACTGTATGGCGGTATTATTTAAGCACTGTGTTGTGATATTTGAGCACAGAAAGGCAGTGTTATTTGGTCACTGTTTGGTGGTATTGTTTGAGCACAGTATAGCAGTGTTTTTTGCATTCTTTGATATTTATTCACTCTGCTCATATTATTTGGCCACTGTATAAAGGTATTATTTGAGCACTGTATTTAGCCACTATGTCAGTATGATTTCAGCACAGTATCGTGGTATTTTTTGAGCACTGTATGACGGTATTATTTGAGTACTGTATTTGGTCATTGTATGGTGGCATGATTAGATCACTGCTTGGCGGTATTATTTGAGTACTGTATGGCAATGTTATTCACTAGAGTACTGTATGGCAGAGTTATTTATTCATTGTATAGTAGTATTATTTTAGGACTGCATGGCTGTATTATTTGAGCACTGTATTTGGACATTGTATGGCAGTGTCATTTGGTCACTGTATAGGGGGACTCTATGGCAGCGTTAGTCAGTCACAGTATCGTGGTATTATTTGAGAAATGCATGACGGTGTTATTTGGACACTGTATGGCAGTATTATTTGAGCACTAGTTGGTGGTTTGATTTGGTCACTGTATGGCAGTGCTATTTATTCACTGTATCGTGGTGTTATTTGAGAAATGCATGGCAGTGTTATTTGGTCACTATGGCAGTTTTATTTGATCACTATTTGGTGGTTTTATTTGGTCACTGTATGACAGTGTTAATTATTCACTCTATACTGGTATTTGAGCATTGTATCGCGGTAGTATTTGAGCACTATTTGGTGGTATTATTTGGTCACTGTATGGCAGTGTTAACTATTCACTGTATACTGGTATTTGAGCATTGTATGGCGGTATTATTTGAGCCGTATTCGGTGGTTTTATTTCGTCTCTATTTGATGGTTTTATTTGGTCACTGTATGGCAGTGCTATTTATTCACTGCATAGTGTTATTTGAGCATTGTATGGTGGTATTATTTGAGCACTGTATTTGGTCACTGTATGACGGTATTATTTCAGTATGCCGTGCAGCTGTCACACGGCATAAATCCGTCTCCATCTATCTGATTGCAGTTACTTTTGCAGTCTCTAGGGAGAAGACCCGGTTACTCGAGTTTCAATCCACCGGAGGTCCGTCTGTGTCCCTGAATATTCATGAAGCCCCCAATAGACTCCTCCAGATCTGAAGTGCAAATGGGAAAATAATTTCCAAGCTTTCAAGCCACTTCCAACATTTCGTCGGCTCAGTCGGGGTCATCACCTCTCAACATGGTTGGATCGCTGCCAATCGAAACAGTCGCCATGGAAACAACCTCTCAGCAAAATCCTTAAAAGCCGAAGTCCATTTCCACAACACTTACCGGAAGAGGAATAAGGACAAACCACAAGGAAAGTCATCCGACTCCCCAAAAACAGTGGAAGTAACTGTATCCCTACCCTGTTATTGGGTCTGTCAGCCCAGCGTTGACACAGTCCAAGTGACAACCAGTATCATTTTTCTTGCAGCTTTAGATGTGTTTGGAGAATAAAACACGGTGTAACAAAAGTTTTTGCAAAGTTACGCTGCACGATCTGTACATTTCCACCATGACATCAATGATCCGTGTGTTCTGCCCAGTGTCCTGCCCAGCGACAGGGACCGTCCCCCTGTCAATATCTCCGTATTAACTGCTAAAAGTTCTGCTGAGTGGAAAGACGTATAATTTCCCATTTACATTCAGGTCAGACGAGGTCGCACCTGCTCCAGCAGATTACAGGTTCCGTCCGCGCCACTCCACTGCATTCGAGCCCTCTCACCTCCTCCTGACATTCGGAAATGCAGATTTCAAGGGCTCCTCTTCTCGGCACCGCTGATTGCATCGCCATGTTTTACTGCGTACGAACGTCTGGATTTATCTACAACTTCAACTTTAGATCTGAGCCCTTCTGAGAATTTAAAAGGACCCTAAAAAAAATTCAAGTAATTTCTCCCCATTCACCTACCCAGATGCCCCCCCCCTTCAATCTTCTCTACCCCGTATGAAGTCCCCAAATCTTGAAACAATTTTTCCATCATTTCCCCACTTAAAGGTCCATTACGCACACCCACAAGGAATTGTCTTAATCCCATTCCTTACACTTTGCGACTTTGTATTTGTTGCATTCTCACATTCTTTTAGAAGATTGTCCTCAGCACAGTGATTACTTAGGAATCCATAGCCACGCCCCCGAGGAGCCAATTCTGCTTCCGCCATATTGTCCTTATTCTGCCCCTTCCATCTCCCCCCCCCTGTACCCCAATAGGCGTTCTACATTTTATATTTCTTCCTTTATGACTTTTTATGATTTGTCATTTTTACCGAATTGACACTAATAGCTTAACACCGCCCCCATGGAACCACCTAGTTTCCTCCTTCAAGCTCCCTGTTATTACTCTCTGAGCTTTTCCATATTGTCCCCTTCCGTTTCCACCCTTCATTACTGACCCATTCCATCTTTACTTCATTTGTCTCTGCAGTCTTAGCTCTCACATTCTGTTAAAGGATTTTGCTCAGCACTTTTGACCTTCATAATCCATAGCCCCACCCCTGCGGAACCAATTCTATCTTCCTCCATGTAGTGTATAGTCCCATCACTACAGATTCACTTGCTATGATCGCGTAGTAACTTACTCGGAAAAAAACAGGTAACACACTGAGTAAAACAAATCATGACATACTAAATAAAGGACTAAGTACTTTCTGTTATACAATATGCCGTCTACTACCTAAAAAGAAACAGAAAATAGGTGCAAGGTAAAGAACATAAACAGCAGAGAGATAAACCCTAGCTGGTCTTTCACTGACTGGCTTAAACTACAGCAGTATGGCTGGACATCCAAATGGGACTTTCGCCAGCAGGAAATACCAGGAGGGGCAATGAATATAAAGTCGCACCCGAAAGGTGATAGGGCAGAGAAAAGAGTAAATGAAAACACCTGTTACCCTAAAACGACTAAAGCAAGGGTACCAAACTAAACACCTGGAGAATAAGTGTACCTGCTGTGGCTCGGCAGAGAGAGAAGCCGACCACAAAGCACACGCTGGAGGGTTTGAATCCAGATGCCAGACACCACTTCTATCTTCCTCCATATAATCAGTAGCCCCACCCATGCAGAGCCATTTCTTTTTTCCTCCCACATACTCACTTTACTTACTTCATCTTCTCAGGTATGATCACTCGTGGTTTGCCACTGGATTATTTTTATCAGACTGAATCTTTATATGGTATGAGGCAACAATATAGAAAAAGAGGGAAAGGTACAATAATGGGATGAGGCAACAATACAGGCAAAGAGAGGGAGGGGCAATAAAAGATGGGGCAACAATATAGGAAAAGTGGGAAAGGCAATAAAAGAACGAGGCAGCAATATAGGAAAAGTGGCAAAGGTGCAATAAAGAGGGGGCCAATAATGGAATGGGGCAACAATATAGTCAATTTGCAGCATGGAGGGAGTAAGCATGCTCCAGTCCATAAGAGAACATCACTGTATTAAATCCATGAACAGCAGATACATAAGGTAGCAGCATTACTGACACATGGGCACCAGAGAGAAGAATGTAAATGGCTCCAAAACAGACGCAAAAGCAGAAACAAACGCTTTTATGAATTGGCTCCTATTGCTCGCTGTGCTGCTGTAGGTCTGTGCGCCTGTCGCTCGCTCTGTGCCACTCTAGGCCTGTGCTCCTGTTGCTCACTCTGTGCCGCTGTAGGTCTGTGCGCCTGTCGCTCACTCTGTGCCGCTGTAGGTCTGTGCTCCTGTCGCTCGCTCTGTGCTGCTGTAGGTCTGTGCTCCTGTCGCTCGCTCTGTGCTGCTGTAGGTCTGTGCTCCTGTTGCTCACTCTGTGCCGCTGTAGGTCTGTGCTCCTGTTGCTCACTCTGTGCCGCTGTAGGTCTGTGCTCCTGTCGCTCGCTCTGTGCTGCTGTAGGTCTGTGCGCCTGACGCTCGCTCTGTGTCGCTGTAGGTCTGTGCTCCTGTAGCTCATTGTGCTGCTGTAGGTCTGTGCTCCTGTCGCTCGCTCTGTTGTGCTGTAGGTCTGTGCTCCTGTCGCTCACTCTGTGGTGCTGTAGGTCTGTGCTCCTGTCGGTCTGTGTGCCTGTCGCTCGCTCTGTGGTGCTGTAGGTCTGTGCGCCTCACGCTCGCTCTGTGCTGCTGTAGGTCTGTGTGCCTGTTGCTCACTCTGTGCCGCTGTAGGTCTGTGCTCCTGTAGCTCATTGTGCTGCAGTTGGTCTGTGTTCCTGTCGCTCGCTCTGTGCTGCTGTAGGTCTTTGCTCCTGTCGCTCGTTCTGTGCTGCTGTAGGTCTGTGCACCTGTCGCTCGCTCTGTGCCACTGTAGGTCTGTGCTCCTGTAGCTCATTGTGCTGCTGTTGGTCTGTGCTCCTGTCGCTCGCTCTGGCCTGCTGTAGGTCTGTGCTCCTGTTGCTCGCTCTGTGCTGCTCTAGGTCTGTGCTCTTGTCGCTCACTCTGTGCTGCTGTAGGTCTGTGCTCCTGTCCCTCGCTCTGTGCTGCTGTAGGTCTGTGCTATCGCTCGCTCTGTGCTGCTGTAGGTCTGTGCACCTGACGCTCGCTCTGTGTTGCTGTAGGTCTGTGCGCCTGTTGCTCACTCTGTGCCACTGTAGGTCTGTGCTCCTGTAGCTCATTGTGCTGCTGTTGGTCTGTGTTCCTGTCACTCGCTCTGTGCTGCTGTAGGTCTGTGCTCCTGTCGCTCGCTCTGTGCTGCTGTAGGTCTGTGCTCCTGTCGCTTGCTCTGTGCTGCTGTAGGTCTGTGCGCCTGACGCTCGCTCTGTGCTGCTGTAGGCCTGTGCGCCTGTTGCTCGCTCTGTGCTGCTGTAGGTCTGTGCTCCTGTCGCTCGCTCTGTGCTGCTGTAGGTCTGTGCTCCTGTTGCTCGCTCTGTGCTGCTCTAGGTCTGTGCTCCTGTCGCTCACTCTGTGCTGCTGTAGGTCTGTGCTCCTGTCGCTCGCTCTGTGCTGCTGTAGGTCTGTGCTCCTGTGGCTCGCTCTGTGCTGCTCTAGGTCTGTGCTCCTGTCGCTCACTATGTGCTGCTGTACATCTGTGCGCCTGACGCTCGCTCTGTGCTGCTGTAGATCTGTGTGCCTGTTGCTCACTCTGTGCCGCTGTAGGTCTGTGCTCCTGTAGCTCATTATGCTGCAGTTGGTCTGTGTTCCTGTCGCTCGCTCTGTGCTGCTGTAGGTCTTTACTCCTGTCGCTCGTTCTGTGCTGCTGTAGGTCTGTGCACCTGTCGCTCGCTCTGTGCTACTGTAGGTCTGTGCGCCTGTCGCTCACTCTGTGGTGCTGTAGGTCTGTGCTCCTGCGCCTGTCGCTCGCTCTTTGGTGCTGTAGGTCTGTGCGCCTGACACTCGCTCTGTGTTGCTGTAGGTCTGTGCTCCTGTAGCTCATTGTGCTGCTGTTGGTCTGTGTTCCTGTCGCTCGCTCTGTGCTGCTGTAGGTCTGTGCGCCTGTCGCTCGCTCTGTGCTCTTGGTCTGTGTTCCTGTTGTTCGCTCTGTGCTGCTGTAGGTCTGTGTACCTGTCACTCGCTCTTTGCTGCTGTAATTCTGTGCGCCTGTCGCTCGCTCTGTGGTGCTGTAGGTCTGTGCTCCTGTCGGTATGTGCGCCTGTCGCTCGCTCTGTGGTGCTGTAGGTCTGTGCTCCTGTCGCTTGCTCTGTGTTGCTGTAGGTCTGTGTTCCTGTCGCTCGCTCAGTGCTGCTGTAGGTCTGTGCTCCTATCGCTCGCTCTGTGCTGCTGTAGGTCTGTGCTCCTGTCGCTCGCTCTGTGGTGCTGTAGGTCTGTACTCCTGTCGCTCGCTCTGTGGTGCTGTAGGTCTGTGCTCCTGTCGCTCGCTCTGTGGTGCTGTAGGTCTGTACTCCTGTCGCTCGCTCTGTGGTGCTGTAGGTCTGTGCTCCTGTCGCTCGCTCTGTGGTGCTGTAGGTCTGTGCTCCTGTCGGTCTGTGCGCCTGTCGCTCGCTCTGTGGTGCTGTAGGTCTGTGCTCCTGTCGGTCTGTGCGCCTGTCGCTCGCTCTGTGGTGCTGTAGGTCTGTGCTCCTGTCGCTCGCTCTGTGTTGCTGTAGGTCTGTGCGCCTGTCGCTCGCTCAGTGCTGCTGTAGGTCTGTGCTCCTATCGCTCGCTCTGTGCTGCTGTAGGTCTGTGCTCCTGTCGCTCGCTCTGTGCTGCTGTAGGTCTGTGCTCCTGTCGCTCGCTCTGTGGTGCTGTAGGTCTGTACTCCTGTCGCTCGCTCTGTGGTGCTGTAGGTCTGTGCTCCTGTCGCTCGCTCTGTGGTGCTGTAGGTCTGTGCTCCTGTCGGTCTGTGCGCCTGTCGCTCGCTCTGTGGTGCTGTAGGTCTGTGCTCCTGTCGGTCTGTGCGCCTGTCGCTCGCTCTGTGGTGCTGTAGGTCTGTGCTCCTGTCGCTCGCTCTGTGTTGCTGTAGGTCTGTGCTCCTGTCGCTCGCTCTGTGCTGCTGTAGGTCTGTGCTCCTGTCGCTCGCTCTGTGGTGCTGTAGGTCTGTACTCCTGTCGCTCGCTCTGTGGTGCTGTAGGTCTGTGCTCCTGTCGCTCGCTCTGTGGTGCTGTAGGTCTGTGCTCCTGTTGCTCGCTCTCTGCTGCTGTAGGTCTGTGCTCCTGTCTGTCTGTGCTCCTGTCGCTCGCTCTGTGCTGCTGTAGGTCTGTGCTCCTGTAGCTCACTCTGTGGTGCTGTAGGTCTGTGCTCTTGTCGCTCGCTCTGTGGTGCTGTAGGTCTGTGCTCTTGTCGCTCGCTCTGTGCTGCTGTAGTTCTGTGCTCCTGTCGCTCGCTCTCTGCTGCTGTAGGTCTGCGCTCTATTTAGGAGGGGATCATTCTTTATTTTTGAAGATTTCTTTTGTGTTGCAATACAGGAGAAGGGCAATAATGGGGTGATGCATTTATGGGATGATGTAAGTGCCAGCTATGGTAGAAAGGAAGCAAAGTACCCCATAAAGGTGGAGAATGGGGGCACCTATTAATGCCCTATATATCTGGAACTGGGACTAACGTTGGCTTCTCCGTTCTCCCGAGGTCCCTGTGAGCTCCTCTTCTGTCTCTGCTTCTTCGTGTTTTCTTTTTCTTCCCCTTCAATAACAGAACGGTAATATGTTCGCACGCGCGTCGAGGTTTCTGCCTCAGAAAATTTTAATATGAGCTTAATGTCAGAGATAAAACTAATTACTGCCGGAATTTAAAGGACACCTGAGAAAAACATCTGCCCGGCTCTTACGCCTCAGAAATGGAATAAAGCCGCCATCGAGGAGCAGAATAAAATGTCAGATCCTCCGTATTATAAAGAAAGCTTGGGTCGAGACGTCTGCGGTGGGATGACAGCTGGGCTCTGTGGTTCTCCTGCGTTGTCCACAGGACGCTGAGCTCTGACAGATCTCCCTTTGACCATGACATGGCGCCCCTGATCCAGGACATTATACGACATCATCCATTAACATCTATATACTGACCCCGCGATTGTCCTCCGTCGCTGTTTTCATACATCCCGATAGTAAATTACCGTCATTACCGGCTGATTATTACTCAACTTTTCCAGCCGCCGCCATCACCTGCCGCAGATAATTACAGGGCCGGTATTTAATGCAGCAAACGTCGCCTACTTTCTGCAACTACGTGACCTCTGGAAAGCTGTAATCACGCCTTCACTGACACACTGTGACGAGCAACACCCCTGTGATTGTGTCTTTACTTCCACAAAAAGCACTTAGCAGCAAGATTAACATCGATTTATATGCAGGTCTCCCATTCATTGATGAAAAGGCGCAAAAGAACTAGAAATAGTGACATCAATAATGGCGCTCACCGATCCACTGCCACCCATCACAGCAACACCCAAACCTGATGGGAAGGAAGATTCCGGAACAAGATGCAAGTGCAGCTCCTGAGCATAATACAGGATGCAACTCAGGATCAGTAATGTAATGTATGTACACAGTGACTGCACAAGCAGAATAGGGAGTGCAGCTCTGGGGTATAATACAGGATATAACTCAGGATCAGTAATGTAATGTCCTGTATTGTAACCCAGAGCTGCACTCACTATTCTGATGGTGCAGTCACTGTGTACATACATTACTGATCCTGAGTTACATCCTGTATTATACTCCAGAGCTGCACTCACTATTCTGCTGGTGCAGTCACTGTGTACATACATTACTGATCCTGAGTTACATCCTGTATTATACTCCAGAGCTGCACTCACTATTCTGCTGGTGCAGTCACTGTGTACATACATTACATTACTGATCCTGAGTTACCTCCTGTATTATACTCCAGAGCTGCACTCACTATTCTGCTGGTGCAGTCACTGTGTACATACATTACATTACTGATCCTGAGTTACATCCTGTATTATACCCCAGAGCTGCACTCACTATTCTGCTGGTGCAGTCACTGTGTACATACATTACATTACTGATCCTGAGTTACATACTGTATTATACCCCAGAGCTGCACTCACTATTCTGCTGGTGCAGTCACTGTGTACATACATTACATTACTGATCCTGACTTACATCCTGTATTATACCCTAGAGCTGCACTCCCTATTCTGCTGGTGCAGTCACTGTGTACATACATTACTGATCCTGAGTTACATCCTGTATTATAATCCAGAGCTGCACTTCCTATTCTGCTGGTGCAGTCACTGTGTACATACATTACTGATCCTGAGTTACATCCTGTATTATACTCCAGAGCTGCACTCACTATTCTGCTGGTGCAGTCACTGTGTACATACATTACTGATCCTGAGTTACATCCTGTATTATACTCCAGAGCTGCACTCACTATTCTGCTGGTGCAGTCACTGTGTACATACATTACATTACTGATCCTGAGTTACCTCCTGTATTATACTCCAGAGCTGCACTCACTATTCTGCTGGTGCAGTCACTGTGTACATACATTACATTACTGATCCTGAGTTACATCCTGTATTATACCCCAGAGCTGCACTCACTATTCTGCTGGTGCAGTCACTGTGTACATACATTACATTACTGATCCTGAGTTACATACTGTATTATACCCCAGAGCTGCACTCACTATTCTGCTGGTGCAGTCACTGTGTACATACATTAAATTACTGATCCCGAGTTACATCCTGTATTATACCACAGAGCTGCACTCACTATTCTGCTTGTGCAGTCACTGTGTACATACATTACTGATCCTGAGTTACATCCTGTATTATACTCCAGAGCTGCACTCACTATTCTGCTGGTGCAGTAACTGTGTACATGCATTACATTACTGATCCCGAGTTACCTCCTGTATTATACCCCAGAGCTGCACTCACTATTCTGCTGGTGCAGTCACTGTGTATATACATTACATTACTGATCCTGAGTTACCTCCTGTATTATACCCCAGAGCTGCACTCACTATTCTGCTGGTGCAATCACTGTGTATATACATTACATTACTGATCCTGAGTTACATCCTGTATTATACTCCAGAGCTGCACTCACTATTCTGCTGGTGCAGTCACTGTGTACATACATTACTGATCCTGAGTTACCTCCTGTATTATACTCCAGAGCTGCACTCACTATTCTGCTGGTGCAGTCACTGTGTACATACATTACTGATCCTGAGTTACATCCTGTATTATACCCCAGAGCTGCACTCACTATTCTGCTGGTGCAGTCACTGTGTACATATATTACATTACTGATCCTGACTTACATTCTGTATTATACTCCAGAGCTGCACTCACTATTCTGCTGGTGCAGTCACTGTGTACATACATTACATTACTGATCCTGAGTTACATCCTGTATTATACCCCAGAGCTGCACTCACTATTCTGCTGGTGCAGTCACTGTGTACATACATTACATTACTGATCCTGAGTTACATACTGTATTATACCCCAGAGCTGCACTCACTATTCTGCTGGTGCAGTCACTGTGTACATACATTAAATTACTGATCCTGAGTTACATCCTGTATTATACCCCAGAGCTGCACTCACTATTCTGCTGGTGCAGTCACTGTGTACATACATTACTGATCCTGAGTTACATACTGTATTATACCCCAGAGCTGCACTCACTATTCTGCTGGTGCAGTTACTGTGTACATACATTAAATTACTGATCCTGAGTTACATCCTGTATTATACCCCAGAGCTGCACTCACTATTCTGCTGGTGCAGTCACTGTGTACATACATTACTGATCCTGAGTTACATCCTGTATTATACTCCAGAGCTGCACTCACTATTCTGCTGGTGCAGTCACTGTGTACATACATTACATTACTGATCCTGAGTTACCTCCTGTATTATACCCCAGAGCTGCACTCACTATTCTGCTGGTGCAATCACTGTGTATATACATTACATTACTGATCCTGAGTTACATCCTGTATTATACTCCAGAGCTGCCCTCACTATTCTGCTGGTGCAGTCACTGTGTACATACATTACTGATCCTGAGTTACCTCCTGTATTATACTCCAGAGCTGCACTCACTATTCTGCTGGTGCAGTCACTGTGTACATACATTACTGATCCTGAGTTACCTCCTGTATTATACCCCAGAGCTGCACTCACTATTCTGCTGGTGCAGTCACTGTGTACATACATTACTGATCCTGAGTTACATCCTGTATTATACTCCAGAGCTGCACTCACTATTCTGCTGGTGCAGTCACTGTGTACATACATTACATTACTGATCCTGAGTTACATCCTGTATTATCCTCCAGAGCTGCACTCACTATTCTGCTGGTGCAGTCACTGTGTACATACATTACATTACTGGTCCTGAGTTACATCCTGTATTATACTCCAGAGCTGCACTCACTATTCTGCTGGTGCAGTCACTGTGTACATACATTACATTACTGATCCTGAGTTACATCCTGTATTATACTCCAGAGCTGCACTCACTATTCTGCTGGTGCAGTCACTGTGTACATACATTACATTATTGATCCTGAGTTACCTCCTGTATTATACCCCAGAGCTGCACTCACTATTCTGCTGGTGCAGTCACTGTGTACATACATTACATTACTGATCCTGAGTTACATCCTGTATTATACCCCAGAGCTGCACTCACTATTCTGCTGGTGCAGTCACTGTGTACATACATTACTGATCCTGAGTTACATCCTGTATTATACTCCAGAGCTGCACTCCCTATTCTGCTGGTGCAGTCACTGTGTACATACATTACATTACTGATCCTGAGTTACATCCTGTATTATACTCCAGAGCTGCACTCACTATTCTGCTGGTGCAGTCACTGTGTACATACATTACATTACTGATCCTGAGTTACATCCTGTATTATACTCCAGAGCTGCACTCACTATTCTGCTGGAGCAGTCACTGTGTACATACATTACATTACTGATCCTGAGTTACCTCCTGTATTATACCCCAGAGCTGCACTCACTATTCTGCTGGTGCAGTCACTGTGTACATACATTACATTACTGATCCTGAGTTACATCCTGTATTATACCCCAGAGCTGCACTCACTATTCTGCTGGTGCAGTCACTGTGTACATACATTACTGATCCTGAGTTACATCCTGTATTATACTCCAGAGCTGCACTCACTATTCTGCTGGTGCAGTCACTGTGTACATACATTACATTACTGATCCTGAGTTACATCCTGTATTATACTCCAGAGCTGCACTCACTATTCTGCTGGTGCAGTCACTGTGTACATACATTACATTACTGATCCTGAGTTACATCCTGTATTATACTCCAGAGCTGCACTCACTATTCTGCTGGAGCAGTCACTGTGTACATACATTACATTACTGATCCTGAGTTACCTCCTGTATTATACCCCAGAGCTGCACTCACTATTCTGCTGGTGCAGTCACTGTGTACATACATTACATTACTGATCCTGAGTTACATCCTGTATTATACCCCAGAGCTGCACTCACTATTCTGCTGGTGCAGTCACTGTGTACATACATTACTTCTCCTGTTCTGTTACATTATTTCTTGGATAATAGATTCGATATCAGTTTTTCATCCAAGTCACCAGCAGAGCGCCATCGCCACCTACTGGCAGCAGAGTAGATACACAGTATACACACTGCACCAGGTCGGTGGTGCTCAGGGGGTTGTGTGGTAGTTGTAGTGTTCGGGTTCTGGTTCCTCTGGGCGCCAGAATTCCCCTTTGTATGATAAATAGCACATGGCAGCTTGGGGCGTGGGTACTTTTGCAGCGAGGTAAATTATTTCTGTATTCTGTGTTAGCGGTGTGCAGCATAATTTATGTGCACTGTCAGACGGTGTTAACTGTAGGTGTACCATGGCACCATTATTTCCGTATTCTGTAGGTGTTAGCTGTGTGCAGCATTATTTATGTGCACTGTCAGTCGGTGTTAACTGTAGGTGTACCACGGCAACATTATTTCTGTATTCTGTTAGCTGTGTGCAGCATTATTTATGTGCACTGTCAGTCGGTGTTAGCTGTAGGTGTACCATGGCACCATTATTTCCGTATTCTGTAGGTGTTAGCTGTGTGCAGCATTATTTATGTGCACTGTCAGACGGTGTTAACTGTAGGTATACCACAGCACCATTATTTCTGTATTCTGTGTTAGCTGTGTGCAGCATTATTTATGTGCACTGTCAGTCGGTGTTAACTGTAGGTATACCACGGCACCATTATTGCTGTATTCTGTAGGTGTTAGCTGTTTGCAGCATTATTTATGTGCACTGTCAGTCGGTGTTAGCTGTAGGTATACCACGGCACCATTATTGCTGTATTCTGTAGGTTAGCGGTGTGTAGCATTATTTATGTGCACTGTCAGTCGGTGTTAGCTGTAGGTATACCACAGCACCATTATTTCTGTATTGTTAGCTGTGTGCAGCATTATTTATGTGCACTGTCAGTCGGTGTTAGCTGTAGGTATACCACAGCACCATTATTTCTGTATTGTTAGCGTTGTGCAGCATTATTTATGTGCACTGTCAGTCGGTGTTAGCTGTAGGTATACCACAGCACCATTATTTCTGTATTGTTAGCTGTGTGCAGCATTATTTATGTGCACTGTCAGTCGGTGTTAGCTGTAGGTATACCACAGCACCATTATTTCCGTATTCTGTGTTAGCTGTGTGCAGCATTATTTATGTGCACCGACAGTCGTTGTTAGCTGTAGGTATTCCACGGCACCATTATTTCTGTATTCTGTGTTAGCTGTGTGCAGCATTATTTATGTGCACTGTCAGTCGGTGTTAGCTGTAGGTATACCACAGCACCATTATTTCCGTATTCTGTGTTAGCTGTGTGCAGCATTATTTATGTGCACCGACAGTCGTTGTTAGCTGTAGGTATTCCACGGCACCATTATTTCTGTATTCTGTGTTAGCGGTGTGCAGCATAATTTATGTGCACTGTCAGACGGTGTTAACTGTAGGTGTACCATGGCACCATTATTTCCGTATTCTGTAGGTGTTAGCTGTGTGCAGCATTATTTATGTGCACTGTCAGTCGGTGTTAACTGTAGGTGTACCACGGCAACATTATTTCTGTATTCTGTGTTAGCTGTGTGCAGCATTATTTATGTGCACTGTCAGTCGGTGTTAGCTGTAGGTGTACCATGGCACCATTATTTCCGTATTCTGTAGGTGTTAGCTGTGTGCAGCATTATTTATGTGCACTGTCAGACGGTGTTAACTGTAGGTATACCACAGCACCATTATTTCTGTATTCTGTAGGTGTTAGCTGTTTGCAGCATTATTTATGTGCACTGTCAGTCGGTGTTAGCTGTAGGTATACCACGGCACCATTATTGCTGTATTCTGTAGGTTAGCGGTGTGTAGCATTATTTATGTGCACTGTCAGTCGGTGTTAGCTGTAGGTATACCACAGCACCATTATTTCTGTATTGTTAGCTGTGTGCAGCATTATTTATGTGCACTGTCAGTCGGTGTTAGCTGTAGGTATACCACAGCACCATTATTTCTGTATTGTTAGCTGTGTGCAGCATTATTTATGTGCACTGTCAGTCGGTGTTAGCTGTAGGTATACCACAGCACCATTATTTCTGTATTGTTAGCGGTGTGCAGCATTATTTATGTGCACTGTCAGTCGGTGTTAGCTGTAGGTATACCACAGCACCATTATTTCTGTATTGTTAGCGGTGTGCAGCATTATTTATGTGCACTGTCAGTCAGTGTTAGCTGTAGGTATACCACAGCACCATTATTTCTGTATTGTTAGCGGTGTGCAGCATTATTTATGTGCACTGTCAGTCGGTGTTAGCTGTAGGTATACCACAGCACCATTATTTCTGTATTGTTAGCTGTGTGCAGCATTATTTATGTGCACTGTCAGTCAGTGTTAGCTGTAGGTATACCACAGCACCATTATTTCCGTATTCTGTGTTAGCTGTGTGCAGCATTATTTATGTGCACCGACAGTCGGTGTTAGCTGTAGGTATACCACAGCACCATTATTTCCGTATTCTGTGTTAGCTGTGTGCAGCATTATTTATGTGCACCGACAGTCGTTGTTAGCTGTAGGTATTCCACGGCACCATTATTTCTGTATTCTGTAGGTGTTAGCGGTGTGCAGCATTATTTATGTGCACTGTATGTTGACATTATTCAGTTCAGATTGAGGGCACTCGCCCATCCAGCACCAGTCTGCGTCCTTCCGTTACCAGTTATACTGGTTGTACCCACCACGCGATAATTTTATGCGATATTACACAACACTGTGTGGGTCTCGCACTGTCGGAACTGCTGCAGAGCTGTAATCGTACTTGGGAAAAGCAGAGAATTAATGGGTGCACATGCGAGCACTGAGCCGGCCAAACATTCGGGAGAGCTGGAGCCGTCACCTGGCGAAGCTCCCAGCGATGTCACAATGTGTCACCCACGTCCTGGCAGGGAGGCGCCGCCGCCACCGCCACAGGACAAGGTGCAGCCCTGGGACGTACAGAATCACTCACATGATGGTTCTCTGCCAGCGCTAGTGAAAAACAAAATCCCCCATCATCCGCACAAGACCCCAAGCCCTGTGAAGACAGAGTGGACAGGTAGAGGCGACCGACCCCATTATTCCCATCTGCGCTCCTACATCTCTCCTTGCTGTAGCACTGCTCATCCTGCGCCTCCTGGTTCATGAATACAATGGCAGGAGCTGCAGTGAAGACTGACACTAGGAAGCACCCAGTCCTTTATGTTGTACTGGTAGGCCTAGGCCACAGCGTGGCAGCGCGTCATATGTCGTCCTGATGAGACCCCACAATAGAGCAGTGCCCCCCTCCCACTTGATCAATTCAGTCTGGGGTACATTTTGGTACTATGTCCCAATTTTAGCCCGAATCCTAATTCGGAACCCCCCTCTAAGTGTAATGGTGTAGTCCATCAGCACATGCAACAAATGATAGGCAATACCAACTGATAACAAGTAATGGGGGGGGTGATGGGGTTTACAGACGAGTGTCCCGCTGTTCGACCGCAGCCCCGGGTCTAAGTATATATCTATTTATTTCAGAAATGATTCAGAATATTTTCACATTTCAAAAAAAGAGAAAGAAACAAAAAAAAAAAAAAAACCCAAACACCTAGCAAAAATTCATTCGCCGTGATTCTCAGGCCCAGACAAGTGTATGTATACATCTATACACATCCCACATGATAAATTGGCATTAAAAGGCACTTTGGGTTTGAAGTTAATACTGGTTATCGTTCCATTCAAGTGTCTGCACGTCCCTTTAACTACAAGGTCAAAGAATCTTAAAAAAACAGTTTTCGTTTTTCTTTTTTCTGCCCAGAGCAAAAAAAAAAAAAATAATAATGGAAACTCCAAGTCTGACGGCGTCAGTTCACTCAGATGATCCAATGAGATTCATGTTCGGAAAAGGAAAAAAAAGAAAAAAAAAAAAAAAAAAAGACAATCAACTTTTTTTCCCCTGTAAAATCCTTATTAAAAAGTGAAAAAAAAAGTGAAAGAAAGAAAGAAAAAATTGCACTTCTGGAAAATAGACGAATTCTCTTCTGGATGAAGGTGGTCCCCCCAAACGCTGGTCCTTTGCAGTTTTTAGCACAAGCACCGACCTCTGGCGGCGTCCAGGGAGTGGCGGATTTAGTGCGCTGACCTCTAGTGGTCAGGAGATGCCATGGCGGCCGCTCTTTGGTTTTGCAGTCATTGATTACAGTAGGAAATATATTGATATATTGCAATTATGGGTCCGCCATCCGCACAGGGGGCTTTTTTTAAGGTCAGGGTACAGCTAGTTGTCTCTCTGGCGGGGAGGGAGGGTCTCACGTTCGGGATCGCAGGTTTTTGTCTTTGCCGATGTCCACGGTGATGTTGGTGTAGAGGAGTGGCAGCTCTTTGGATAGGAGGGTATACTGCAGAGAGTTCATCCCGTCTTGTTTCCACGTCCGCCTCGTCTTCGCCAAGAGGTTAAACCTGAAACGAGAAGTGAATGAGACGACGGTGAGAAGGCGAAACTATAAAAAAAAAAAATAAAAAAAAAATAACCAAAACATAAATATAATGATAATAAAAATAAGAAAAAAAAATGATAAAAATAAAAAGATAACCAAAACATAAATATATTACAAAAAATAAAAGAAAAAAAAATTATAAAAAGAAAATAAAGATAACAAAGACAAATATAATAATAATAAAATAAAAAATAAAGATAAAAGATAAAAAAAAAAAAAAAAATTATAGAAAGAAAATAAAAAGATAACCAAAACAAAAAAATTATAAAAATAAAAAGATAACCAAAATATAAATATATTACAAAAAAAAAGAAAAAAAAATTATAAAAAGAAAATAAAGACAACGAAGACAAATATAATAATAATAAAAAAATAAAAATAAAAGATAACAAAAAATAAATTATAAAAAGAAAATAAAAAGGTAACCAAAACATAGATATAATGATAATAAAAAGAAAAAAAAATTATAAAGATAAAAAAAATTGTAAAAAGTAAACAAAAGATAACCAAAAACTAAAGAAAATAAAAAAATACATAAAGATAAAAAAAAAGCTAAAAACAAAAAAAATAAATTATAAAAAGAAAATAAAAAGATAGCAAACATAAATAACAATAACGTGACCGCGATGTTATCGAAGGTCCTTTGCTCAATGCATCCTTAGGAACGGAGACCGCCGCTTGCACCGCTGAGAGCGCGGGCCATCGGAGGGTAAGTATATCCCATATTTTTTATTTTTATTCTTTTTTTACATGGATATCGATCCCCGGGCCTAAAGGAGTCTCCTCTTCTTCAGACCCTGGGAACCATACATGATCGCTCTCTGCACCCGGCGTATAAGACGACCCCCGACTTTTGAGATGATTTTCAGGGGTTAAAAAGTCATCGTATACGCCAGAAAATACGGTACTTTATGTGCCCGTAGATCTGTACTCTGGATGGCAGCGCTGCGGAGGCATCACTTTGTTCTTGTGAATTTCGAATTTCTTGATCGTCGGCCTAAAACAACTTACTGACCTGACAGTCTCCAACAAAAATGAGGAAACAGTTACCAAACAATCAACAATGGAGAACGACTCCGGGGACTGAACTGCGAGTGAACGCTCCAAGTACCACATGTCCATGCAAAGAAGCTGGCGATAACTATGATTATTATAGCAGTTATATTCTTCTACTAGGGGCAGTATTATAGTAGCTATATTCTTGTATATAGGGGGAAGTATTATAGTAGTTATATTCTTGTATATAGGGGGAAGTATTATAGTAGTTATATTCTTGTACATAGGAGCAGTATTATAGTAGTTATATTCTTGTACATAGGGGCAGTATTATAGTAGTTATATTCTTGTACATAGGGGGCAGTATTATAGTAGTTACATTCTTGTACATAGGAGCAGTATTATAGTAGTTATATTCTTGTACATAGGGGCAGTATTATAGTAGTTATATTCTTGTACATAGGGAGCAGTATTATAGTAGTTATATTCTTGTACATAGGAGCAGTATTATAGTAGTTATATTCTTGTACATAGGAGCAGTATTATAGTAGTTATATTCCTGTACATAGGGGCAGTATTATAGTAGTTATATTCTTGTACATAGGGGCAGTATTATAGTAGTTACATTCTTGTACATAGGAGCAGTATTATAGTAGTTATATTCCTGTACATAGGGGCAGTATTATAGTAGTTATATTCTTGTACATAGGGGCAGTATTATAGTAGTTACATTCTTGTACATAGGAGCAGTATTATAGTAGTTACATTCTTGTACATAGGGGCAGTATTATAGTAGTTATATTCTTGTACATAGGGGCAGTATTATAGTAGTTACATTCTTGTACATAGGAGCAGTATTATAGTAGTTATATACTTGTACATAGGAGCAGTATTATAGTAGTTACATTCTTGTACATAGGAGCAGTATTATAGTAGTTATATACTTGTACATAGGAGCAGTATTATAGTAGTTATATTCTTGTACATAGGAGCGGTATTATAGTAGTTATATTCTTGTACATAGGGGCAGTATTATAGTAGTTATATTCTTGTACATAGGAGCAGTATTATAGTAGTTATATTCTTGTACATAGGAGCAGTATTATAGTAGTTATATTCCTGTACATAGGGGCAGTATTATAGTAGTTATATTCTTGTACATAGGGGCAGTATTATAGTAGTTACATTCTTGTACATAGGAGCAGTATTATAGTAGTTATATTCCTGTACATAGGGGCAGTATTATAGTAGTTATATTCTTGTACATAGGGGCAGTATTATAGTAGTTACATTCTTGTACATAGGAGCAGTATTATAGTAGTTACATTCTTGTACATAGGGGCAGTATTATAGTAGTTATATTCTTGTACATAGGGGCAGTATTATAGTAGTTACATTCTTGTACATAGGAGCAGTATTATAGTAGTTATATACTTGTACATAGGAGCAGTATTATAGTAGTTACATTCTTGTACATAGGAGCAGTATTATAGTAGTTATATACTTGTACATAGGAGCAGTATTATAGTAGTTATATTCTTGTATATAGGGAGCAGTATTATAGTAGTTATATTCTTGTACATAGGAGCAGTATTATAGTAGTTATATTATTGTGCATAGGAGCAGTATTATAGTACTTATATTCTAGTACATAGGGGCAGTATTATAGTAGTTATAGTCTTGTACATAGGAGCAGTATTATAGTAGTTATATTCTAGTACATAGGGGCAGTATTATAGTAGTTATAGTCTTGTACATAGCGGCAGTATTATAGTAGTTATATTCTAGTACATAGGGGCAGTATTATAGTAGTTATAGTCTTGTACATAGGGGGCAGTATTATAGTAGTTTTATTCTTGTACATAGGAGGCAGTATTATAGTAGTTGCGCACATGCTGGTCTGGAGTTTCCCACTTCATTTTCAGCATTCTGCGCATTTCGGGGCAGCGGTGTAGAGTGAGTTCGGAGTTTGCTTCTGTACATGCCTGCATGAGATGCCTTCTGGTTCCTGTAGTACTCTTACACAGGGTTACATTACTCGTGTGCATTCATTGTGTTGCTCAGAGCAGAGATCAGACGGTCACTGACATTACAATGTAGAAGCCGCTGCAGTCATGATGACAAATATATACAAAACCCCTATTTTGACCCATTCCAGGACACAACTAATTCCCTATTTCCTTTTTTTCATCCCCTTCGCTGAGCCATAACTCTTATTTTTCTGAGGTCTTAACTTTTTTTGCGGGACGAGTTGTGACAGTATTTTTTAATGAGACGGCGTTTTTATTGGTACCATTTTGGAATAAATAAGACATTTTGAACACTGTTTACAGCATTTTTTGTGGTATTACGGCATTAAAAAAAAACAAACCCGTAATTTTGGTTCTGGTTAAAATGTCATTATTGTTATATTTTGATATATTGGACTTTTCTGGTGATACCAAATTCTTTAATTAATTTTTACTGGGAGAAAAAAAAGGGCGAATGGAACTCACTTTTTTTTTTTTTTTAATCATTTTTCTGATGTAACCTATTTGTAAGGTCCCCTTAGAGGACTTGAACTTGCGAATGTCATATAGTAGAAATCACAGGTTTCCTTTGAAGCCGGTCCACATGGTGGGATTCTAGTGAGCGGCCGTGATGGCACGGAGGTCTTCAATACACCCCCAGCTGTCACAGCGACCTATCGACACCCAGCGATCACATCACGGCAGCGCTGATGGGCAAAGAGAGATGAGTCCCCATACTGGCACGCCGTTAATGCTGCTGTCAGACTTTATCGGTGGCATTTAACAAGTTAACAGTCACTCCACCCACGGCTGTGTCACCCCGTGAGCCATCTCCGTACACCCGCTACAGACTTGCGCCGCGCATGTACGGAGGATCTCGGTAGGAGCCGAGGAATCCACGCAGTCAGGAGCCGAGGAATCCCCGCAGTCAGGAGCCGAGGAATCCCCGCAGCCAGGAGCCGAGGAATCCCCGCAGTCAGGAGCCGAGGAATCTCCGCAGTCAGGAGCCGAGGAATCCCCGCAGTCAGGAGCCGAGGAACCCCGCAGTCAGGAGCCGAGGAACCCCGCAGTCAGGAGCCGAGGAACCCCCGCAGTCAGGAGCCGAGGAACCCCCGCAGTCAGGAGCCGAGGAACCCCCGCAGTCAGGAGCCGAGGAGTCCTCGCAGTCAGGAGCCGAGGAGTCCCCGCAGTCAGGAGCCGAGGAACCCCCGCAGTCAGGAGCCGAGGAGTCCCCGCAGTCAGGAGCCGAGGAATCCCCGCAGTCAGGAGCCGAGGAGTCCCCGCAGTCAGGAGCCGAGGAATCCCCGCAGTCAGGAGCCGAGGAATCCCCGCAGTCAGGAGCCGAGGAATCCCCGCAGTCAGGAGCCGAGGAATCCCCGCAGTCAGGAGCCGACAGCCGTGGGTGCCTACTTTTTTTGTGCCCAAAGATCTCCGTTTGCTCTCTGCAAACCCCTTTAATAGGAGAGGCCCCCACAGCCAGACCCCACTGGGCACACGGTCCGGATCTTACCTTTTAGGATTCTGTTCGTTTCCTTTGTCGTGTCCGTGTTTGATCATCTTATATCGCCCATGTCGTATGGACGGCCGAGAGATCAACATGCCACTGAGTGCCACCCTGGAAGGGGGGGGGAGAAGAAAGGCTGCGGTTATTAATTTTCGTGAACCAGTCCCTTAATTAGAAGCTTTATTCCCCCCATCAATATATAGATACAATGACGCCGCTCAAGCAACAATCGCGTATTAGGGAATTGCCGGTTGAGCTGCAGTGGACGGCCTCTGTCACTTTAAGATTTCCTGCGGAGTAATTCAGTCATCAGCACATGATGTGACACAATCTGCTGTGAATGCAGTTTTTCATTGTGTTTTATGGGTGGAGTCGGCAGAGATAAGCCTTCGCTGATTACGTGCGCACTGCCGATCCCTGGTGCTGCACACCTGGACGGGACGCGGTGATGGAGGAGGCGACTACAATCAGAAGACCCCATCTCACCTAACGGCGATGTCGTCGTCCTCACCGCCCCAACCCCAGTAGTTATTGGGAAAGCCATTCATCTTCATGTATTGTTCCGGGGTGAGAGCCGAGACCCCTCCGAAGTAAGTCTTGTAAGGCAACCTGTAGGGAGAAAGGTGCAGGTGGTCAGTGAGCGATTCCCAGAATGATGACGCCAGGTTTATCCTCTGCTGGACCGCCGATTCCACGGGGACTAAGACTATCTGATGTGTACGGGGGCTGCCAGACAACCCCGGGGCAAATGGAAAGGGACGTGGCTGGCAAAAGAGGGCAACCCGACAGGGCCCGGGAGGGGAGGAAACGGAAAGGGACAGGGCCCGGGAGTAGGGAAGGGAAGAAACGGAAAGAGACAGGGCTGGCAGAAGAGGGCAACCTGACTGGGCCGGGAGTAGGGAGGGGAGGAAACGGAAAGGGACGGGGCTGGCAGAAGAGGGCAACCCGACGGGGCCCGGGAGTAGGGAAGGGAAGAAACGGAAAGGGACGGGGCTGGCAGAAGAGGGCAATCCGACGGGGCCGGGAGTAGGGAAGGGAAGAAACGGAAAGGGACGGGGCTGGCAGAAGAGGGCAACCCGACTGGCTCAGGAGTAGGGAAGGGAAGAAACGGAAAGGGACGGGGCTGGCAGAAGAGGGCAACCCGACAGGGCCCGGGAGTAGGGAAGGGAAGAAACGGAAAGGGACGGGGCTGGCAGAAGAGGGCAACCCGACTGGCTCAGGAGTAGGGAGGGGAGGAAATGGAAAGGGACGGGGCCCGGGAGTAGGGAGGGGAGGAAATGAAAAGGGACGGGGCCTGGGAATAGGGAGGGGAGGAAATGGAAAGGGCCCGGGAGTAGGGAGGGGAGGAAATGGAAAGGGATGGGGCATGGGAGTAGGGAGGGGAGGAAATGGATGGGGCTGGCATAAGAAGGCAACCCGATGGGGCCCGGGAGTAGGGAAGGGAAGAAACGGAAAGGGACGGGGCTGGCATAAGAAGGCAACCCAACGGGCCGGGGAGTGGGGAGGGGAAGAAACGGAAAATGGACGAGGCCCGGGAGTAGGGAGGGAAGGAAACTGAAAGGGACGGGGCCCGGGAGTAGGGAAGGAAGGAAACGGAAAGGGACGGGGCTGGCAAAAGAGGGCAACCCGACGGGGCCTGGGAGTAGGGAAGGGAAGAAACTGGAAAATGGACAGGGCTGGCATAAGAAGGCAACCAGACTGGCCCAGGAGTAGGGCAACCAGACGGGGCCCGGGAGTAGGGAGGGGAGGAAATGGAAAATGGACGGGGCTGGGGGACGCATCAGGAAAGGGCAAACTGACAGGGGCCAGGGGTGGAAAAATAACAGTGAGGTGTTGTCCAGGAAAGGCAAACGGACAGAGGCGGAAAGGAGCAAACGGACAAAGCTGGGGGGAAAAAGGATGAAGGGGGGAGGAAAGGAACTGAGCCAGGACAAGGCCGGATGCAGGTGGGAAGGGGCAAATGGATGGAGGCGGGAAAGGGCAAACGGACAGAGGCGGGAAGGGTGGGTGGATGTTGGTTGATGGGGTCGGGAAGAGGAAACCGGACACAGGGCTGGGGGTTGTTCATGAAGGGGAAAACTGACGGGGACGAGGGGGCATCCAGGGAGCAGGGAAGGCAAATGGACGACAGTGTAAAGGCTTGGGGTGGGGATGGATGGGACCTGGAGGAGGTGTCAAAAGTATGGGAATGAGAGAGGGGGATGGGATACAGCCGGGGGCGTCCCCATCAGGGCACATACCCCTCTCCTCACTGAAAACACTTGCACACTTGCTAGGTATTATCAGCACTTCCATAGACGTGAATGTTGAAATGATAAAGAGCCGGATTATTCACCCCATTACGTAAAAAACCGCCGTCTGGATGAGTCACCTGATAACCCATCAGTGTTTTGCGGGCAACGTTCCTAGAAACGCAGCAATGACCGGACACTAGAAGACCAGCGGCCCCGATCTCACCACCTTGTCATCAGCAGCCACAACATACTGAAGACGGAGTAACCGGTGATTATGCTGTGCTTTACATTAAAGGGATGCGGTCACTAGGGAGTCATTATCGCCCTGATCTCCAGTGATGGGGATTCCCAGTCCTCTGCGAGTGGGAAAGTTCTGTAACTTCGGCTGCACGTTACTTTCGTTCTCGATAACATCTTTGGCGCCAACGATTCAGCTTCGTGCACAACTCCGGCCATCACATAGAGGATGCGATTCCGCCATATAAACCAACGTGCTGATGATTTAACACATGGCGGCGGCAATATCGGGAACCCATCTGCCTGTGCTGGCCCTGCCCTATAATAATAATCCTGAGAGGACTCCGCTGACCCTGCTCCAGTCTATACAGCAAAGTCAACTGCTGAAAACAGGAGCCGTCAGCCCACTTTGTGTGCAGAAGAGATCGTTAATGTAAAGTGAGCGTTGCCGGAGCGACCTGTCCCTTTAAAGAGTTTCGCCGCCTGCCAGAGTCGGGGAGACTTCTCTTGACCCTCATTGCTGATGGGGCCATCTACACATTGGTGGCAATTACGATCTAGTGAGCCTCGTCTCAGAGGCACCTACTTGTATCCAAACTTGTCCATGGCGATGGACGCGTGTTTCGGGAACCTGTCGCAGGTGTACAGGTTGCGGTCGTCCTCGGGAATGAGGTCCACGTCATGGAAGAACATGCAGTCCCAATCCTCGTCCTTCATGGCTTCTTTGAAGCCCACGTTCAGCAGCTTGGCCCGATTGAAGGTGGAATTCCCGGCCTGGAAAAATAAGGAGGAGCATGTAAGAAGGGGGCCCCAATATCAACACCTAAGAAAAAAAGGGGGTGCCCTAGTATATTGGTAATGCTTGGGGGTGGGTGGGGGTATTGTCTGGGGGTCCTCGGATGGGCACAGATCCCTACCTGGTGGATGATGTAGATGCCGTAGTTGAGCTGTTGCCTCTGCAGGAAGGGATGGAGAAAATACAGGAGGTATTTAAGGTGCTGCTCCCGGTTGCGGTGCGGGATGATGATGGCGGTCTTATGGGTAGATTCGCAGTCGGGGGGCTTGTACCGGCCTCCTCTGGTCACATACGGGTTCTTGTGGACCACGTCTTCGAATGTCAAAACGTCGGGCAACTGCACCCGGAGGGGTCCTCCTAGAGGCAAGAAGAGTATTAAATATGGCGCCGTATACGAGGGAGCGTTGTACATCAAAGCAGCGGCATGATCAATGAGTGGCTTCTCTGTACTCCAGTCACCTCCAAAGCTGCAGATGAGCAACTACAACTCCCACCCAGCACCTACTACTTCTCCATAGAATCAGCATGTCAGCGGAGGGCGGCTGCCCATGTGTAGTGCAGCTCTGAATGTGACTAGAGGAGAAGCCATGCAGTCAGCCTCGCTAGCCATGGAATAAATTAGGCTATTACTAGTCTCCGCTGGTTGCAGGCCACCGCTTCTTTATGGAGCCGCTGACATAATTAGCGCAGCCATTAGCCTCAATTACCCAAACACTACCCTCCTGGATGTGTTTTGGCTGCCGAGAGCGAGGGATGAGCTCCTGATGTGCAGGGTGACGCTCATCAGACAGGACCGCAAAGGGGCCGGCGGTGACCCCACAGGACCATTTCCTGACCCCATATCTCTCACAATTATATGTTGAGAAAGAAAAAGTCTAAGGAGGGAGGAACGGTCTGTACCGAGCCCGAGGAACGCCCCGAGGACACAAAACAAAGAATCCGGAGAAATCACAAGACTGAGTGACGGCAATCACACAGGACGTCATCACTGACATGGCCCGAGGACAGCAGCACGACAAAAGGACGGACGCAACAAGACTGCTGACGAGGTGAAGACACCGCACAAGATATTACTACAGATACACAATGAATGGTCAGGACCCGGATCTCCTCCCTCATCTCCATCACCCTACCCGTCCTCTCCACAGTGCGGCCCCCCTACATCTCCTCCCTCATCTCTAGCACCCTACCCGTCCTCTCCACAGTGCGGCCCCCCTACATCTCCTCCCTCATCTCTAGCACCCTACCCTTCCTCTCCACAGTGCGGCCCCCTATATCTCCTCCCTCATCTCTAGCACCCTACCCGTCCTCTCCACAGTGCGGCCCCCTACATCTCCTCCCTCATCTTCATCACCCTACCCGTCCTCTCCACAGTGCGGCCCCCCTACATCTCCTCCCTCATCTCTAGCACCCTACCTGTCCTCTCCACAGTGCGGCCCCCTATATCTCCTCCCTCATCTCTAGCACCCTACCTGTCCTCTCCACAGTGCGGCCCCCTATATCTCCTCCCTCATCTCTAGCACCCTACCCGTCCTCTCCACAGTGCGGCCCCCTATATCTCCTCCCTCATCTCTAGCACCCTACCCGTCCTCTCCACAGTGCGGCCCCCCTACATCTCCTCCCTCATCTCTAGCACCCTACCCATCCTCTCCACAGTGCGGCCCCCCTACATCTCCTCCCTCATCTCTATTTCCCTACCTGTCCTCTCCACAGTGCGGCCCCCCCTACATCTCCTCATCTTTAGCACCCTACCCGTCCTCTCCACAGTGTGGCCCCCCTACATCTCCTCCGTCATCTCTAGCACCGTACTCATCCTCTCCAGTGCCACCCCCCTAAATCTCCTCCTGCACTTTTATTATCCTACCTGTCCTCCCCACAATGTGGCCCCCCTACATCTCCTCCCTCATCTCTAGCACCCTACCCTTCCTCTCCACAGTGCGGCCCCCTATATCTCCTCCCTCATCTCTATCCCCCTACCTGTCCTCTCCACAGTGCGGCCCCCTATATCTCCTCCCTCATCTCTATTTCCCTACCCGTCCTCTCCACAGTGCGGCCCCCTATATCTCCTCCCTCATCTCTATCCCCCTACCTGTCCTCTCCACAGTGCGGCCCCCCTACATCTCCTCCCTCATCTCTAGCACCCTCCCCGTCCTCTCCATAGTGCGGCCCCCTATACCTCCTCCCTCATCTCTATCCCCCTACCCGTCCTCTCCACAGTGCGGCCCCCCTACATCTCCTCCCTCATCTCTATCCCCCTACCCGTCCTCTCCACAGTGCGGCCCTCCTACATCTCCTCCCTCATCTCTATCCCCCTACCCGTCCTCTCCACAGTGCGGCCCCCCTACATCTCCTCCCTCATCTCTATCCCCCTACCTGTCCTCTCCACAGTGTGGCCCCCCTACATCTCCTCCCTCATCTCTAGCACCGTACTCATCCTCTCCAGTGCCACCCCCCTAAATCTCCTCCTGCACTTTTATTATCCTACCTGTCCTCCCCACAATGTGGCCCCCCTACATTTCCTCCCTCATCTCTATCCCCCTACTTGTCCTCTCCACAATGTGGACCCCCTACATCTCCATCATTTCTGTTTATCGGCCTACCCGCTCAATACACTCTGCAAGCGACTTTCGACTAACCTCTGCAGTAATCCGTACCTCCTCCCACTCCCGACTCCAAGACTTCTCCTGCGTTGCACCAATCTTCTGGAATGCTCTACCCCACGAAATCAGAACTAACCACAATTTAGGGTATGTGCACACGTTGCAGATTTGCCTGCAGATTTTTCTGCACTAAATCCGCAGCTCTTGGCAGAAAACGCAGATGCGATTTTGGTGCGGTTTTTAATGCGGACATGGGAAACTGCTGCAGATCCACAGCGTCAAAAACGCTGAGGATCCCCGGTAAAAACCGCAACGTGTGCACATGGCCTTACACAGTTTTAGGTGCTCCCTCAAAACACATCTGTTCAGAGTGGCCTATCACATTCACTAATCAAAGTCCGTGTGTGTGAGAATAACCGTCCATCACAGTCCACCGCAGCCAACAGCACCACAAATACTGTCTGGACCAGATCATGCAACTGTATCCATCCCCCACTCCACCAACATGGCCGGACCATCATTGTAAATAGGACCCTCTACTCATTGTAGATTGTAAGTTCTCACAAGCAGTGGTGACTTTTATGCTTTAATTATTGTATCATTTTAAACGTTGATACTTATGACTGTTGTGTATGAGCTGCTAAACTGTAAAGAGGAGGAATATGATGACGCTATATAAATATTATTATAGCGAGAGCAGAAATGGAAAAGTGACATCCTGTACCATACTCCAGAGCGGCACTCACTATTCTGCTGGTGCAGTCACTGTGTACATACATTACATTACTGATCCTGAGTTACCTCCTGTATTATACCCCAGAGCTGCACTCACTATTCTGCTGGTGCAGTCACTGTGTACGTACATTACATTACTGATCCTGAGTTACATCCTGTATTATATCCCAGAGCTGCACTCACTATTCTGCTGGTGCAGTCACTGTGTACATACATTACATTACTGATCCTGAGTTACCTCCTGTATTATACCCCAGAGCTGCACTCACTATTCTGCTGGTGCAGTCACTGTGTACGTACATTACATTACTGATCCTGAGTTACATCCTGTATTATATCCCAGAGCTGCACTCACTATTCTGCTGGTGCAGTCACTGTGTACATACATTACATTACTGATCCTGAATTATACTCCAGAGCGGCACTCACTATTCTGCTGGTGCAGTCACTGTGTACATACATTACATTACTGATCCTGAGTTACATCCTGTATTATACTCCAGAGCTGCACTCACTATTCTGCTGGTGCAGTCACTGTGTACATACATTACATTACTGATCCTGAGTTACATCCTGTATTATACCCCAGAGCTGCACTCACTATTCTGCTGGTGCAGTCACTGTGTACATACATTACATTACTGATCCTGAGTTACCTCCTGTATTATACCCCAGAGCTGCACTCACTATTCTGCTGGTGCAGTCACTGTGTACATACATTACATTGCTGATCCTGAGTTACCTCCTGTATTATACTCCAGAGCTGCACTCACTATTCTGCTGGTGCAGTCAGTGTGTGCATACATTACATTACTGATCCTGAGTTACATCCTGTATTATACCCCAGAGCTGCACTCACTATTCTGCTGGTGCAGTCACTGTGTACATACATTACATTACTGATCCTGAGTTACCTCCTGTATTATACCCCAGAGCTGCACTCACTATTCTGCTGGTGCAGTCACTGTGTACGTACATTACATTACTGATCCTGAGTTACCTCCTGTATTATACTCCAGAGCTGCACTCACTATTCTGCTGGTGCAGTCACTGTATACATACATTACTGGTCCTGAGTTACATCCTGTATTATACTCCAGAGCTGCACTCACTATTCTGCTGGTGCAGTCACTGTGTACATACATTACATTACTGATCCTGAGTTACATCCTGTATTACACCCCAGAGCTGCACTCACTATTCTGCTGGTGCAGTCACTGTGTACATACATTACATTACTGATCCTGAGTTACATCCTGTATTATACTCCAGAGCTGCACTCACTATTCTGCTGGTGCAGTCACTATATACATACATTACATTACTGATCCTGAGTTACATCCTGTATTATACTCCAGAGCTGCACTCACTATTCTACTGGTGCAGTCACTGTGTACATACATTACATTACTGATCCTGAGTTACATCCTGTATTATACTCCAGAGCTGCACTCACTATTCTGCTGGTGCAGTCACTGTATACATACATTACATTACTAATCCTGAGTTACCTCCTGTATTATACCCCAGAGCTGCACTCACTATTCTGCTGGTGCAGTCACTGTGTACATACATTACATTACTGATCCTGAGTTACCTCCTGTATTATACTCCAGAGCTGCACTCACTATTCTGCTGGTGCAGTCACTGTGTACATACATTACATTACTGAATCCTGTATTACACCCCAGAGCTGCACTCACTATTCTGCTGGTGCAGTCACTGTGTACATACATTACATTACTAATCCTGAGTTACCTCCTGTATTATACTCCAGAGCTGCACTCACTATTCTGCTGGTGCAGTCACTGTGTGCATACATTACATTACTGATCCTGAGTTCCATCCTGTATTATACTCCAGAGCTGCACTCACTATTCTGCTGGTGCAGTCACTGTGTACATACATTACATTACTGATCCTGAGTTACATCCTGTATTATACCCCAGAGCTGCACTCACTATTCTGCTGGTGCAGTCACTGTGTACATACATTACATTACTGATCCTGAGTTACATCCTGTATTATACCCCAGAGCTGCACTCACTATTCTGCTGGTGCAGTCACTGTGTACATACATTACATTAATGATCCTGAGTTACATCCTGTATTATACCCCAGAGCTGCGCTCACTATTCTGCTGGTGCAGTCACTGTGTACATACATTATATTACTGATCCTGAGTTACATCCTGTATTATACCCCAGAGCTGCACTCACTATTCTAGTGGTGCAGTCACTGTGTACATACATTACATTACTGATCCTGAGTTACATCCTGTATTATACTCCAGAGCTGCGCTCACTATTCTGCTGGTGCAGTCACTGTGTACATACATTATATTACTGATCCTGAGTTACATCCTGTATTATACCCCAGAGCTGCACTCACTATTCTACTGGTGCAGTCACTGTGTACATACATTACATTACTGATCCTGAGTTACATCCTGTATTATACTCCAGAGCTGCACTCACTATTCTGCTGGTGCAGTCACTGTGTACATACATTACATTACTGATCCTGAGTTACATCCTGTATTATACCCCAGAGCTGCGCTCACTATTCTGCTGGTGCAATCACTGTGTACATACATTACATTACTGACCCTGAGTTACCTCCTGTATTATACTCCAGAGCTGCACTCACTATTCTGCTGGTGCAGTCACTGTGTACATACATTACATTACTGATCCTGTGCTGGTTGGAGGAGGTTCAGCTCTGTGGACCCCTATTTCTCAGGATCGGTGGGGTCTCGGTCCGATGAGGACACTAAGGTGTGAACGCCTCTATAATTGGATGTCGGAACCTTTCATCCACTCCGGATTTCGCCTATTATCACTTTCATCACCTCCGCTTGCTGCTAGTGAATTGCTCACTATAGTTATACACTGATACCTCCGGGCCAAGAACGCTCGATGCCGTCACAGTAGATGCCAATATTTGCAGAGATGGCGGGGAGGTCTGGACGGGCTGTGTGGGGTCAGGATGCGCCGTGTCGTCCCCCCACCCCAGACTTACACTAATGATACAGGGGTCCGGGCTGTCGGCTGAGGACATAAACCTGATTTTGGGTCATATACCCCCTGCCAGGAGCTCAGGATGTTCCAGGGGCCGGCATACCGTGTTCCCGGGTCAATCCTAAGAGGGATCAGCGGTGCCAGGAGCCGCGGATTATCGAATCTACCCCCCCCCCCCCCCCCCCCGGCTAGAACAATGCCGTATTCAGAAAGTTTGGATATTTCCAGAAGGGCGACATTAGCTCGGGGTGAGAGTTGACGACTGGATAATACCGCCATATGATGGCATAAATTATCCCAATTTGGGACTGGGACCCCCTGCAAACAGGACGACAACCCCTATAAAATGGATAAGGGACAAAAGTACCGAACATGAAAATACCCCTTTAAGTAAAGTTTGTTTAAAAAAAACTTTTGCAACTTTGTCATTCATTTTCGCGCCATTTCTAAAATCTCTGCTTGCTGTCACCTGTGCAGGTCTCGCCGCTGAGGGTTTGTTACAATGTCTCAAGCAGAGGATCGCATATCAGATAGAAGTGTAACAAACCCTCAGCTGCGAGAAGCATTAGGAGCATTCGGCCTCCGCAGTCTCCATTCGTTAAAAGCTAAAACAAAAAGTTTACTGGAAAGTTGTAGAACTTTTTACTCGGCAGCCAATCAGGGATCTCGCGTACTGCTGGCGTCATGGCGGCCATCGCTGAGCGGTTCTGCCAGTAGTAGGCATGTGACAGCCCTGATGTCACCGATTGGCTGCAGTGATCACATGACACTTCAGGGCATTGGAAACGCACGGATGCTCGCGTTTTTCTTTTTTTGAATTTTAGAACATCGGCTGTTCCTAAAAAATTTTTTTTTGGGGGGGGGACGGTCGTAAACCCCTTTAAGTGAAATTTAAAGGGTCAGAAGCAGGGAACTTGAATGAGTGCAGGTCAGATGATGTTTGATTGGGGCTCGGATGAAGAGGCCTTCACATAACCGTGGGAAAAAACCTGACCAACACCCCGATGATGCAAAAGTACCGGCGGCCCCGCCACTTCTGCACACAAAAGTCAACGAGAGCGCCGGCGCACGCCCCCGACCTGCACACCGCACACAATACGCAGGAGTTTCACCCCGGCTAAATAAACAGAAGCAGCGGATGAAGCCATGAAAACTGCATGAAAGAGCAAATATTGCAAAATTCTGCCTCCGGGCGGAAGGGTCAGGACGGGGGGGGGGGGGGGGGACTACAAGTCCCAGCAACCACCCTTCACCTGCATATATCATATACGGTATCTACAAGGCAGAGATGACCCCGGCAAGACCCTTCTGCGAAAATGACAGGGGCACTACCATCCTGAAGGGGGGGCTGTCCTCTCTAGGACCACCATGAAGGACAGCGGGGTCCCAGCCGGCCAAGATTAAAGGGTCCACAACCCTGACTGACTCTAAACTGATAGATATACATAGTTAATGAGTAACATGGGCACGTCCCTTTAAGGAATCACAAATGTAATCTATGGAGGGGGCACCGAATTAAAGGGGGTGGTCTTTCGCGAGACCCCTCCAGGTGGACTTGCCCCCCCAAGACGGCTCATAGGATTAATGTGAGGGGTCTTCACTAATCAGGCCAGTGTTATTTTATGCCCCCCCACAGACTAATTAATCAACCGCTTACCTATAAAAGGCGAGGTGTCGGGGCAGTACGGCAGCGGGTCGTCGCGCACGGTCTGCCTGGAGATCAGACTGAGGTTGGCGTAGACGTCGCCGGGGAAGGAAAGGTTCTGTGCGTTCAGCAGCGCCAGGGAGTGGGGTCCGTTTTTGTAAAAAATTCCGAAGAAATACGCCACCCGCTTCCGGTAACCTTCTCTGTACAGCAGCGCCATCACCACCAGCTGGACGCAGAGGAAGAGCATCAAGAACCTGATCTTGGCGATCACCATCATTCCGGAGAGAAAAAAAAAAAACACCCAAAAAAATTATACACAACAACCCTCCCCCGGTCCACGCGTCTTCTCCGGATTATAGTCTAGCGAGCGGCAAGTTTCTACTCGTCTCCCGACGGGAAAAGAGAAGAGGTGTCATCTCTCCTCACCGGGCGGCGGCATGCCAGGATGGGGAAATCTTCAAAAAAGAACTAAAAAGGATGCAAACATTTCGGAAGAGTGCAAAAAAAAAAAATATAAGGGTAAGGCACATGAGCTACGGTCCGCGCCGATTCATAGGGATCCAGGGCTGCAGAGGAACACGCTCAGATGTCGGCTCCTGCAAGAAATAAAGCAAATGCATGTTAGACAAGCGGGGCTGGGAGTTTGGAGGGGGGAGGAAGGGGGTCGAGATGCGCTTTTTTTTTGGGGGGGGGGGGGGGGAGAGGCGATGATGGACGCCCAGAATCACCTGAATGCTGGATGCAGCCAGATTCCGCGAGCTTGTGGCGATCACTAGGAAGTGAAGCCCAAACTGAGAGGAGAGGGAGGCGAGGAGTAAAAGGGAGAGGGAGGCGAGGAGGAGTGGTGCCAGCAATTGGGCAACGAGTGGGGAGGGAGCGGGGCCCGAGCACAAAAAGCTCGAAGAACAAAAGCAAAATTCCTGCGGCCAAAGAAAGAAATAGGCCGACGCGTTTCATACCTCACAGCTGCTTAAAGGGGATTTGCATCCTTGTGATGGGGGGGCCGTTCAGAAGGTCGGACCTGTACCCACCTGTTAGACCCGACGAGCTCGACCACAGGGGAAAAGGGGGCGCAATTACAAGCCGTCACATAAGGACAAACGTTTTCTAAAAAAGTTCTACAACTTTTCGATACACATTGGCCTCAATTCAACATTCCGTTTGCACTTTTAGAATTGTTTTATTTGTTTCTTTTGTTTGTTTATTATGTTTGTGTTCCAATTTCTTACGGCCATTTTATTTATTTATTTTTTAGGTTTGTTCGATGACATTGGGGTACGGACTATTTCATTATCCAAATGTTTTTTTTTTGATCAATTCATCAATTGAGACTATTTAAAACAACAACAAAAAAAAAGGGGGCGAATTGTTTCTGGGTTTGTAGCACAGAATTTGGCTCATGAATATTGAGCCAAATAAAAAAAAAAAAATGTTACATTTGTGCCTTTTAAAAGCAAAAAGTCATATATAAAAAGTTGGAAAAATTTGAGCAAAAAAATTTCAGGTGTAGATAAAAATCCCAACATGAGGGGGGTTGTGGGGGGACTGGAGAACATTTGTGCTAGTAATGTGCTATTTTTATATTTTTATTTATTTTATTATTATTTCTTTTATTTTTATTTAATTTTAGAAGTCGCAATTGAATTAGCTGCAAACATCAGGGGGGGAAAAAAAACAACAACCCGCGACCACAATGAAATATGCTGGCGCTTTATAAATAAAAAGAAAAATATTATAAATAAAATTATTTAAATTAATGGCCATCCAAAACACAAAATTATACATATACATACATACATACATACATATACATACATATACATACATATATATATTATATTATATATATATATATATATATATATATATATTACATATATATATATATATATATATATATATATATATATATATATATATATATATATATTATAAAAATGGACAAATGCAAAAATGAATATGTGAATATTTCTACTCTCTGACAGCAAGCAGAGATGGTGACGAATTCAAGTGAAGATTATTGGGAAGTTGTAAAGGTGACTGCAGCTGGAGATTTGCGTTCATAGAGCAAAATGTAAAACGGTACAATGTAAATAAAAGAGGATGAAACCTGGATTGGGGGAGGGGTGGCGCCTATTAATTGTGTGGAGATTACAGAGAGGAACCATTGCTCCTGACCTGGTTCCCCCCCCATGGATTCTTATTTAAATAGCTGGCGTGTAATACCACAGTCAACCACTAGTGGCCACTGCAGGGAGGACCACTTTTTGCTCTTTGCTCACGGTTATTCGACAGGCTGCAGTTGGTGATGGTCTCGGCCACGTGGACCCCACGCGTCGGCTTTCTCGTGGTGGAAGATGATCTATTATCTAGGAATTTATCAAGATGTAGCAAAGGGTCACAAAACTGCAAATTAGCTGCTAAACTGTTCATGGCCGAGCGGAGCTGAACAATCGCAGCGCGCGGCCATGCCAGGTATTCGGTGTCACCTGCCAGATGGCATCGTGTGATAGACCGAGGAGGAAGAGAAAGTGCCATACACATCATCAGAGCCGCCAAAAAGGAGGAAATAACGGCGCAGACAATGAGACGGAGCACGATGAGGAAGGAACAGCAGCCGGGGGCACGCAGCGACTAAAGGCCCTAAAAAACTACTAAAGGCAGCTGGGAGAGAAGCCGAAGCTTAGGACCCTCGAAATACCGCCGATGGCACGAGCGTCGCTGGAAAGCCAGAAAAGAAGGAGCCGAGGGAGATAATGGCGTAGAAGTCCGTGTAGGAAGGAAGGCTTTGGCCGTGTTCTCACAAGACCAGGGACCAGTACCGGGAAGCAGCAGGGGCGGCATGGACCAGAGGAGGCAACAGGGGCCAGTGCGGGAAGCAGCCGGGGGCGACGGGGACCAGAAGAGGCAACAGGGGCCAGTGCGGGAAGCAGCAGGGGCGGCATGGACCAGAGGAGGCAACAGGGGCCAGTGCGGGAAGCAGCCGGGGGCGACGGGGACCAGAAGAGGCAACAGGGGCCAGTGCGGGAAGCAGCAGGGGCGGCATGGACCAGAGGAGGCAACAGGGGCCAGTGCGGGAAGCAGCCGGGGGCGACGGGGACCAGAAGAGGCAACAGGGGCCAGTGCGGGAAGCAGCAGGGGCGGCATGGACCAGAGGAGGCAACAGGGGCCAGTGCGGGAAGCAGCCGGGGGCGACGGGGACCAGAGGAGGCAACAGGGGCCAGTGCGGGAAGCAGCCGGGGGCGACGGGGACCAGAGGAGGCAACAGGGGCCAGTGCGGGAAGCAGCGGGGGCGACGGGGACCAGCGGAGGCGACAGGGGCCAGTGCGGGAAGCAGCCGGGGGCGACGGGGACCAGAGGAGGCAACAGGGGCCAGTGCGGGAAGCAGCCAGGGGCGACGGGGACCAGAGGAGGCAACAGGGGCCAGTGCGGGAAGCAGCAGGGGCGGCATGGACCAGAGGAGGCAACAGGGGCCGGTGCGGGAAGCAGCCGGGGGCGACGGGGACCAGAGGAGGCAACAGGGGCCAATGCGGGAAGCAGCAGGGGCGGCATGGACCAGAGGAGGCAACAGGGGCCAGTGCGGGAAGCAGCCGGGGGCGACGGGGACCAGAGGAGGCAACAGGGGCCAGTGCGGGAAGCAGCCGGGGGCGACGGGGACCAGAGGAGGCAACAGGGGCCAGTGCGGGAAGCAGCCGGGGGCGACGGGGACCAGAGGAGGCAACAGGGGCCAGTGCGGGAAGCAGCCGGGGGCGACGGGGACCAGAGGAGGCAACAGGGGCCAGTGCGGGAAGCAGCGGGGGGCGACGGGGACCAGAGGAGGCAACAGGGGCCAGTGCGGGAAGCAGCCGGGGCGACGGGGACCAGAGGAGGCAACAGGGGCCAGTGCGGGAAGCAGCGGGGGCGACGAGGACCAGAGGAGGCAACAGGGGCCAGTGCGGGAAGCAGCCGGGGGCGACGGGGACCAGAGGAGGCAACAGGGGCCAGTGCGGGAAGCAGCAGGGGCGGCATGGACCAGAGGAGGCAACAGGGGCCAGTGCGGGAAGCAGCCTGGGGCGACGGGGACCAGAGGAGGCAACAAGGGCCAGTGCGAGAAGCAGCGGGGGCGACGGGGACCAGAGGAGGCAACAGGGGCCAGTGCGGGAAGCAGCAGGGGCGGCATGGACCAGAGGAGGCAACAGGGGCCAGTGCGGGAAGCAGCCGGGGGCGACGGGGACCAGAGGAGGCAACAGGGGCCAGTGCGGGAAGCAGCGGGGGCGACGGGGACCAGAGGAGGCAACAGGGGCCAGTGCGGGAAGCAGCAGGGGCGGCATGGACCAGAGGAGGCAACAGGGGCCAGTGCGGGAAGCAGCCGGGGGCGACGGGGACCAGAGGAGGCAACAGGGGCCAGTGCGGGAAGCAGCCGGGGGCGACGGGGACCAGAGGAGGCAACAAGGGCCAGTGCGGGAAGCAGCAGGGGCGGCATTGACCAGAGGAGGCAACAGGGGCCAGTGCGGGAAGCAGCCGGGGGCGACGGGGACCAGAGGAGGCAACAGGGGCCAGTGCGGGAAGCAGCCGGGGGCGACGGGGATCAGCGGAGGCAACAGGGGCCAGTGCGGGAAGCAGCCGGGGGCGACGGGGACCAGAGGAGGCAACAAGGGCCAGTGCGGGAAGCGGCCGGGGGTGACGGGGACCAGAGGAGGCGACAGGGGCCAATGCGGGAAGCAGCGGGGGCGACGGGGACCAGCGGAGGCAACAGGGGCCAATGTGGGAAGCAGCGGGGGCGACGGGGACCAGCGGAGGCGACAGGGGCCAGTGCGGGAAGCAGTGGGGGGCGACGGGGACCAGCGGAGGCAACAGGGGCCAATGCGGGAAGCAGCGGGGGCGACGGGGACCAGCGGAGGCGACATGGGCCAGTGCCGTGAAGCAGCGGGGGCAACAAGGCTAAGTGTCAGGTCCAATTCTTTTTATTTCCTTTAGGCCGGGGACACACAACGTATAAAAAAAGGTCCGTTTTTGACGGACGAGAATCGCACAAATGTTACCAAAACAGTGATCCGTGTGCAGTGCGAGGATGCGATTTGCTCGCATCCAATGATCCGTTTGGCATCCGTGTGACATCCGTATGGCGAGATTTTCTCACACACTTGCAAAATGAGCAAATAATGGCTGAGCCTTTCCTGTCACCTGCTCAATGCCTGAGAATTTCTCGCAAGTCACACTGATGGTCCGTGTGTGCTGCGCTATTTTTTCTCACCCCCATAGACTCCTTGGCAATTCTCGGCCGAGATACGCTGACAATCGCAGCATGCTGCGATTTCACTCGGATCCTGAATACGGCCGAGAAAATATCGGATGATGGGAGCTGCCCCATAGATTAACATTGGGACGAGTGCGATGCGATTTTTTATCGCATTGCACTCGTCCATATTACGGTCTAGTGTGACCCCGGCCTTATTAATGACCTTGTGGATGGATCGAGAGCCTCAGCTTTCACTGAAGACACAAAAGTTTGTATGATAAAAATGGAGGTAGACGTATAATAAAACAGAACAACCTGGATAAGACAGATGTAGAGTAACACACGGCGGACGGAGTAACTATTGCTGGATGTACTGATATTGGAAATATACTCGGGACCACAGAACGGGAGATTCTGGCTACAACAAACTAAGCAGCAGCACTCAATGTCAGGCTGCAGCTGCAAAAGCAAATAAAATATGAGGGTGTATAAAAAGATAAAATCCCAAGGTCAAAATGTTATTATTACCCTTCTATAAATCAGTTGTGACATCTCTAAACAGTTTTGGGCTCCACATTTTGCAATGGATATTCGAAAGCTTGAGTCAGTTCAAAGGCGGCAACCAGATTATTATCTGGGGTGGACGGAGTCTCCCATAATGAGAGGTTGGAAGAGTTGGGCTGGTTCAGCTCAGAGGTGATCTAAGGTCTAAGTAACAATACAAAGACCTGGCCCAAGATTAATTAATCTCAAGGAGCAGGGGGGGGGGGAAAGCGCAGATATCAAAGGGTTCTTTCCGGTTAGAGCGTTCACACTGGAATACGTGACCACGAAAAGTAATACCGCTAGACACCGTATCGTTAATTATAAAAGGGCCAGATACGATTCTCACAACAAATGGTATTTTGGGTTATGAGTAATTCAGAGCTAGAAAATGAATAAACTTGTTGAAAAAGGATGAACTTGATTTATGCAACGATGACACAGAGCGAGGACTCGCTATATACAGATATGCACTGAACTGCAACCACAGCACACACAATGAGGCGGTATTATAGCAGTAATATTCCTGTATATAGGGGCAGTATTATAGCAGTTATATTCTTGTACATAGGGGCAGTATTATAGTAGTTATATTCTTGTACATAGGGGCAGTATTATAGTAGTTATATTCTTGTACATAGGAGCAGTATTATAGTAGTTATATTCTTGTACATAGGGGCAGCATTATAGTAGTTATATTCTTGTACATAGGGGCAGTATTATAGTAGTTATATTCTTGTACATAGGAGCAGTATTATAGTAGTTATATTCTTGTACATAGGGGCAGTATTATAGTAGTTATATTCCTGTACATAGGGGCAGTATTATATTCTTGTATATATGGAGCAGTATTATAGTAGTTATATTCTTGTACATAGGAGCAGTATTATAGTAGTTATATTCTTGTACATAGGAGCAGTATTATAGTAGTTATATTCTTGTACATAGGGGCAGTATTATAGTAGTTATATTCTTGTACATAGGGGCAGTATTATAGTAGTTATATTCCTGTACATAGGGAGCACTATTATAGTAGTTATATTCTTGTACATAGGAGCAGTATTATAGTAGTTATATTCTTGTATATAGGAGCAGTATTATAGCAGTTATATTCTTGTACATAGGAGCAGTATTATAGTAGTTATATTCTTGTACATAGGAGCAGTATTATAGTAGTTATATTCTTGTACATAGGAGCAGTATTATAGTAGTTATATTCTTGTATATAGGAGCAGTATTATAGTAGTTATATTCTTGTACATAGGGACAGTATTATAGTAGTTATATTCTTGTACATAGGGGCAGTATTATAGTAGTTATATTCTTGTACATAGGGACAGTATTATAGTAGTTATATTCTTGTACATAGGGGCAGTATTATAGCAGTTATATTCTTGTACATAGGGGCAGTATTATAGTAGTTATATTCTTGTACATAGGAGCAGTATTATAGTAGTTATATTCTTGTACATAGGGGCAGTATTATAGTAGTTATATTCTTGTACATAGGGACAGTATTATAGTAGTTATATTCTTGTACATAGGAGCAGTATTATAGTAGTTATATTCTTGTACATAGGAGCAGTATTATAGTAGTTATATTCTTGTACATAGGAGCAGTATTATAGTAGTTATGTTCTTGTACATAGAGGCAGTATTATAGTAGTTATATTCTTGTACATAGGGGCAGTATTATAGTAGTTATATTCTTGTACATAGGAGCAGTATTATAGTAGTTATATTCTTGTACATAGGGGCAGTATTATAGTAGTTATATTCTTGTACATAGGGGCAGTATTATAGTAGTTATATTCTTGTACATAGGGACAGTATTATAGTAGTTATATTCTTGTACATAGGGGCAGTATTATAATAGTTATATTCTTGTACATAGGAGCAGTATTATAGTAGTTATATTCTTGTACATAGGGGCAGTATTATTGTAGTTATATTCTTGTACATAGGGACAGTATTATAGTAGTTATATTCTTGTACATAGGAGCAGTATTATAGTAGTTATATTCTTGTACATAGGAGCAGTATTATAGTAGTTATATTCTTGTACATAGGGGCAGTATTATTGTAGTTATATTCTTGTACATAGGGACAGTATTATAGTAGTTATATTCTTGTACATAGGAGCAGTATTATAGTAGTTATATGCTTGTACATAGGAGCAGTATTATAGTAGTTATATTCCTGTACATAGGGGTAGTATTATAGTAGTTATATTCTTGTACATAGGAGCAGTATTATAGTAGTTATATTCTTGTATATAGAGGGCAGTATTATAGTAGTTATATTCTTGTACATAGGAGCAGTATTATAGTAGTTATATTCTTGTACATAGAGGCAGTATTATAGTAGTTATATTCTTGTACATGGAGCAGTATTATAGTAGTTGTATTCTTGTACATAGGAGCAGTATTATAGTAGTTATATTCTTGTACATAGGAGCAGTATGATAGTAGTTATATTCTTGTACATAGGAGCAGTATTATAGTAGTTATATTCCTGTACATAGGAGCAGTATTATAGTAGTTATATTCTTGTACATAGGGGGCAGTATTATAGTAGTTATATTCTTGTACATAGGAGCAGTATTATAGTAGTTATATTCTTGTACATAGGAGCAGTATTATAGTAGTTATATTCTTGTACATAGGAGCAGTATTATAGTAGTTATATTCTTGTACATAGGGGCAGTATTATAGTAGTTATATTCTTGTACATAGGGGGCAGTATTATAGCAGTTATATTCTTGTACATAGGAGCAGTATTATAGTAGTTATATTCTTGTACATAGGGGGCAGTATTATAGTAGTTATATTCTTGTTAATTTCAGCCATTTAACCATCGTGCGTTTATTATCATGGCGGCATGGGTCTGGCTGGTGGTCCGGGGATGTCTCTGTGAGCTAAACAGGGCATCACAAGTCTCTCTTCTGTCCTGACAGTTTGTTACAATGTATCAGTGCGGACTGTAAAAGTATCCAATCCCGGCTGTCACAGTTGGATGGCTTTGTGTTCCAATTATCCACAGGCCCCTCATCCACAGGCCTCGGGGGGTCACACATGGCTCTCTGGCACATCTGCAGCACAGAGCTTCAGGTTTAACATGGGAGGAGGAGGTGGAAGACAAAGGGCGGTAATATCAAATGCTACCGCTCACTTAAAGGAACAGTAAAACCGCAGACTATCCCCCTTTATTTGCAATAAAACAGAACGCTACATCCTCTTCTCGGGGCTGACTGTTGAGCATTTCCATGTTCCTAGTGAAGTGCTTAAGAGGTTTTTCCGAAAAGCGGGGGAAGATGAATAACGTCAGTGGCGCGGCCTCATCCTCCCTGTGCTAGAGATGTACTAACGAGCCGCTTTGCTCGTTAGCTCCAGGCTTGTTACATATTCATGATACTGACCGGCAGCAGCCATTAGTAGCAGCGATGACCGTCAGTGTTGCGACCACATCCCGGGTTTCCACCTAAGCACCTCACTAAGGAAACCGCCGCGTCAATAAAGCTTAATCATAACCTAAAGGAAAGTTCTGCTTCTTTATAACATTCACACTAATTAGAGGACCTGAAATATGTCGTTTTTTATACACCCGGTATAAAAGCCGCCGTTCTCCTGAATCCGGCGATGTTTCTCTCGCGTTCCTGCGCCTCTCCGTTCCAGAGATACGGCCTCCTCTTCTCTGTAGTCTTTTTGAACAAGTGGGCGTGGTCTTAAGCTCTTCCCATTTGGCTAAATAAACTAGATTTATTTATTTTTTTAAATACATAGAATATGGGGCGATATCTCAGGAAAGGAAAGGTGCAGGAGGAAAAGGAAAACATCGCCGGATTCAGGAGAAGAGCGGTGTTTAGGCCAGGATAAAAAAAAAATACATATTTATGTCCCGTGAAGGGTCCTCTGCTTGCTCTAAATGAATGGAAATATTTTCAAGGTGGTTGAAACCGGCTATTCAGATCATGTCCAGGTGACATGCGTCATTATTACACTGTACCACTGCTCTCTCCTGTAAGGAGCCATGACTATGTCCGCTGGCTGGGATGATTCTATTCACTGACAACAAGCAGAAAGGAAACTGATTAAACTGGGACAGAAAGCAGGAAACCTTTTCATAGTGAGCGATTATTACACTAAAGGTCACGAGAATTGGCCCCAAATACATAAAGATCAGCCCTATAAGGCCAGGAATGGCAGATTGGACAATGGTGGGGAAACATAACCCCCGCTCCATGCAGGCTCGTTAACGTGCCGGCACCAACTAATGAGAACTAGGGAATTGCCATTTATGCATCTCCCTGATCCGCGGCCTCGGGCCATTACAGCCCTGTCTCTGCGGTTCACAGCGGGTTTACCTTTATTTCCTATGACCTATTGCCAAACATTCAGGAGGAACAGGTAGAACCAGAAGGATTAAGAGCCTTTATATCAGGTAGGACAAAGATTGACCGATCCCGGACACAGGACTCGGGGCCCGCACCCAGATGTCTCCCTGCAGATCGCAGGTCTCCGGCTGACGCTGCCAGGTCAAACAAGGACAAAGGTGAAGGAAAATCAGGATTTTCACCACCATCAAGTCATTGCACCTCAGGCAACAATGGAAACCATCAGGTTACTAAAGACCTGGGAACACAATGACGCTGTAAGCGCCGGCGCAGCATAAATAGCAATTCCTAAACCAGATCCATTTCTAGTGTTCATTACCTACAGCAGTGATGCCATTCAAGATCCATATTACATCGTCAAGGCCAGAACCCAGCAGCCCCACACGACCGGCCACCGCCCCGCACGACCGGCCACCGCCCCGCACCACCGGCCACGGCCCCGCACCACCGGCCACGGCCCCGCACCACCGGCCACCGCCCCGCACCACCGGCCACCGCCCCGCACCACCGGCCACGGCCCCGCACCACCGGCCACCGCCCCGCACCACCGGCCACCGCCCCGCACCACCGGCCACCGCCCCGCACCACCGGCCACGGCCCCGCACCACCGGCCACGGCCCCGCACCACCGGCCACCGCCCCACCGGCCACCGCCCCACACCACCGGCCACCGCCCCACACCACCGCCCCACACCACCGGCCACCGCCCCACACCACCGGCCACCGCCCCACACCACCGGCCACCGCCCCACACCACCGGCCACCGCCCCACACCACCGGCCACTATTCTGCTGGTGCAGTCACTGTGTACATACATTACATTACTGATCCTGAGTTACATCCTATATTATACCCCAGAGCTGCACTCACTATTCTGCTGGTGCAGTCGCTGTGTACATACATTACATTACTGATCCTGAGTTACATCCTGTATTATACCCCAGAGCTGCACTCACTATTCTGCTGGTGCAGTCACTGTGTGCATACATTACATTACTGATCCTGAGTTACATCCTGTATTATATTCCAGAGCTGCACTCACTATTCTGCTGGTGCAGTCACTGTGTGCATACATTACATTACTGATCCTGAGTTACCTCCTGTATTATACCTCAGAGCAGCGCTCACTATTCTGCTGGTGCAGTCACTGTGTACATACATTACATTACTGATCCTGTATTATACCCCAGAGCTGCACTCACTATTCTGCTGGTGCAGTCAGTGTGTACATACATTACATTACTGATCCTGAGTTACCTCCTGTATTATACCTCAGAGCAGCGCTCACTATTCTGCTGGTGCAGTCACTGTGTACATACATTACATTACTGATCCTGTATTATACCCCAAAGCTGCACTCACTATTCTGCTGGTGCAGTCAGTGTGTACATACATTACATTACTGATCCTGAGTTACATCCTGTATTATACCCCAGAGCTGCACTCATTCTGCTGGTGCAGTCACTGTGTACATACATTACATTACTGATCCTGAGTTACATCCTGTATTATACCCCAGAGCTGCACTCACTATTCTGCTGGTGCAGTCACTGTGTACATACATTACATTACTGATCCTGAGTTACATCCTGTATTATACCCCAGAGCTGCACTCACTATTCTGCTGGTGTAGTCACTGTGTACATACATTACATTACTGATCCTGTATTATACCCAGAGCTGCACTCACTATTCTGCTGGTTGACTGCTCCTAGCCTCAGCTGGTCACAGCGCGGCGGGTGCCGTCCATCTGGAAGGAGCGGGATGTCGGTGGTGCGGATCGCTCGCACTTACTGAGCGGAGGAGGTGGCGCAGTACAGCGTGTGCCCGTGACTTTCATCACCCGCCCTCCGGCTCCTGTGATGCAGATTATAACCCAGAGCGCCAGCACCGTGCCAGGAGCAGAGGAAATGAGAATATTACCGGTCCGGACTCGGGGGACATCTGGCAGCCACGGGTGACGCAGAGCGAAGATCCTCTCGCTGCCGAGTCCTGGGAATTGCACATAGAGACAAGTCAACACCGGCATCGTACAAGTGCAGGAATGGCTCTTCCCATAGAAGTCGCCCTCTTAAAGGGAACTTAATGCCAGTGCATGGGAGAGTTTTACCTTTAAGGGCGATGGGAGGATGATCGCCCCCTTTAGTGCCCGGCAGGGGTGGCAGCCGCGTTCAGAGGCTGATAACTGCAGGACACGGCCGCTGTATATACATATAAACATTGGGTCTGTTGACAAAACTGTGTCCTCACGGGAGACGCCTGGAACCGGTCGACTACAAGAAGGAGACTCACCGGAGGGCTGGAGACGTCAGACGGCAAGAAAATCCATTCCCCATGCTTTACACTGCAGCTTCGCTTGCTTAAAGGGACCTCAAACAAAGCTGCAGGGTAAAGCATGGTGGACGGATGCTCTGGTTACAGCTTGGACCTAGCGGTCGGCACGATGATTTATTAAAAGTGGGCAAACGGTGCAAACCAGCAACAGCAAGGGAACGCTCCGAGGCACGCCACGCCGGAGGCAGAGCTTCCCTCACTTGCAAGTCCAAGCTCGCCCGCTCTCGGCACGTTCGGCAGAGGCGTCATTGGCTGCAGCCGGGCTGGAATTGTAAGCGGTTGCAACAAGAGCTGCACATCGCTCCGGTGTTAAAGGGACGGTTCACTTGTGTCAATGAAGCAATCGCTGCGGAATTTTCACATTTCACAGCGCCGCTCTCGTCCGGTGGCCGGATCAGGTACTGCAGTTTGGTTGTAACATCAAAAGATCGTTGTTGTTTTTTTTATACTGAAAAGTAGCTTTTTTTTATTTTCTTAATATTAGTGATGAAAAAAAAAAAAAAAAAAAGTTGCATCAAACCAAACTTCATAAAATTACTGCAAAACGAGGCTGCAGAAAAATAAATAAATAATTATTCCGCTTAGGGGTTAAAAAAAAATGTAAGACTTATCACAATTTTTTTTTTTTATGATATTCAGATAATCAGTGCATGCTGGGTAATGGACAAAAAGATAAGAAAGTAAAAAAAAACACCAAAATAAACAGACGGCATTACATATGCGATCGATGGCGCATTCTTATCTCCATGGAGTGCAGTCGAGTCTACAAGTTCATCAGTTACACAGAGATCTCTGGCAGCCAACACAGATCTATAGAGAAATCAATGAGCGCCGCCACGACAGGAGGGACACTGCTGCCGCCGAGAAGGAGCCAAGACGCGGCGTACCAGGCGCGAAACCAAAACCGCCAGGATGTGGAGGGCAATTTAAATAAGGCTGAACTACCTTGTACCTTATAGGACAGGAAGAGTTGTCATGGGGGCATTGAATTATACAGATACCGACGCGTTTCATGTGTCGCTAGAGCAGGGTCTAAGAGGTTAGGAGGGCTGGAAACATCTGAGAGGTTCCCTATGAAAGCGATCACTAATGGGACAAGGAACGATCAGGCCGACCCCCCTCCATCATACAGTCTGGTCTAAAACGCGTTTCGGGGCATCTTTAAAAAAACAAAACAAAAACAAAACAAAAGAACTGCACTAGATACAGTGATGAGAATAAGGGTAACGATGATTTGAACTTTTGCCTTCCAGGCTCCATATCTCACCATCGAGAGTGAGACCACCATCATTTCATAGACATCTTGGCAATCTCACTGCATGGTCACCGATTTGCTCCTAAAAATGATAAATTACTTACCGGTAATTTGTTTTTCTCGATACCCAAGACAGCACCAGAGCGAGCAGGATCTGCTCCTATTACTGGACAAGAAGCCAAGAGTACAAAATAAGATGACGCAAAAGGAGTCAAGTAAGAGTCGCCCAATCAATCATCGTTATTCCGGTTATTAATTATACAGTCACTAAAGACCATTCTTCATTGTGAGAAGAGAAGATTGAGAACCACCATCAACCATAAGCCAGAGGGAGGGAAAAATCAGTGTGCCGTCATGGGTGTCAGAACAATCAAAAGTACCGGTAAGTAATTATCATTTTTCTCCTTGCCCATGACAGAAGATGATGAAGGATCCCTCTAATAGGGAGGGAGGACCCCTGAAAGATCTTACACCTAAAGAAAGATCCCCAGAATGACAAAGGGCTTCCAGAAACCAGCAGGAATATTTTAGTACTATGTTTTATCCCTTAGGATTTAACTTCAAGTGTTCATATGGTACTGGTCAAATCTCAGATGGTCTTAAGCTCTGGTCTGGGTAGAATGGCTCCATCGTCATCATTTCCAGAGACTCCATTTCCAGTAGTGAAGCTTTGAGACAGAAGTGAAATCAGGCCTACAAGACCCAAGGCAGCTGGTTAACCAGGCAAAAGCCACGTTCCCCAAAGTTGTACATACCACTGAAAGTCATACACCACTGAAGGTCCCATCAAGTCACGCCGTGAGGCAGAGACAGACGAAAAAAAACCATATCAAAGGAGACAAGTTATTCCACAACTATAAAGCAGCCCGAAACCCTTCAGGCAGGCCAAACACAGACCTGAGGTGGTATGTCCACCATGAGACAGAAGGTCAAACTTGAAGTTGTAGGCCAAACACCAGATAAGAGGTGGCATGGTACCATGACACAAGGTCATACCCCAGGCGACCAGCCCCACACGTAATAAGAGGCCCGGCCCGAGTCTGCAGGCCCAACACGCAAGACCAGAAGCCAGACATGAATAGTCTGCCCCACACGCAGGATATAAGACCAATCATTAGTTATGCAGATTCTGGTCATTGTCACTGCTTTGCTCCTTTGAATCCTTCTGGGCTGCTCTTGGTCAGAATCAATCATGGCTCTCCTGAAATCTGATCCCAGGTCTCTTCTACACGTTCCCCCATCTTGGTGCACACTGGTCGCCTAACTTGGGTATGTGTACAGTTAATTTTCACCTCTCCTCACAAGGTTTGGATTGGGTTGAGGTCTGGGAACTAATCCAGGACCTCTACTTCATTGTTATTGACCCATTTCTTCACCAATCTTGACGTATTCTTTGGTTTCCTTTCTCTGCTGGAACACTAGGTCATCCTTTTCATACCCATAGTACTCGAGAGTACGAAGTCATCTTGTAGGACACTCACATATAGCTTAGTATTGAGACCACCATCGATCCTGGTCAAGTATCTCACGCCTCTGGCTGTGAAGCATTCTCAGATCATCAGGCTTCCTCCACCGAACATCACAGTTCCTTCACTTTTTGGGCCACCGTTCCAGACTTGTGTAACACGCGTCGCAGGGTACACGCATGGACGTCAGAGATCTCATGATTACGAGCCTCCTCCACTGCCGTGTTGTCGCCCAGAACTCATAGATCTTGGGACGACCAGACTTGTTGACTCTTGATATTTTGCCTGGACGTCCACCTCTTGGCTTCTGAATGAATGGATGGACATTTCGTATTCTTCCAGCTGTCGTGACGCTCACATGATGCAGTTTGGCAAATTTCTTGGCCAAGAGACCACTATCGATGAGTCAGATGATGGACGTTCTCTTTTCTTGGAAAATCGTCTTCATGGCGGTTCCTCGATACCAACCAGTGATGTTTAGGAATCAACCTAATGACCAAGTGAGATACTAGGGAATGTGAGAACAGGTGATTTGTTACCCTAGACACAATCTTAGAGCAAAACGCGTCACACCTTTGGTTATACAGAAAGTCACGCAAGAAGAATCAATGAATGCCAGGAGTGGTGGAGCACTGAGAAGGTGAAAGGTACATGCCACCGAGTGTAAAACCTACTACCAGCATCGAGAGGCGCATGACTCGAAACGCGAGGAGTGACGCACAACTTGGCCTGGCCGCAGAAAGAATGCGAAACTAGGAAGGTGAATGTCACAGAACAATGAAAGAGGAACTGGAAAGTGCGGAGCGCAATTTTTGTCATTCCTTCGTAGACGGCGTGACGGAAACTGAACCCGGCATGAAGACAGGAGGGTCCGGACGAATCTGCAAGGCGCTGCCTGGAGGCGCGATTTCAAACTTGATACCACGTCTACATGGCAGCAGGCGTGACATTGACAAAAGGAAAAACGCACCCGAAGGGAGAATACCAGAGTATCGGGCCGCTCAGGAAATTCTAACCCTCGGGGCGACTTTTAGGTTTCAGTGCGGAATATATCTGCATAAAGAAAGCGGATACCAGGGAGCTCGGAATTGGTAAAAACTGCACGGGCAGAAGGGGGCAAGTGTCCATCCGGGTGAAAAAACAGGAAATTATCATATATAGTGAGTGGAAGCTGTCAGCTGTCAAAGGCAGCAGTGTCGGCCGGACACACGGGCACAGAAGTCACCTAGAGGGGTCCTATCATTAGGACAGGAGCTCCCAAACAAGTCATGTAAAGGGTGAGGAGGCAAGGGGCGGACCAGCGGCATCACGGAAAAGCCCAGAAGTGGGAAATCTCCACCCACATGACATCTGTGCTGAGAAAACAGAAGCCAAAACTCACAGGCAGAAAGTGAGAAAAGATAAGACAGGAACGCACAGAAAGTGGGAAACCTGAACAAAGGAACATCTGCGGGGCCTAAAAATGGGCTGCAGAACAGCGAGTGCAGCTCTGAAGCAGAATACAAGATATAGAGCATGTAATGTATGTACACAGAGACTGCACCAGCAGAATAGTGAGTACAGCTCTGGGGTATAATACAGGATGTAACTCAGGATCAGTAATGTAATGTATGTACACAGAGACTGCACCAGCAGAATAGTGAGTGCAGCTCTGGAGTATAATACAGGATGTAACTCAGGATCAGTAATGTAATGTATGTACACAGTGACTGCACCAGCAGAATAGTGAGTGCAGCTCTGGGGTATAATACAGGATGTAACTCAGGATCAGTAATGTAATGTATGTACACAGTGACTGCACCAGCAGAATAGTGAGTGCAGCTCTGGGGTATAATACAGAATGTAACTCAGGATCAGTAATGTAATGTATGTACACAGTGACTGCACCAGAAGAATAGTGAGTGCAGCTCTGGGGTATAATACAGGATGTAACTCAGGATCAGTAATGTAATGTATGTACACAGTGACTGCACCAGCAGAATAGTGAGTGCAGCTCTGGGGTATAATACAGGATGTAACTCAGGATCAGTAATGTAATGTATGTACACAGTGACTGCACCAGCAGAATAGTGAGTGCAGCTCTGGGGTATAATACAGGATGTAACTCAGGATCAGTAATGTATGTACACAGTGATTGCACCAGCAGAATAGTGAGTGCAGCTCTGGGTATAATACAGGATGTAAATCAGGATCAGTAATGTAATGTATGTACACAGTGACTGCACCAGCAGAATAGTGAGTGCAGCTCTGGGTATAATACAGAAGGTAACTCAGGATCAGTAATGTAATGTATGTACACAGTGACTGCACCAGCAGAATAGTGAGTGCAGCTCTGGGGTATAATACAGGATGTAACTCAGGATCAGTAATGTAATGTATGTACACAGTGACTGCACCAGCAGAATAGTGAGTGCAGCTCTGGAGTATAATACAGGAGGTAACTCAGGATCAGTAATGTAATGTATGTACACAGTGACTGCACCAGCAGAATAGTGAGTGCAGCTCTGGGGTATAATACAGGATGTAACTCAGGATCAGTAATGTATGTACACAGTGATTGCACCAGCAGAATAGTGAGTGCAGCTCTGGGTACAATACAGGATGTAAATCAGGATAAGTAATGTAATGTATGTACACAGTGACTGCACCAGCAGAATAGTGAGTGCAGCTCTGGGTATAATACAGAAGGTAACTCAGGATCAGTAATGTAATGTATATACACAGTGACTGCACCAGCAGAATAGTGAGTGCAGCTCTGGAGTATAATACAGGAGGTAACTCAGGATCAGTAATGTAATGTATGTACACAGTGACTGCACCAGCAGAATAGTGAGTGCAGCTCTGGGGTATAATACAGGATGTAACTCAGGATCAGTAATGTATGTACACAGTGATTGCACCAGCAGAATAGTGAGTGCAGCTCTGGGTATAATACAGGATGTAAATCAGGATAAGTAATGTAATGTATGTACACAGTGACTGCACCAGCAGAATAGTGAGTGCAGCTCTGGGTATAATACAGAAGGTAACTCAGGATCAGTAATGTAATGTATGTACACAGTGACTGCACCAGCAGAATAGTGAGTGCAGCTCTGGAGTATAATACAGGATGTAACTCAGGATCAGTAATGTAATGTATGTACACACTGACTGCACCAGCAGAATAGTGAGTGCAGCTCTGGGGTATAATACAGGATGTAACTCAGGATCAGTAATGTAATGTATGTACACAGTGATTGCACCAGCAGAATAGTGAGTGCAGCTCTGGGGTATAACACAGGATGTAACTCAGGATCAGTATTGTAATGTATGTACACAGTGACTGCACCAGCAGAATAGTGAGTGCAGCTCTGGGGTATAATACAGGATGTAAGTCAGGATCAGTAATGTAATGTAAGTACACAGTGACTGCACCAGCAGAATAGTGAGTGCAGCTCTGGGGTATAATACAGGATGTAACTCAGGATCAGTAATGTAATGTGTGTACACAGTGACTGCACCAGCAGAATAGTGAGTGCAGCTCCGGAGTATAATACAGTAGGTAACTCAGGATCAGTAATGTAATGTATGTACACAGTGATTGCACCAGCAGAATAGTGAGTGCAGCTCCGGAGTATAATACAGGATGTAACTCAGGATCAGCAATGTAATGTATGCACACAGTGACTGCACCAGCAGAATAGTGAGTGCTGCTCTGGAGTATATACAGGATGAAACTCAGGATCAGTAATGTAAGGTATATACACAGTGACTGCACCAGCAGAATAGTGAGTGCAGCTCCGGAGTATAATACAGGATGTAACTCAGGATCAGTAATGTAATGAATGTACACAGTGATTGCACCAGCAGAATAGTGAGTGCAGCTCTGGGGTATAATACAGGATGTAACTCAGGATCAGTAATGTAATGTATGTACACAGTGATTGCACCAGCAGAATAGTGAGTGCAGCTCTGGGGTATAATACAGGATGTAACTCAGGATCAGTAATGTATGTACACAGTGACTGCACCAGCAGAATAGTGAGTGCAGCTCTGGGGTATAATACAGGATGTAACTCAGGATCAGTAATGTCATGTATGTACACAGTGACTGCACCAGCAGAATAGTGAGTGCAGCTCTGGAGTATAATACAGGAGGTAACTCAGGATCAGTAATGTAATGTATGTACACAGTGACTGCACCAGCAGAATAGTGAGTGCAGCTCTGGGGTATAATACAGGATGTAACTCAGGATCAGTAATGTATGTACACAGTGATTGCACCAGCAGAATAGTGAGTGCAGCTCTGGGTATAATACAGGATGTAAATCAGGATAAGTAATGTAATGTATGTACACAGTGACTGCACCAGCAGAATAGTGAGTGCAGCTCTGGGTATAATACAGAAGGTAACTCAGGATCAGTAATGTAATGCATGTACACAGTGACTGCACCAGCAGAATAGTGAGTGCAGCTCTGGGGTATAATACAGGATGTAACTCAGGATCAGTAATGTAATGTATGTACACAGTGACTGCACCAGCAGAATAGTGAGTGCAGCTCTGGAGTATAATACAGGAGGTAACTCAGGATCAGTAATGTAATGAATGTACACAGTGACTGCACCAGCAGAATAGTGAGTGCAGCTCTGGGGTATAATACAGGATGTAACTCAGGATCAGTAATGTATGTACACAGTGATTGCACCAGCAGAATAGTGAGTGCAGCTCTGGGTATAATACAGGATGTAAATCAGGATAAGTAATGTAATGTATGTACACAGTGACTGCACCAGCAGAATAGTGAGTGCAGCTCTGGGTATAATACAGAAGATAACTCAGGATCAGTAATGTAATGTATGTACACAGTGACTGCACCAGCAGAATAGTGAGTGCAGCTCTGGGTATAATACAGAAGGTAACTCAGGATCAGTAATGTAATGTATGCACACAGTGACTGCACCAGCAGAATAGTGAGTGCAGCTCTGGAGTATAATACAGGATGTAACTCAGGATCAGTAATGTAATGTATGTACACACTGACTGCACCAGCAGAATAGTGAGTGCAGCTCTGGGGTATAATACAGGATGTAACTCAGGATCAGTAATGTAATGTATGTACACAGTGATTGCACCAGCAGAATAGTGAGTGCAGCTCTGGGGTATAACACAGGATGTAACTCAGGATCAGTATTGTAATGTATGTACACAGTGACTGCACCAGCAGAATAGTGAGTGCAGCTCTGGGGTATAATACAGGATGTAACTCAGGATCAGTAATGTAATGTAAGTACACAGTGACTGCACCAGCAGAATAGTGAGTGCAGCTCTGGGGTATAATACAGGATGTAACTCAGGATCAGTAATGTAATGTATGTACACAGTGACTGCACCAGCAGAATAGTGAGTGCAGCTCTGGGGTATAATACAGGATGTAACTCAGGATCAGTAATGTAATGTATGTACACAGTGACTGCACCAGCAGAATAGTGAGTGCAGCTCCGGAGTATAATACAGTAGGTAACTCAGGATCAGTAATGTAATGTATGTACACAGTGATTGCACCAGCAGAATAGTGAGTGCAGCTCCGGAGTATAATACAGGATGTAACTCAGGATCAGTAATGTAATGTATGCACACAGTGACTGCACCAGCAGAATAGTGAGTGCTGCTCTGGAGTATATACAGGATGAAACTCAGGATCAGTAATGTAAGGTATATACAGAGTGACTGCACCAGCAGAATAGTGAGTGCAGCTCCGGAGTATAATACAGGATGTAACTCAGGATCAGTAATGTAATGAATGTACACAGTGATTGCACCAGCAGAATAGTGAGTGCAGCTCTGGGGTATAATACAGGATGTAACTCAGGATCAGTAATGTAATGTATGTACACAGTGATTGCACCAGCAGAATAGTGAGTGCAGCTCTGGGGTATAATACAGGATGTAACTCAGGATCAGTAATGTATGTACACAGTGACTGCACCAGCAGAATAGTGAGTGCAACTCTGGGGTATAATACAGGATGTAAATCAGGATCAGTAATGTAATGTATGTACACAGTGACTGCACCAGCAGAATAGTGAGTGCAGCTCTGGGGTATAATACAGGATGTAACACAGGATCAGTAATGTAATGTATGTGCACAGTGACTGCACCAGCAGAATAGTGAGTGCAACTCTGGGGTAGAATACAGGATGTAACTCAGGATCAGTAATGTATGTGCACAGTGACTGTACCAGCAGAATAGTGAGTGCAGCTCTGGAGTATAATACAGGAGGTAACTCAGGATCAGTAATGTAATGTATGTACACAGTGACTGCACCAGCAGAATAGTGAGTGCAGCTCTGGAGTATAATACAGGATGTAACTCAGGATCAGTAATGTAATGTATGTACACAGTGACTGCACCAGCAGAATAGTGAGTGCAGCTCTGGGGTAGAATAAGCCGGATTACGTACCGGTAATGCTCTTTTAATGAGTCCACGACAGCACCCCACATGAGAGAGAGGGATCCGCCCATAGGAACAGGAAACCTACAGAATAAAAGGAGGCGGTCCCCTCTCCTCCTCAGTTTAGTTACAGAGTATAAAAAGGGGAACCGCAAAAGTGTTAGTATTCATTCTTATTCAGTCACATAAATTTCTTAACTCTATACAACCATTATTTGTGACCTTAAAAGAAAGAGCTGTGCATAATTTAGGGAGGGTAATACATGGGTGCTGTCGTGGACTCATTAAAAGAGCATTACCGGTACGTAATCCGGCTTTTTACCCTTCGCCACGACAGCACCCCACATGAGAGATTTTCAGAGAGTCATTATTTGGGTGGGATTACTGTATTAAGAACAGCTCTACCAAAGGTCAGATCAGAAGACGTGGACAGATCAAGTCTATAATGGTTGTAGAAGGTAGAAGGTGTAGACCAAGTTGCAGCCTTACATATTAAATGGATCGGTACATCTGCTTGTTCCGCCCAGGAGGAAGCCATGGCTCGTGTTGAGTGCGCTTTTATACCCACTGGAGGAATCTCGCCTTTTGACGTATAGGCCAAGCAGATAGCCTCTCTGATCCACCGAGATATGGTAGCTCTCGTGACCCCATGTCCTTTCTTGTAGCCCTGAAAGGAGATAAACAGAGCCCTACTCTCCCTCCATGTCTGACACCTTTCTATATAAGTCAGGATGGCTCTTCTGACATCTAAGGTGTGGAACTTATGATGTTCTGGAGTTACAGGTGAATCAAAAAAGGAAGGGAGAAATATTTCTTGTGACCTGTGGTAGGTGGACGCTACCTTAGGGAGGTATGAGGGGTCTGGTTTCAGGACTATCCGATCATGAAATATCAGTAAGAAAGGTGGGTCTACTGATAGGGCCTGGATGTCACTAACCCGTCTAGCTGAGGTTAGGGCTACTAGTAAGGCTACTTTATATGTTAGGATTTTTAAAGGTATTGAATCTAATGGTTCAAATGTTAAGGCCTCTAATACTAGATTTAAATCCCACGGAGGTAGACGGGGAATATGGACCGGTTTACTACGTTCACAAGATTTTATGAATCTGGAGATCCACCTATTAGCTGCTATATTGCATCCATATAGGGCTCCTAATGCCGAGACCTGAACTCTTAAGGTATTTACAGATAGTCCTAACTCTCGGCCTTTTTGCAAGAACTCTAGGATAGGTGTGAGTGGAACTTGCTTAGTGAACGGTACCGTGTAGAAGTCTAAAAATTTATTCCATACCCTACTATATATTAGGGTGGTAGATCTTTTCCTGCTCAATAAGAGGGTGTTTACTAGTTCTGTTGAGAACCCTCTGGAACTTAATAGTTGCCTCTCAAATTCCACGCCGTCAAGTGAAGACCTTTCACTTGCGGGTGGAAAAAGGGGCCTTGGTACAGCAGCTCCTTGTCTGATGGGAGGATCCAAGGATCGCATAGGCACATGGTCTGGAGACAAGAGAACCATGGTCTTTTCGGCCAGAATGGTGCAATGAGGATTACTCTTGCCTGTTCCCTCCTGATCTTTCTGATCACTAGAGGAATCAGAGACATTGGAGGAAAGGCATATGCCAGTCTGAACCGCCAAGGATGGTGGAGAGAGTCCAACATATCTGGGTGATCCCTGGTGTTCAGGGAAGCGAACCTTTGTACTTGCCGGTTGTCTCTTGTGGCAAATAGGTCGATTTGTGGTATCCCCCATGCTTCTGTTATCCTTCTGAATATGGATTTGTTTAAGGTCCATTCTCCTTGACGCAACTCGTTTCTGCTGAGGTAGTCTGCCCTGATGTTCTCTACACCTTTGATGTGCAGGGCTGTTAAGGATGTTAGATGAGCCTCTGCCAGCTGAAAGATGTTTGCAGCTATGGTCATCAGACTTCCTGACTTTGTACCACCCTGACGGTTCAAGTATGCCACTGCGGTGGAATTGTCTGAGTAAATTCTTACATTTGTTCCATGAATCTGCGGAAGAAAATGATATAAGGCACATTCTATTGCTTTTAACTCCTTCCAGTTGGAGGAACATATTAATTCTGTCTGATCCCAAGTATTTTGGGCCAGATTGTCTTCCATATGTGCTCCCCACCCAATAGGGCTGGCGTCGGTGGTAATTATTTTAGACGGGTCTATTATCCATGGCACACCTCGTGATAGGTGGTCCATGTCTAGCCACCAGGATAGCGATTCTAAGACATTACTGGAAAGAGTTATTCTACTTTCTAGATAACCGTCTTTCCCCTGAGCCGACAATACTTCGTACTGCAATTGACGGGTATGGAATTGTGCCCAAGGTACAGCAGGGATACATGATGATAATGACCCCAGTAAGGACATGGCCTTCCTTAGTGTCATGTAGGGTTTGCGTATTGCGTCTGATACCTTTGATTGTATAGTCAACCTCTTTGACTGAGGAAGAAAGCATTTCTGACTTACGGAGTCTAGCTGGATTCCTAGAAATGTCTGAACGGTTTCTGGATTCAGCCGAGATTTTTCGAAGTTGACGATCCAACCTAACTCCTGTAGGGACGAGATCGTATTAGATAAACGAGTTTTACATTGAAGTGCAGAGCTTCCTACCACTAGAAAGTCATCTAGGTAGGGTATTATCAAGGTATCTCGTTGGCGTAGATGAGCCATCACTTCTAGTATCACCTTAGTGAAGACGCGGGGAGCCATAGAAAGCCCAAATGGCATTGCAACATATTGAAAGTGACGAACCTTTCCCTCCAGGGTGACTGCTACCCTTAGGTACTGCTGATGTTCGGCATGTATGGGAAGATGGTAATAGGCGTCCTTTAAGTCTATTCCGGCCATGACACACCTAGGGAATAAGAGTTTTATGGTAGAACTAATGGATTCCATTTTGAAGGTATGATTACGCAGGAAAGAATTTAATTTTTTAAGATTTATGATGGTTCTAAATGAACCATCTGGTTTATTAATCAGGAATAAAGGGGAGTAGAACCCTTTCCCTTTTTGATCCTGGGGAACTTCAATCAGGACTTTCTTAGATAGAAGAGATAGGATCTCTATTTCTAGAGCCCTCTGTTGGTCCTGACCTTTTGGAGATGTTATTATGAAGGAATCCCAAGGGATTCGATCAAATTCTAATTTAAGGCCGTATTGCACAATGTCCAGAATCCACTGGCTGGATGTTATCTGTTCCCATTGGGGAAGAAAAAATTTTAATCTGCCGCCTACTTCCTGGTTAGCGGTATTTACGTCTCGGATTATGGGACCCGCTAAAAAAGGCACCTTTTTGCTTTGGGTCCTTCGACTCCCATCGCTCTCTTTGTTCAAGCGGCTTGTTCCTAGTAAAGGGGCGTCTCCTGAAGGCTCTCCTGTAGGATGGAAGATACTGGTTAGGGAAGCCTTTCTTCCTTTCACCTGCTTTATTCAGGAGTTCATCCAGCGTCTTCCCAAAAAGGAACTCACCCTGACAGGGAATCGCACAAAGTTTTGCTTTAGCTTGTGCGTCCCCCTTCCAATTCTTTAGCCAGAGTGCACGCCGGGCTGTGTTGACTAGGCCGGCTGACCTGGCTGCAAGACGTAGCGAGTCCACTGAGGCATCAGCTAGGAATGCTACTGCTTCTTTAATTTGAGGCAATTTCAGCAGGATAGATTCCCTCGAAGTTTTGCCTCTAATCTGTTCCTCCAATTGCTCCGTCCATACTAGTAGAGATCTTGCAGTACAGGTACTAGATATGGCGGGCCTGAACGCCCCCGTATTGACTTCCCATGACCTCTTTAGTAAAGCTTCTGCTTTACGGTCCAGCGGGTCTGTCAGGACCCCTGAATCCTCCACTGGTAGGACCGACTGTTTGGTTGTGGAGGCTACCGCAGCATCAACTTTTGGCACCTTTGACCAGGTGTTTAGGTCTTCATCGCTGAAGGGATAGCGCCTTTTAGAGGATGATGGTAAAAACCCTCTATTCTGCTTGTCCCACTCCTTTTTGACAATATCTTTGATGGTTTGTATGACGGGGAAGGACCTACGTTTCTTCTGTCCTAACCCCGCAAACATTATGTCCTGTGCTGATTTCTTTTCTTTCCCATCTGGGCACCCCATCGTGCTCCTGACAGATTTTATTAAATTGTCCACATTACTGTTGGGAAGACAAAGTCCCCCTTCAGTCTCGGATGAGCTCGGCTGAGATCCCTCTTCGTCTGAAGAAATACATACACCCTCTGACTCCGAACTAACCGGAGACCGGGACCTGCTAGGCTGACGGGTACTGGCGCTACTTGTCTGCGCCAAACCCTGCATCTCTTCTCGGATAATAGCTCTGACATCTGAGGGAGTCATGATATTTTCCTGCCGTAGAGTTTGCATGATACACTCTGCACACAGTTTTTTGGCATAATCATCCGGGAGGGGCTGCGTACATAAAGCACACTCTTTATGCTTAGATTTGTGTGTCCTTTTCTTAGTCTAGAGGAAGGATACAGGAGGAACATATATCAGCATATAGGAAGAGACTCTTTCAAAAACTCACCCAGTGAAGCTGACAGGTACCGGTTCTGGAGGCGGAATTCGTTTGGTGGTAGAACTCTTCTCTGGAGGTCGGCCACCACTCTTTGTGCTGCTCCTCGTGCTTCTCTCCCTGCTGGGAGAGCGCTGTTGCACTGCGGGCAGGTGCGCTTCGTCGGCCGGTGAAGCCATTTCACACACACCGGCCCGACGCTAGCGCTGCATTTTTAAAACTGCCGCCCATTCTCCTGCCTCCCCGGACCAACCCGGAAGTGCTCCCGCGACTTCCGGGTTAGACGCGCCGCTCTCACTCACCATGCGGCCGCCAGAGGCTATTAAGCCAGCCGCTGCAGCGCGCGCGTCCTCACAGTGCCGGCCGGACCTACGGTGACCGGACCCGGACCGTGGATGTTTGGCCAGACGAGGGGGGAGGCTGCAAGCAGGGGCTCCCCCGCCGCTGCTTCTGGTACCGCAGCCCCTGCCGTTCCCACAGAAACCGGCGCAGGCGGGTGCATGGCCCAGGGATCCTCTTCATCTGTAGGTAAGCCGGGTCCCTGTAGGAACAGGAAACCTAAACTGAGGAGGAGAGGGGACCGCCTCCTTTTATTCTGTAGGTTTCCTGTTCCTATGGGCGGATCCCTCTCTCTCATGTGGGGTGCTGTCGTGGCGAAGGGTAAAACAGGATGTAACTCAGGATCAGTAATGTAATGTATGTACACAGTGACTGCACCAGCAGAATAGTGAGTGCAGCTCTGGAGGATAATACAGGATGTAACTCAGGATCAGTAATGTAATGTATGTACATAGTGACTGCAGCAGCAGAATAGTGAGTGCAGCTCTGGGGTATAATACAGGATGTAACTCAGGATCAGTAGTGTATGTACACAGTGACTGCACCAGCAGAATAACGAGTGCAGCTCTGGAGGATAATACAGGATGTAACTCAGGATCAGTAATGTAATGTATGTACATAGTGACAGCACCAGCAGAATAGTGAGTGCAGCTCTGGGGTATAATACAGGATGTAACTCAGGATCAGTAGTGTATGTACACAGTGACTGCACCAGCAGAATAACGAGTGCAGCTCTGGAGGATAATACAGGATCTAACTCAGGATCAGTAATGTAATGTATGTACACAGTGACTGCACCAGCAGAATAGTGAGTGCAGTTCTGGGGTATAATACAGGATGTAACTCAGGATCAGTAATGTAATGTATGTACACAGTGACTGCACCAGCAGAATAGTGAGTGCAGCTCTGGAGTATAATACAGGATGTAACTCAGGATCAGTAATGTAATGTATGTACACAGTGACTGCACCAGCAGAATAGTGAGTGCAGCTCTGGAGTATAATACAGGATGTAACTCAGGATCAGTAATGTAATGTATGTACACAGTGACTGCACCAGCAGAATAGTGAGTGCAGCTCTGGAGTATAATACAGGATGTAACTCGGGATCAGTAATGTAATGTATGTACACAGTGACTGTACCAGCAGAATAGTGAGTGCAGCTCTGGGGTATAATACAGGATGTAACTCAGGATCAGTAATGTAATGTATGTACACAGTGACTGCACCAGCAGAATAACGAGTGCAGCTCTGGAGGATAATACAGGATGTAACTCAGGATCAGTAATGTAATGTATGTACATAGTGACTGCACCAGCAGAATAGTGAGTGCAGCTCTGGGGTATAATACAGGATGTAACTCAGGATCAGTAGTGTATGTACACAGTGACTGCACCAGCAGAATAACGAGTGCAGCTCTGGAGGATAATACAGGATGTAACTCAGGATCAGTAATGTAATGTATGTACATAGTGACTGCACCAGCAGAATAGTGAGTGCAGCTCTGGGGTATAATACAGGATGTAACTCAGGATCAGTAGTGTATGTACACAGTGACTGCACCAGCAGAATAACGAGTGCAGCTCTGGAGGATAATACAGGATCTAACTCAGGATCAGTAATGTAATGTATGTACACAGTGACTGCACCGGCAGAATAGTGAGTGCAGCTCTGGGGTATAATACAGGATGTAACTCAGGATCAGTAATGTAATGTATGTGCACAGTGACTGCACCAGCAGAAAAGTGAGTGCAGCTCTGGAGTATAATACAGGATGTAACTCAGGATCAGTAATGTAATGTATATACACAGTGACTGCACCAGCAGAATAGTGAGTGCAGCTCTGGAGTATAATACAGGATGTAACTCAGGATCAGTAATGTAATGTATGTACACAGTGACTGCACCAGCAGAATAGTGAGTGCAGCTCTGGAGTATAATACAGGATGTAACTCAGGATCAGTAATGTAATGTATGTACACAGTGACTGCACCAGCAGAATAGTGAGTGCAGCTCTAGGGTATAATACAGGATGTAACTCAGGATCAGCAATGTATGTACACAGTGACTGCACCAGCAGAATAGTGAGTGCAGCTCTGGGGTATAATACAGGAGGTAACTCAGGATCAGCAATGTAATGTATGTACACAGTGACTGCACCAGCAGAATAGTGAGTGCAGCTCTGGAGTATAATACAGGATGTAACTCAGGATCAGTAATGTAATGTATGTACACAGTGACTGCACCAGCAGAATAGTGAGTGCAGCTCTGGAGTATAATACAGGATGTAACTCAGGATCAGTAATGTAATGTACGTACACAGTGACTGCACCAGCAGAATAGTGAGTGCAGCTCTGGGGTATAATACAGGATGTAACTCAGGATCAGTAGTGTATGTACACAGTGACTGCACCAGCAGAATAACGAGTGCAGCTCTGGAGGATAATACAGGATGTAACTCAGGATCAGTAATGTAATGTATGTACATAGTGACTGCACCAGCAGAATAGTGAGTGCAGCTCTGGGGTATAATACAGGATGTAACTCAGGATCAGTAGTGTATGTACACAGTGACTGCACCAGCAGAATAACGAGTGCAGCTCTGGAGGATAATACAGGATCTAACTCAGGATCAGTAATGTAATGTATGTACACAGTGACTGCACCGGCAGAATAGTGAGTGCAGCTCTGGGGTATAATACAGGATGTAACTCAGGATCAGTAATGTAATGTATGTGCACAGTGACTGCACCAGCAGAAAAGTGAGTGCAGCTCTGGAGTATAATACAGGATGTAACTCAGGATCAGTAATGTAATGTATATACACAGTGACTGCACCAGCAGAATAGTGAGTGCAGCTCTGGAGTATAATACAGGATGTAACTCAGGATCAGTAATGTAATGTATGTACACAGTGACTGCACCAGCAGAATAGTGAGTGCAGCTCTGGAGTATAATACAGGATGTAACTCAGGATCAGTAATGTAATGTATGTACACAGTGACTGCACCAGCAGAATAGTGAGTGCAGCTCTAGGGTATAATACAGGATGTAACTCAGGATCAGCAATGTATGTACACAGTGACTGCACCAGCAGAATAGTGAGTGCAGCTCTGGGGTATAATACAGGAGGTAACTCAGGATCAGCAATGTAATGTATGTACACAGTGACTGCACCAGCAGAATAGTGAGTGCAGCTCTGGAGTATAATACAGGATGTAACTCAGGATCAGTAATGTAATGTATGTACACAGTGACTGCACCAGCAGAATAGTGAGTGCAGCTCTGGAGTATAATACAGGATGTAACTCAGGATCAGTAATGTAATGTACGTACACAGTGACTGCACCAGCAGAATAGTGAGTGCAGCTCTGGGGTATAATACAGGATGTAACTCAGGATCAGTAGTGTATGTACACAGTGACTGCACCAGCAGAATAACGAGTGCAGCTCTGGAGGATAATACAGGATGTAACTCAGGATCAGTAATGTAATGTATGTACATAGTGACTGCACCAGCAGAATAGTGAGTGCAGCTCTGGGGTATAATACAGGATGTAACTCAGGATCAGTAGTGTATGTACACAGTGACTGCACCAGCAGAATAACGAGTGCAGCTCTGGAGGATAATACAGGATCTAACTCAGGATCAGTAATGTAATGTATGTACACAGTGACTGCACCGGCAGAATAGTGAGTGCAGCTCTGGGGTATAATACAGGATGTAACTCAGGATCAGTAATGTAATGTATGTGCACAGTGACTGCACCAGCAGAAAAGTGAGTGCAGCTCTGGAGTATAATACAGGATGTAACTCAGGATCAGTAATGTAATGTATATACACAGTGACTGCACCAGCAGAATAGTGAGTGCAGCTCTGGAGTATAATACAGGATGTAACTCAGGATCAGTAATGTAATGTATGTACACAGTGACTGCACCAGCAGAATAGTGAGTGCAGCTCTGGAGTATAATACAGGAGGTAACTCAGGATCAGTAATGTAATGTATGTACACAGTGACTGCACCAGCAGAATAGTGAGTGCAGCTCTGGAGTATAATACAGGATGTAACTCAGGATCAGTAATGTAATGTATGTACACAGTGACTGCACCAGCAGAATAGTGAGTGCAGCTCTGGAGTATAATACAGGATGTAACTCAGGATCAGTAATGTAATGTATGTACACAGTGACTGCACCAGCAGAATAGTGAGTGCAGCTCTGGAGTATAATACAGGATGTAACTCAGGATCAGTAATGTAATGTATGTACACAGTGACTGCACCAGCAGAATAGTGAGTGCAGCTCTGGAGGATAATACAGGATGTGAGCGGACGCTGTAGCTTCTGGTGTGTGGAGATTGGGGATCTCAGTTTCCTCTCAGTGTGGGGGAGGGGGGAGGAGACAGACATGGACCCTCTCAGCACAGGGGAGCGGGGGGCTGTGCGGGGTCTGTAGAACATGTGGGGGGAGGAGCAGTGTTACCCGGAGACTACTGGGGGGAGAGGGCGACCCGGGAATAGCGGGGTCTTCAGCGGCCTCCGGGGGATGCGGGGACTGAGGCGCAGTCCCTCCATGGCAGTGTTCGGTCGCCCCCATCTCTATCACTGGCCTCTCCCCGGGGCCGCGCTCTCACGCCCCCCCCCCCCCCCCCCGGCGGTCCCGTTACCTGAAGCCTCCTCTGCCGTCCGCGCCTCAGGGGGTCCCGGGCTTCTCCAGGCGGCCCCCTCCCCCAGACCCCGGTCACGTGTGGCAGCACAGGGTCGCCTATGGGCGGGACTTAGGAGGAATCCAGTCACATGTGCGGCGCCCCCGCTCCCCCTGCACCACGTGACCCACAGCGCTGCATCCTTGCGGCGTCACGAGTTGCCATGGTAACTGATCATAGGGATGCGGGTCACCTGTCCGCTGCGCCGTGTACCCGCAGGTGCTGAGATACAGTCACATAGGCTTAGATACACCGACCCTCAGAGTAGCCGGACATCCGAGGGGGAATACAACAGCTCCGCAGTATCACAGAGAGGATTAGATACACGGCTCAGCAGACAGCATCACACAGGAGAGGATTAGATACACGGCTCAGCAGTCAGTATCACACAGGAGAGGATTAGATACACGGCTCATCAGTCAGTATCACACAGGAGAGGATTAGATACACGGCTCAGCAGTCAGTATCACACAGGAGAGGATTAGATACACGGCTCAGCAGTCAGTATCACACAGGAGAGGATTAGATACACGGCTCAGCAGTCAGTATCACACAGGAGAGGATTAGATACACGGCTCAGCAGTCAGTATCACACAGGAGAGGATTAGATACACGGCTCAGCAGTCAGTATCACACAGGATAGGATTAGATACACGGCTCAGCAGTCAGTATCACACAGGAGAGGATTAGATACACGGCTCAGCAGACAGTATCACACAGTATAGGATTAGATACACGGCTCAGCAGTCAGTATCACACAGGATAGGATTAGATACACGGCTCAGCAGTCAGTATCACACAGGAGAGGATTAGATACACGGCTCAGCAGTCAGTATCACACAGGAGAGGATTAGATACACGGCTCAGCAGTCAGTATCACACAGGATAGGATTAGATACACGGCTCAGCAGTCAGTATCACACAGGATAGGATTAGATACACGGCTCAGCAGTCAGTATAACACAGGAGAGGATTAGATACACGGCTCAGCAGTCAGTATCACACAGGAGAGGATTAGATACACGGCTCAGCAGACAGTATCACACAGGAGAGGATTAGATACACAGCTCAGCAGTCAGTATCACACAGGAGAGGATTAGATACACTGCTCAGCAGACAGTATCACACAGGAGAGGATTAGATACACGGCTCAGCAGACAGTATCACACAGGAGAGGATTAGATACACGGCTCAGCAGTCAGTATCACACAGGATAGGATTAGATACACCGCTCAGCAGGCAGTATCACACAGGATAGGATTAGATACACCGCTCAGCAGGCAGTATCACACAGGATAGGATTAGATACACGGCTCAGCAGTCAGTATAACACAGGAGAGGATTAGATACACAGCTCAGCAGTCAGTATCACACAGGAGAGGATTAGATACACGGCTCAGCAGTCAGTATCACACAGGAGAGGATTAGATACACAGCTCAGCAGTCAGTATCACACAGGAGAGGATTAGATACACAGCTCAGCAGTCAGTATCACACAGGAGAGGATTAGATACACGGCTCAGCAGACAGTATCACACAGGAGAGGATTAGATACACAGCTCAGCAGTCAGTATCACACAGGAGAGGATTAGATACACAGCTCAGCAGTCAGTATCACACAGGAGAGGATTAGATACACGGCTCAGCAGACAGTATCACACAGGAGAGGATTAGATACACGGCTCAGCAGACAGTATCACACAGGAGAGGATTAGATACACGGCTCAGCAGACAGTATCACACAGGAGAGGATTAGATACACGGCTCAGCAGTCAGTATCACACAGGAGAGGATTAGATACACGGCTCAGCAGTCAGTATCACACAGGATAGGATTAGATACACCGCTCAGCAGGCAGTATCACACAGGATAGGATTAGATACACCGCTCAGCAGGCAGTATCACACAGGATAGGATTAGATACACGGCTCAGCAGTCAGTATAACACAGGATAGGATTAGATACACGGCTCAGCAGGCAGTATCACACAGGATAGGATTAGATACACGGCTCAGCAGACAGTATCACACAGGATAGGATTAGATACACGGCTCAGCAGACAGTATCACACAGGAGAGGATTAGATACACAGCTCAGCAGTCAGTATAACACAGGATAGGATTAGATACACGGCTCAGCAGTCAGTATAACACAGGATAGGATTAGATACACGGCTCAGCAGTCAGTATAACACAGGATAGGATTAGATACACGGCTCAGCAGTCAGTATAACACAGGATAGGATTAGATACACGGCTCAGCAGGCAGTATCACACAGGATAGGATTAGATACACAGCTCAGCAGGCAGTATCACACAGGATAGGATTAGATACACGGCTCAGCAGACAGTATCACACAGGAGAGGATTAGATACACAGCTCAGCAGTCAGTATCACACAGGAGAGGATTAGATACACAGCTCAGCAGTCAGTATCACACAGGAGAGGATTAGATACACGGCTCAGCAGACAGTATCACACAGGAGAGGATTAGATACACGGCTCAGCAGACAGTATCACACAGGAGAGGATTAGATACACGGCTCAGCAGACAGTATCACACAGGAGAGGATTAGATACACGGCTCAGCAGTCAGTATCACACAGGAGAGGATTAGATACACGGCTCAGCAGTCAGTATCACACAGGATAGGATTAGATACACCGCTCAGCAGGCAGTATCACACAGGATAGGATTAGATACACCGCTCAGCAGGCAGTATCACACAGGATAGGATTAGATACACGGCTCAGCAGTCAGTATAACACAGGATAGGATTAGATACACGGCTCAGCAGACAGTATCACACAGGAGAGGATTAGATACACAGCTCAGCAGTCAGTATCACACAGGAGAGGATTAGATACACGGCTCAGCAGACAGTATCACACAGGAGAGGATTAGATACACGGCTCAGCAGACAGTATCACACAGGAGAGGATTAGATACACGGCTCAGCAGACAGTATCACACAGGAGAGGATTAGATACACGGCTCAGCAGTCAGTATCACACAGGAGAGGATTAGATACACGGCTCAGCAGTCAGTATCACACAGGAGAGGATTAGATACTCGGCTCAGCAGTCAGTATCACACAGGATAGGATTAGATACACGGCTCAGCAGTCAGTATCACACAGGAGAGGATTAGATACACGGCTCAGCAGTCAGTATCACACAGGATAGGATTAGATACACGGCTCAGCGGACAGTATCACACAGGAGAGGATTAGATACACGGCTCAGCAGTCAGTATCACACAGGATAGGATTAGATACACCGCTCAGCAGACAGTATCACACAGGAGAGGATTAGATACACCGCTCAGCAGTCAGTATCACACAGGATAGGATTAGATACACGGCTCAGCAGTCAGTATCACACAGGAGAGGATTAGATACACCGCTCAGCAGTCAGTATCACACAGGATAGGATTAGATACACGGCTCAGCGGACAGTATCACACAGGAGAGGATTAGATACACCGCTCAGCAGTCAGTATCACACAGGATAGGATTAGATACACGGCTCAGCAGACAGTATCACACAGGAGAGGATTAGATACACCGCTCAGCAGTCAGTATCACACAGGATAGGATTAGATACACGGCTCAGCGGACAGTATCACACAGGAGAGGATTAGATACACGGCTCAGCAGTCAGTATCACACAGGATAGGATTAGATACACGGCTCAGCGGACAGTATCACACAGGAGAGGATTAGATACACCGCTCAGCAGTCAGTATCACACAGGATAGGATTAGATACACGGCTCAGCAGTCAGTATCACACAGGAGAGGATTAGATACACGGCTCAGCAGGCAGTATCACACAGGAGAGGATTAGATACACGGCTCAGCAGACAGTATCACACAGGATAGGATTAGATACACCGCTCAGCAGGCAGTATCACACAGGAGAGGATTAGATACACGGCTCAGCAGTCAGTATCACACAGAAGAGGATTAGATACACAGCTCAGCAGACGGTATCACACAGGATAGGATTAGATACACGGCTCAGCAGTCAGTATCACACAGGAGAGGATTAGATACACGGCTCAGCAGACAGTATCACACAGGATGGGATTAGATACACGGCTCAGCAGTCAGTATCACACAGGATAGGATTAGATACACGGCTCAGCAGTCAGTATTACACAGGATAGGATTAGATACACGGCTCAGCAGACAGTATCACACAGGAGATGATTAGATACACGGCTCAGCAGATGGTATCACACAGGAGAGGATTAGATACACGGCTCAGCAGTCGGTATCACACAGGATAGGATTAGATACACGGCTCAGCAGTCAGTATTACACAGGATAGGATTAGATACACGGCTCAGCAGACAGTATCACACAGGAGAGGATTAGATACACAGCTCAGCAGTCAGTATCACACAGGAGAGGATTAGATACACGGCTCAGCAGTCAGTATCACACAGGATAGGATTAGATACACGGCTCAGCAGTCAGTATCACACAGGAGAGGATTAGATACACGGCTCAGCGTTCAGTATCACACAGGATAGGATTAGATACACGGCTCAGAAGTCAGTATCACACAGGATGGGATTAGATACACGGCTCAGCAGTCAGTATCACACAGGATGGGATTAGATACACGGCTCAGCAGTCAGTATCACACAGGAGAGGATTAGATACACGGCTCAGCAGACAGTATCACACAGGAGAGGATTAGATACACGGCTCAGCAGACAGTATCACACAGGATAGGATTAGATACACGGCTCAGCAGTCAGTATCACACAAGATAGGATTAGATACACGGCTCAGCAGTCAGTATCACACAGGAGAGGATTAGATACACGGCTCAGCGTTCAGTATCACACAGGATAGGATTAGATACACGGCTCAGCAGTCAGTATCACACAGGATGGGATTAGATACACGGCTCAGCAGTCAGTATCACACAGGATGGGATTAGATACACGGCTCAGCAGTCAGTATCACACAGGAGAGGATTAGATACACAGCTCAGCAGACAGTATCACACAGGATAGGATTAGATACACGGCTCAGCAGTCAGTATCACACAGGATAGGATTAGATACACGGCTCAGCAGTCAGTATCACACAGGATGGGATTAGATACACGGCTCAGCAGTCAGTATCACACAGGAGAGGATTAGATACACAGCTCAGCAGACAGTATCACACAGGATAGGATTAGATACACGGCTCAGCAGTCAGTATCACACAGGATAGGATTAGATACACGGCTCAGCAGTCAGTATCACACAGGAGAGGATTAGATACACGGCTCAGCGTTCAGTATCACACAGGATAGGATTAGATACACGGCTCAGCAGTCAGTATCACACAGGATAGGATTAGATACACAGCTCAGCAGACAGTATCACACAGGATAGGATTAGATACACGGCTCAGCAGTCAGTATCACACAGGAGAGGATTAGATACACGGCTCAGCAGTCAGTATCACACAGGAGAGGATTAGATACACGGCTCAGCAGACAATATCACACAGGATAGGATTAGATACACGGCTCAGCAGTCAGTATCACACAGGAGAGGATTAGATACACAGCTCAGCAGACGGTATCACACAGGATAGGATTAGATACACGGCTCAGCAGTCAGTATCACACAGGAGAGGATTAGATACACAGCTCAGCAGTCAGTATCACACAGGATAGGATTAGATACACGGCTCAGCAGACAGTATCACACAGGATAGGATTAGATACACGGCTCAGCAGACAGTATCACACAGGAGAGGATTAGATACACAGCTCAGCAGTCAGTATCACACAGGATAGGATTAGATACACGGCTCAGCAGACAGTATCACACAGGATAGGATTAGATACACAGCTCAGCAGATGGTATCACACAGGAGAGGATTAGATACACGGCTCAGCAGTCAGTATCACACAGGAGAGGATTAGATACACGGCTCAGCGTTCAGTATCACACAGGATAGGATTAGATACACGGCTCAGCAGTCAGTATCACACAGGATGGGATTAGATACACGGCTCAGCAGTCAGTATCACACAGGATGGGATTAGATACACGGCTCAGCAGTCAGTATCACACAGGAGAGGATTAGATACACGGCTCAGCAGACAGTATCACACAGGATAGGATTAGATACACAGCTCAGCAGATGGTATCACACAGGAGAGGATTAGATACACGGCTCAGCAGTCAGTATCACACAGGAGAGGATTAGATACACGGCTCAGCGTTCAGTATCACACAGGATAGGATTAGATACACGGCTCAGCAGTCAGTATCACACAGGATGGGATTAGATACACGGCTCAGCAGTCAGTATCACACAGGATGGGATTAGATACACGGCTCAGCAGTCAGTATCACACAGGAGAGGATTAGATACACGGCTCAGCAGTCAGTATCACACAGGAGAGGATTAGATACACGGCTCAGCAGACAATATCACACAGGATAGGATTAGATACACGGCTCAGCAGTCAGTATCACACAGGAGAGGATTAGATACACAGCTCAGCAGACGGTATCACACAGGATAGGATTAGATACACGGCTCAGCAGTCAGTATCACACAGGATGGGATTAGATACACGGCTCAGCAGTCAGTATCACACAGGAGAGGATTAGATACACGGCTCAGCAGACAGTATCACACAGGAGAGGATTAGATACACGGCTCAGCAGACAGTATCACACAGGATAGGATTAGATACACGGCTCAGCAGTCAGTATCACACAGGATAGGATTAGATACACGGCTCAGCAGTCAGTATCACACAGGATAGGATTAGATACACGGCTCAGCAGTCAGTATCACACAGGAGAGGATTAGATACACGGCTCAGCGTTCAGTATCACACAGGATAGGATTAGATACACGGCTCAGCAGTCAGTATCACACAGGATGGGATTAGATACACGGCTCAGCAGTCAGTATCACACAGGATGGGATTAGATACACGGCTCAGCAGTCAGTATCACACAGGAGAGGATTAGATACACAGCTCAGCAGACAGTATCACACAGGATAGGATTAGATACACGGCTCAGCAGTCAGTATCACACAGGATAGGATTAGATACACGGCTCAGCAGTCAGTATCACACAGGATGGGATTAGATACACGGCTCAGCAGTCAGTATCACACAGGAGAGGATTAGATACACAGCTCAGCAGACAGTATCACACAGGATAGGATTAGATACACGGCTCAGCAGTCAGTATCACACAGGATAGGATTAGATACACGGCTCAGCAGTCAGTATCACACAGGAGAGGATTAGATACACGGCTCAGCGTTCAGTATCACACAGGATAGGATTAGATACACGGCTCAGCAGTCAGTATCACACAGGATAGGATTAGATACACAGCTCAGCAGACAGTATCACACAGGATAGGATTAGATACACGGCTCAGCAGTCAGTATCACACAGGAGAGGATTAGATACACGGCTCAGCAGTCAGTATCACACAGGAGAGGATTAGATACACGGCTCAGCAGACAGTATCACACAGGATAGGATTAGATACACGGCTCAGCAGTCAGTATCACACAGGATAGGATTAGATACACGGCTCAGCAGTCAGTATCACACAGGAGAGGATTAGATACACGGCTCAGCAGGCAGTATCACACAGGAGAGGATTAGATACACGGCTCAGCAGTCAGTATCACACAGGAGAGGATTAGATACAGGGCTCAGCAGTCAGTATCACAGAGAGGATTAGATACACCGCTCAGCAGGCAGTATCACACAGGATAGGATTAGATACACCGCTCAGCAGACAGTATCACACAGGATAGGATTAGATACACGGCTCAGCAGTCAGTATCACACAGGAGAGGATTAGATACACGGCTCAGCAGACAGTATCACACAGGATAGGATTAGATACACGGCTCAGCAGTCAGTATCACACAGGATAGGATTAGATACACGGCTCAGCAGTCAGTATCACACAGGAGAGGATTAGATACAGGGCTCAGCAGTCAGTATCACAGAGAGGATTAGATACACCGCTCAGCAGGCAGTATCACACAGGAGAGGATTAGATACACGGCTCAGCAGTCAGTATCACACAGGAGAGGATTAGATACACAGCTCAGCAGTCAGTATCACACAGGAGAGGATTAGATACACGGCTCAGCAGACAGTATCACACAGGAGAGGATTAGATACACGGCTCAGCAGTCAGTATCACACAGGAGAGGATTAGATACACAGCTCTGCAGTCAGTATCACACAGGATAGGATTAGATACACGGTTCAGCAGTCAGTATCACACAGGAGAGGATTAGATACACAGCTCAGCAGTCAGTATCACACAGGAGAGGATTAGATACACAGCTCAGCAGTCAGTATCACACAGGAGAGGATTAGATACACGGCTCAGCAGACAGTATCACACAGGAGAGGATTATATACACGGCTCAGCAGTCAGTATCACACAGGAGAGGATTAGATACACGGCTCAGCAGTCAGTATCACACAAGAGAGGATTAGATACACGGCTCAGCAGTCAGTATCACACAGGAGAGGATTAGATACACAGCTCAGCAGACAGTATCACACAGTATAGGATTAGATACACGGCTCAGCAGTCAGTATCACACGAGAGGATTAGATACACGGCTCAGCAGTCAGTATCACACAGGAGAGGATTAGATACACAGCTCAGCAGTCAGTATCACACAGGAGAGGATTAGATACACAGCTCAGCAGACAGTATCACACAGGAGAGGATTAGATACACGGCTCAGCAGTCAGTATCACACAGGAGAGGATTAGATACACGGCTCAGCAGTCAGTATCACACAGGATAGGATTAGATACACGGCTCAGCAGTCAGTATCACACAGGAGAGGATTAGATACACGGCTCAGCAGTCAGTATCACACAGGAGAGGATTAGATACACGGCTCAGCAGTCAGTATCACACAGGAGAGGATTAGATACACAGCTCAGCAGTCAGTATCACACAGGAGAGGATTAGATACACGGCTCAGCAGTCAGTATCACACAGGAGAGGATTAGATACACGGCTCAGTAGACAGTATCACACAGGAGAGGATTAGATACACGGCTCAGCAGTCAGTATCACACAGGATAGGATTAGATACACGGCTCAGCAGTCAGTATCACACAGGAGAGGATTAGATACACGGCTCAGCAGTCAGTATCACACAGGAGAGGATTAGATACACGGCTCAGCAGTCAGTATCACACAGGAGAGGATTAGATACACAGCTCAGCAGTCAGTATCACACAGGAGAGGATTAGATACACAGCTCAGCAGACAGTATCACACAGGAGAGGATTAGATACACAGCTCAGCAGTCAGTATCACACAGGAGAGGATTAGATACACGGCTCAGCAGTCAGTATCACACAGGAGAGGATTAGATACACGGCTCAGCACACAGTATCACACAGGAGAGGATTAGATACACGGCTCAGCAGTCAGTATCACACAGGAGAGGATTAGATACACGGCTCAGCAGTCAGTATCACACAGGATAGGATTAGATACACGGCTCAGCAGTCAGTATCACACGAGAGGATTAGATACATGGCTCAGCAGTCAGTATCACACAGGAGAGGATTAGATACACGGCTCAGCAGTCAGTATCACACAGGAGAGGATTAGATACACGGCTCAGCAGTCAGTATCACACAGGAGAGGATTAGATACACGGCTCAGCAGTCAGTATCACACAGGAGAGGATTAGATACACGGCTCAGCAGTCAGTATCACACAGGAGAGGATTAGATACACGGCTCAGCAGTCAGTATCACACAGGAGAGGATTAGATACACAGCTCAGCAGTCAGTATCACACAAGAGAGGATTAGATACACAGCTCAGCAGTCAGTATCACACAGGAGAGGATTAGATACACGGCTCAGTAGACAGTATCACACAGGAGAGGATTAGATACACGGCTCAGCAGTCAGTATCACACAGGATAGGATTAGATACACGGCTCAGCAGTCAGTATCACACAGGAGAGGATTAGATACACGGCTCAGCAGTCAGTATCACACAGGAGAGTATTAGATACACGGCTCAGCAGACAGTATCACACAGGAGAGGATTAGATACACGGCTCAGCAGACAGTATCACACAGGATAGGAGTAGATACACAGCTCAGCAGACAGTATCACACAGGATAGGATTAGATATATGGCTCAGCAGTCAGTATCACACAGGAGAGGATTAGATATATGGCTCAGCAGTCAGTATCACACAGGAGAGGATTAGATACACAGCTCAGCAGACAGTATCACACAGGATAGGATTAGATACACGGCTCAGCAGTCAGTATCACACAGGAGAGGATTAGATACACGGCTCAGCAGACAGTATCACACAGGATAGGATTAGATATATGGCTCAGCAGTCAGTATCACACAGGAGAGGATTAGATACACAGCTCAGCAGACAGTATCACACAGGATAGGATTAGATACACGGCTCAGCAGACAGTATCACACAGGAGAGGATTAGATACACAGCTCAGCAGACAGTATCACAAAGGATAGGATTAGATACACGGCTCAGCAGTCAGTATCACACAGGATAGGATTAGATACACAGCTCAGCAGACAGTATCACACAGGATAGGATTAGATACACGGCTCAGCAGACAGTATCACACAGGAGAGGATTAGATACACAGCTCAGCAGTCAGTATCACACAGGATAGGATTAGATACACGGCTCAGCAGTCAGTATCACACAGGATAGGATTAGATACACAGCTCAGCAGACAGTATCACACAGGATAGGATTAGGTACATGGCTCAGCAGACAGTATCACACAGGAGAGGATTAGATACACAGCTCAGCAGTCAGTATCACACAGGAGAGGATTAGATACACAGCTCAGCAGTCAGTATCACACAGGAGAGGATTAGATATATGGCTCAGCAGTCAGTATCACACAGGAGAGGATTAGATATATGGCTCAGCAGTCAGTATCACACAGGAGAGGATTAGATACACGGCTCAGCAGACAGTATCACACAGGAGAGGATTAGATACACGGCTCAGCAGTCAGTATCACACAGGATAGGATTAGATACACGGCTCAGCAGACAGTATCACACAGGATAGGAGTAGATACACAGCTCAGCAGACAGTATCACACAGGATAGGATTAGATACACGGCTCAGCAGACAGTATCACACAGGAGAGGATTAGATACACAGCTCAGCAGACAGTATCACACAGGAGAGGATTAGATACACGGCTCAGCAGTCAGTATCACACAGGATAGGATTAGATACACAGCTCAGCAGTCAGTATCACACAGGATAGGATTAGATACTTGGCTCAGCAGACAGTATCACACAGGAGAGGATTAGATACACGGCTCAGCAGTCAGTATCACACAGGATAGGATTAGATACACGGCTCAGCAGTCAGTATCACACAGGAGAGGATTAGATACACGGCTCAGCAGACAGTATCACACAGGAGATGATTAGATACACGGCTCAGCAGTCAGTATCACACAGGATAGGATTAGATACACGGCTCAGCAGTCAGTATCACACAGGAGAGGGTTAGATACACGGCTCAGCAGACACTATCACACAGGATAGGATTAGATACACGGCTCAGCAGTCAGTATCACACAGGATAGGATTAGATACACGGCTCAGCAGTCAGTATCACACAGGAGAGGATTAGATACACGGCTCAGCAGACACTATCACACAGGATAGGATTAGATACACGGCTCAGCAGTCAGTATCACACAGGATAGGATTAGATACACGGCTCAGCAGTCAGTATCACACAGGAGAGGATTAGATACACGGCTCAGCAGACAGTATCACACAGGAGAGGATTAGATACACGGCTCAGCAGTCAGTATCACACAGGATAGGATTAGATACACGGCTCAGCAGACAGTATCACACAGGAGAGGATTAGATACACGGCTCAGCAGTCAGTATCACACAGGAGAGGATTAGATACACGGCTCAGCAGTCAGTATCACACAGGAGAGGATTAGATACACAGCTCAGCAGTCAGTATCACAGAGGAGAGGATTAGATACACGGCTCAGCAGTCAGTATCACACAGGCTAGGATTAGATACACGGCTCAGCAGACAGTATCACACAGGAGAGGATTAGATACACAGCTCAGCAGTCAGTATCACACAGGAGAGGATTAGATACACGGCTCAGCAGTCAGTATCACACAGGAGAGGGATATATACACGGCTCAGCAGTCAGTATCACACAGGAGAGGATTAGATACACGGCTCAGCAGACAGTATCACACAGGATGGGATTAGATACACGGCTCAGCAGTCAGTATCACACAGGAGAGGATTAGATACACGGCTCAGCAGTCAGTATCACACAGGAGAGGATTAGATACACGGTTCAGCAGACAGTATCACACAGGATAGGATTAGATACACGGTTCAGCAGACAGTATCACACAGGATAGGATTAGATACACGGTTCAGCAGACAGTATCACACAGGATAGGATTAGATTCACAGCTCTGCAGACAGAATTACACCGGAGAGCATTAGATGCACGGCTCAGCAGGCAGTATCACAGGACAGGATTAGATACACGGCTGACTTGTCCTGTGCGGTGATAGCAGTGGAGTAATACACCCATCATCCTGCCACCTGCAGTTCTGTCCTTTGTCCGATGAGTGACAGCGTTTTCCATGACGCTTCCTGCCGCCATCTCCACATGATGGAACAGGTTTATCCCACCGTCCCCCATCGCCCGCACAGTGTGGCCACGTCGTTGGTCCTGTGCCGACACCGTTCTGTCACCTCCTGCAGTAACGTGTGAGCGACCGCTCTGCGCCTGGACCGCTGTTGGTAGGCACTGACCTCATCGGCCGGCTCCAGGTTTCCGTGGGCCCCGGCGGAAAGTATATAAAGTCTCAGTGGGCCCCTTTAACACATATTACAATTGACGATGTACAGATACAGCAGAGAAATATAGGTACAGCACAATGCCAGAGATTTCACTTCTTACATTACATGAGTGATATCTATTGTAAATTCTACAATAGCTCAGAAACCGGATAGTGTAGTCCTCCATACAGTATTATGAGCACCACATAGTCCTCCATACAGTATAATGAGCCCCATATATTCCTCCATACAGTATTATAGACACCACATAGTCCTCCATACAGTATAATGAGCCCTATATATTCCTCCATACAGACGAATGAACCCCATATATTCCTCCATACAGTATTATAGACACCACATAGTCCTCCATACAGTATAATGAGCCCCATATATTCCTCCATACAGTATTATAGGCACCACATAGTCCTCCATACAGTATAATGAGCCCTATATATTCCTCCATACAGACGAATGAACCCCATATATTGCTCCATACAGTATAATGAGCCCCAAATATTCCTCCATACAGGATAATTAGCCCCATATATTCCTCCATACAGTATAATGAGCCCCATATATTGCTCCATACAGAATAATGAGCACCATATATTGCTCCATACAGTATAATGAGCACCACATAGTTCTCCATACAGTATTATGGGCACCACATAGTTCTCCATACAGTATTATGGGCACCACATAGTTCTCCATACAGTATTATGGGCACCACACGGTGCTCCATACAGTATAATGAGCCCCATATAATGCTCCATACAGTATAATGGGCCCCATGTAATGCTCCATACAGTATAATGAGCCCCATGTAATGCTCCATACAGTATAATGATCCCCATATATTGCTCCATACAGAATAATGAGCACCATATATTGCTCCATACAGTATTATGGGCACCACATAGTTCTCCATACAGTATTATGGGCACCACACAGTGCTCCATACAGTATAATGAGCCCCATATAATGCTCCATACATTATAATGGGCCCCATGTAATGCTCCATACAGTATAATGAGCCCCATATAATGCTCCATACAGTATAATGGGCCCCATGTAATGCTCCATACAGTATAATGATCCCCATATATTGCTCCATACAGAATAATGAGCACCATATATTGCTCCATACAGTATTATGGGCACCACATAGTTCTCCATACAGTATTATGGGCACCACACGGTGCTCCATACAGTATAATGAGCCCCATATAATGCTCCATACATTATAATGGGCCCCATGTAATGCTCCATACAGTATAATGAGCCCCATATAATGCTCCATACATTATAATGGGCCCAATGTAATGCTCCATACAGTATAATGGGCCCCATGTAATGCTCCATACAGTATAATGGGCCCCATGTAATGCTCCATACAGTATAATGAGCCCCATATAATGCTCCATACATTATAATGGGCCCAATGTAATGCTCCATACAGTATAATGGGCCCCATGTAATGCTCCATACAGTATAATGAGCCCCATATATTGCTCCATACAGTATAAGGAGCCCCATATCATGCTCCATACAGAATAATGGGCCCCATATAATGCTCCATACAGAATAATGGGCCCCATATAATGCTCCATACAGCATAAGGAGCCCCATATAATGGTCCATACAGAATAATGGGCCCTATATAATGCTCCATACAGAATAATGGGCTCCATATAATGCTCCATACAGCATATGATGGGCCTCATATGATGCTCCAAATATAATGGGCCCCATAAGATGCTCCAGTATATAATGGGCCCCATAAGATGCTCCATATATAATGGGCCCCATATAATGCTTCAGTATATAATGGGCCCCATATAATGCTTCAGTATATGATGGCCCTATATAATGTTTCAAACATAAAAAAAGAAAAAAAAATGAAATACTCACCTCTCGTCGCTGGCCGCTGCGCTGCTCCGGATTCCTCATTGTCGGCGTCTTCCGGCTCTCTGCGCTGTGACTGTTCAGGGAGAGGGCGCACAGTACTGATGTCATCATACATAGTAACATAGTAACATAGTTAGTAAGGCCGAAAAAAGACATTTGTCCATCCAGTTCAGCCTATAGCCATCAAGCCATCTAACCTGAAACGCTAGAGTCAGAAGATGCGGTAAACGCCGCGATGCATGAAGTGGTAAGAATTGCAAGTACCGGGGCCCTCACCAAGCAGCAGGGGAAGCCCACTCACAGGCATCAGCACCGGGCTCCCATAGCGCGCCAGTGTCCTGACGGCGATTGGTCCCCCCCCCCCACCTGCTCAGGATCCCGGCACTTGCCCAGGTGCTGACGCCGGCCTTGGTATCCGGAATACACCACAAGACCTGTTGTATACTGGGAACACCCCACAAAACCCGACATATAATGGTAACAGTCCACAAGACCCGATGTACACCAGAAACACCCCAGAAAACCTGCCATATACCGGGAACACCCTACAAGACCTGCCGTATACCGGGAACACCCTACAAGACCCGCCGTATACAGAGAACACCCTACAAGACCTGTCATATACCGGGAACACCCTACAAGACCCGCCGTATACCGGGAACACCCCACAAGACCTGCTGTATACCAGGAACACCCTACAAGACCTGCCGTATACCGGGAACACCCCACAAAACCCGCCATATACTGGGAACACCCCACAAGACCTGCCGTATACTGAGAACACCCCACAAGACCTGCCGTATACCAGGAACACCCTACAAGACCTGCCGTATACCGGGAACACCCCACAAAACCCGCCGTATACTGGGAACACCCCACAAGACCTGCAGTATACCGGGAACACCCCACAAGACCTGCTGTATACCGGGAACACCCCACAAGACCTGCCGTATACTGAGAACACCCCACAAGACCTGCTGTATACCAGGAACACCCTACAAGACCTGCCGTATACCGGGAACACCCCACAAAACCCGCCATATACTGGGAACACCCCACAAGACCTGCAGTATACCGGGAACACCCCACAAGACCTGCTGTATACCGGGAACACCCCACAAGACCTGCCGTATACTGGGAACACCCCACAAGACCTTCCGTATACTGAGAACACCCCACAAGACCTGCCGTATACTGAGATCACCCCACAAAACCTGCCGTATACCGGGAACACCCCACAAGACCTGCTGTATACAGAGAACACCCCACAAAACCAGCCATATACCGGGGACACCCAAGACCTGCCGTATACCGGTGACACCCCACAAGACCTGCCGTATACCGGGAACACCCCACAAGACCTGCTGTATACTGGGATCACCCCACAAAACCTGCCATACACCGTGAGCACCCCACAAGACCTGCCGTATACCGGGGACACCCCACAAGACCTGCCGTATACCGGGAACACCCCACAAGACCTGCCGTATACCGGGAACACCCCACAAGACCTGCTGTATACTGGGATCACCCCACAAAACCTGCCATACACCGTGAGCACCCCACAAGACCTGCCGTATACCGGGGACACCCCACAAGACCTGCCGTATACCGGGAACACCCCACAAGACCTGCCGTATACCGGCAACACCCCACAAAACCCGCCATATACAGGGAACACCCCACAAGACTCGCCGTATACCAGAACACCCCACTAGACCCGCCACATACAGGGAACACCCCACAAGACCTGCCATATACAGGCAACACCCCATATTTTGGAGATGCTCTGACCTAGTTGTTTAGAGTAGACCTCACAGTTTGCCCCTTCTCAGAGTCGCTCAGTTCCTCAGATTTGCTCATTATGTCCATCGGGAAAGTCAGTAAGAACTTGTGAGATGTCGCTCGATATCTGAGGACCTCAGTGATGACGCGATGATCCTGATGATTTCCGGATGTCAGTTTGTGACTGACAGGAGCCTGTTACCAATCTGCTCCACCAGCGTCTGGATTTCACGTACCACGGCCTTCGAGGAGCGGCAGGATCACATAGTGGGGTACGGGCATGGAAGATCTGCAGATGCCGGCACCGGAGCCAGCGGCGGACCTCACTGTGCCTGGAGCAGACACCACCCCTCCATCAATAATGAGGATTCTTACCGAACGTCTCACCACCAAAATAAGGAGAAGTCATCAGAAATCTTTGCACTTTTCTTAGTTCTATTTCCGGGAAAGTTCAGGAGGTGAACTGCTGTTATATTGAAGAGAGTGCAAAGTGCAGAACCCCAGTTATCAAAAGCATCTGTGCGGCAGGTGCACGGAACAAAGCAGAAGCCGGCATTGTTCTAACCGACATTCGTCCTAAACATCCAACAAATCCTGATTATTCTGCAAACATGTATTTATCAGCATAGAGTCATGCAAATATTTACCCAGTTATACGCGAGAATAATTAGCATTGTAAGACCGGAGAATAAAGGACATCGGCCTACTAATATTCAGTCATGGCCAAAAGTCTTGGCACCCGAAAATGAAGTATTTCTCCCAGAAAATTATTGCAATAACACATATCTTGTTATACACATGTTTATTTCATTTGTGCGTATTGGAAAAATACACACACAAAAAAAAAAAGAGAGAAAAAGGAAAATTGGACATAATTTCACACAAAACCTCTTAAATGGTCCAGACAAAAATTGTGGGTAAACAACTTTATTTCAAGCATGTGATGCTCATTCACACTCACCTGTGGCAAGTAACAGGCGTGGGCAATATGAGAATCACACCAGACACCAGATAAAAAGGGGAGAAGTTGCCTCAATCTTTGCATTGTGTGTCCGTGAGAGTGTCACACTAAGAATGGAGAACAGAAAGAGGAGAAGAGAACAGTCTGAGGACTTGAGAACCAACATTTTTTTTTAACAATATCAACAATCTCAAGGTTACAAGTCCATCTCTAGAGATCTTGATGTGCCTTTGTCCACAATGCGCAACATAATCAAGAAGTTTACAAGCCATAGCACTGTAGATAATCTCCCTGGATATGGACGGCAGAGAAAAATTGATGAAAGGTCGCAATGCAGGATAGAACGGATGGTGGGTAAGCCTCAATCAAAGTCCCCAAAAAATTCAATCTGTCCTGCAGGCTCAGGGTGCATAAGTGTCAGCGCGAACTATCCGTCCACATGTGAATGAAATGAAACGCTAGACTACGGTTTGCCAAAACGTACGTCAGTAAGCCAAAATCCTTCTAGGAAAGTGTCATGTGGATAGATGAGGCAAAGATAGAGCTTTTTGGTAAAGCACATTATTCTACTGTTTAGCGAAAACTAATGAAGAAAAAAAACACCGTACCTACAGTGAGATATGTTGGAAGGCCGAAGATGTTTTGGGGTTATGTTGCTGCCTCTGGCACTAGGTAGCATGACTGTGTGCAAAGCATGATGAAATCTGAACATTACCAAAGGATTTTGAGTCACAATGAAGTGTCCAGTGTCAGAGAGCTGGGTTTGCGTCCTAGATCATGGGACTTCAAGCAGGACAATGACACAAACATACTTCAAGAAACCAGAAATGGATGGAAACAAAAGAGCTGAAGAGTTCTGAAGGGGCAGCAATGAGTCCGGATCTAAATCCCATTGAACATCTGTGGAGAGATTTTAAAATTGCACCGAGTTCCCCTTTAATACTCACATCTACTCATTCCCCGCTGCACCGGTCACTTTAGTGTCTTCTGACCTTCTGTGACATCTCAGAGCAGAGGGCACAATGCGCCCTGTGTGATGAGCACTGCAGAGAGTAAGAAGACATTGAGGAGACCAGTGTTGAGGGAAGCGGGGACAGGTCAGAATTTGATTTTTTTACGTATGGAGTATTATATGAGTATAACTACTATAATACTGCTCCTATGTACAAGAATATAACTACTATAATACTGCCCCTATGTACAGGAATATAACTACTATAATACTGCTCCTATGTACAAGAATATAACTACTATAATACTGCTCCTATGTACAGGAATATAACTACTATAATACTGCTCCTATGTACAAGAATATAACTACTATAATACTGCCCCCTATGTACAAGAATATAACTACTATAATACTGCTCCTATGTACAAGAATATAACTACTATAATACTGCCCCTATGTACAAGAATATAACTACTATAATACTGCCCCTATGTCGAAGAATATAGCTACTATAATACTGCCCCTATGTACAAGAATGTAACTACTATAATACTGCTCCTATGTACAAGAATATAACTACTATAATACTGCCCGTATGTACAAGAATATAAATACTATAATACTGCTTCTATGTACAAGAATATAACTACTATAATACTGCTCCTACGTACAAGAATATAACTACTATAATACTGCCCGTATGTACAAGAATATAACTACTATAATACTGCTCCTATGTACAAGAATATAACTACTATAATACTGCTCCTATGTACAAGAATATAACTACTATAATACTGCTCCTATGTACAAGAATATAACTACTACCGGTATAATACTGCTCCTACGTACAAGAATATAACTACTATAATACTGCAGTGAGTATGGTTTAATTTAGAATAATAAAGGAGTCGGTGTATTTTTTTTCAAATAAAGGACTTTATTCTGGCTGTGTCTTTATTTAACATTACAACTATAGGATTAGTAATGGATAGATGCCTCTCCATTACTAAGCCGTGGGCTTGATGTCACCTGAAAGGTGACATCAAACCCACAAATATTACCCCACTTGCCACCACTACAGGACAAGTGGGAAGAGCTGGGCAAAGGACCATAAAAGGGGCATCTAATAGATGCGCCTTTTCTGGGCAGCTGCGGGCTGCTGTTTTTAGGCTGGGGGGGCCTATATCAATGGCCCCTTACCAGTCTGAGTATAGCAGCTGTGAGCTTTAGCAAGGCTGGTTGTTAAAAAATGGGGGGGACCCCACGCCGTTTCTTTTAAATTATATATTTAAATAATTTAAAAAAACCTGGTGGGGACCCCTCTATTCTTGATAACCAACCTTGCAGAAGCTGATAGCTGGGGGTTGCAGCCCCCAACTGTGAATTTTGTCTGGTTGGTTCAATACAATAGGGGAGAACCCACTATGGGTTATTCATTGATTTATTTCCGAACGATCGCAGCCGGCGGCTGTAGAATACCCCGATCATCCGCACCTACTATCACTTATTGGCGGCAGCAGGGGTAACAGTCCCAAAAGCCCCCACCTGCTGTCGTTCGGACTTTAACATAACGCTCATCGTTCTCCTCTGCTTGCCAGCAGAGCAGGGGAGAGTGAGGAGAGCCAATTTCAGCACCAGCCGCCGGGGAACAGCGCTTACTGTAGCGCTTCTTCCCCAATGCCAACGCATGTCACACGGAGGAAATCAATGCGTGTTCTCCGTGTGCAAGTGCGTGGGACGCTTTGCCTTCCGTGATGACAGTAGAAAACGGACATGTCAGCGTATTTTGCCCACGGACACATGGTCCGAGGAAACATACTGACATGTGCACAGACCCATTCATTTGAATGTATTTGTATGGTATGGATTAAGTACTTTCCTGTGTATTAGCACTGGTATCCGACAGATCCCTGGGCACTAGATTATGCACAGACCATTACTGGTAGAGATATAAAAAAAAAAAACAGTTCAAAGTGGTTTTATAAGTTTTATTACGATTATGTATTATTTATTATCTTCTTTTTTCCTACCCTACGGACATTTTAATATTAAGGATCATGTCCTTATAGTAATGAAATAGAACTTTAAAAGAAATACAGTAGGTGGCGTGAGGGGTTGCCTCGCTCCGCTGCTTCACAAAGGTAGAAACAGGAACAGTCCTAGTAGTAAATCACCTGCTGGTTTATTGTAGACAGCATAAATCTTCGGGGTTCAGAAAAAAACAAAACAAAGCCTTTCTGGCAAAAAGGTAAAGCAAAGATAAAGTCTATTAGAGGCTTCACTGCAGGTAACGCACACAGCGTCCTTAACTCCTATGAGAGCCACGTGGGAGTGCCTCCTCTCTCCCAATACACCACATAGACTGAACCAAAGGTCTAGGTATAAATCACATGTATTAGTCACGTGATCATGACCTCTCCTGCAGGTCCTCAACCACCTGCAGGTCCTACAGGGAAAGGGGATGACCACCCTCTCACCCGCTCACATAAAACCGGCCCATTGAACTCTGTACCCGGCCTCTCAGCACCTAGTGTGCTGGAAACGCAAAAACATTCCGGTTTCACATCACTGACCGCTGCGTGCGCAGTGTCACGTTCCTCCCTTCCTCTACAAAGCCAGTGACTTTGTCACATATTCCCCCTGCCCTCTGCCCAAAGTCGGGAGTTTTGGCACCATCAGACACTAGACAGGGAATCCGGGAGAGGGCATCCGCGTTACCCTGTAACTTCCCTGGCCTGTGTTTGACATGAAACGAGAAGTCCTGAAGAGCTAAGAACCACCTAGTCAGCCTGGCGTCCTTCTTACCCTTTTTCTCACTCAACCATCTCAGCGGGGCATGGTCTGACACCAATTTGAATCTACGGCCCCGAAGTTGGTACCTTAGTGTATCTATGGCCCACTTTATGGCCAAGCACTCCTTCTCCACAATTGCTTAAAAAGTAGAGAGTTTTCGGCTCAGATACAGAATAGGATGCTCCTCACCGCTCCTAATCCAGCCTCTGAAGCATCTGTCTGTAACACAAACTCTTTCTTAAAGTTTGGTGCGGCCAGAACCGGATGACTACACAGGGCCCACTTGAGTTCCTAACACACTTTCTCTGTGTCAGGAGCCCATTTTTCCACAGAGGTCGGTTAACGGTGTGGCAATCATGGCAAAGTTCGTGATAAACCTCCGGTAATATCCCACAATCCCAAGAAATGCCTTCACTTGCTTCTTGGCCAGCGCTTGCATCCATTCCTGAATTGCCTCTATCTTATTCCATTGGGGATTGATTACTCCTCGCCCTACGATATAGCCCAAATACCTGACCTCCTCCTTCCCGATGGTACATTTCTTCTGGTTTATCATAAACCCTGCTTTCCTCAAGGCATCGAGGACCACTTGTACTTTTTGGAGATGCGAGCTCCAGTCATGGCTGAAGAGGACAATGTTATTCAAGTAAGCGGCGGCATAGATAATGTGTGGCGCCAAGATCCGATCCATCACCCTCTGGAAGGTAGCGGGGGCCCCATGCAGACCGAATGGCAACCTGGTGTAATGGAAGCAGCTATCCGACGTTGAGGAAGCCGTCTTCTCTTTGGCACTCTGCGACATGGGAATCTGCCAGTACCCCTTCGTTAGGTCAAGAGTGGTGATATATCTCGCGGGCCCCAGTTTAGCGATCAATTCATCCACACAGGGCGTCAGGTATGCGTCAACACTGGACACCTCATTGAGTTTGTGGTAGTCGTTACAAAACCGCCCCTCGCCACTGGGCTTTGGTAAGAGGACGATGGGACTGGACCAGCCACTTTTTGATTCCTCTATTACCCCGAGGTCCGGCATCCTCTTCAACTCTTGTGAGATTATCTCCCGGAGTGCTTCGGGATTCTGTAGGGTTTTAGGTTCATCTGTACCTGTGGTTCTAGTAATGTGTTGTGTTCAATCACCTGTCGGTGCCCTCGCAATTCTGAGAACAGATCACTGTTCTGCTCTAGCAGCTCTGGACATTGCTGCTTCTGGATCGGCGTTAACATCTCAGCAATCATGACCTCTTCGACCTTGGCCTCAGGACGGGCTCCCAGGCAAGGAGCTTACAGTGGTTCATGGTCCCACAGGGTTTGAGCAGGTTCACATAGTACGACTTCCTGCGACCGGGCTGGGGTACCTTATAATTCACATCCCCAAAGTTCTCCATGACCTCATACAGGCCTTGCCATTTGGTCATGAACTTGCTCTCCACCGTTGGTATGAGTACTAGCACGCGGCCGCCGGGCTGGAACTGGCTCAACCTGGCTGATCGGTTGTTCACCCTGGCTTGGGCCTCCTTCTTGCCTTGGAGCAGATGTTCCTTCACGATAGGCATTACATGAGCCATCCTCTCCTGCAGCTGGGTGACATGCTCTATCATGCTTCGTTGTGGTGTGACCCCGGCTTCCCAGGTTTCTTTGGTGATGCCCAGGAGCCCTTGTGGATGTCGGCCGTACAGAAGTTCCAACGGTGAGAACCCCGTGGAACTTCTCTAATGGAGAAAAGCAAGAACAGGAGCAGATAGTCTCAGTCTCGATTGTCCTTCTCAACGACCCTCTTGAGCATGGCCTTAAAGGTCTTGTTGAAGCGCTCCACTAGGCCATCGGTCTGCGGCTGGTACACGGAGGTTTGCAGCTGAGCGATCTGGAGGACTCTACACAGCTCCCGCATCACCTTGCTCTTAAACAGCTTTCCCTCATCCGTCAAGATTTCCTTGGGCAAACCAGTCCTGGCAAAGATGTGTACCAGCTCCCGGGCGATACTCTTACCTGACGACTTCCTCAATGGCACCGCTTTGGGGTATCGGGTTGCATAATAAATCACAACCAAGATGTATGGGTGGCGGAGTGCCGACTTAACAAGAGGACCCACCAAGTTCAGAGCGATTCTCTTGAAAGGAATTTCTATCACCGGCAATGGAACTAAGGAGCTTCTGAAGTGAGACACAGGGGCAATTATCTGGCAGATGGGGCAAGGCCTACAATAATCTATACTCTCACAGTAACAACCTGACCAATAAAATCTCTGCAGTACTCTCTCCTGGGTTTTCTCTACCCCTAGGTGATTACCCAGTATATGTGCATAGGCCATATCTAGAACGATATCGGAATTAACAGCTGTTCCACAATTTCTCCACACCTCGATTTGGTCATCCAGTACAGTAGCACTCTAGTCACAGCAAAATGAGGGAACCTGGTGTCAGCCCCCGGCTTTTGAGCAACCCCAATACAGTAACATTTTCAGAAACATATTTCAACGTAAGGTCTCAAAGCTGAGCAGTCTCGAATTTCTCTCCAAGCACCTCTAAGTCAGGGAAGCGGGGCTCCTCCGGTACCGTCTCTTTCTTCTCTCCAGAGAGGACACAAAGGGGAAATTCCATCACCTCTGCCCCCGACAGAGTTACCTTCACAGGGGCCTGGCTTTGCACCGGGACACTCGGTACAGTCCCCTTCTGCCACAAATCCCATAATAGGGAAAAGTGACGAACCAGTATGACGGGATGGATCAAGTCTCTCACTACCCCAACCTCGTGAGTCTTATTACCACAGTCTGTCCCCATAGTTACTCTGGCGACAGATTAGTCCTTGGCGTCTCCATTTATGCAGCGGACACCCACCAACTTATCCGGGATTAACTGGTGGGGTTGTGCAGCGCTGATTAGTGTCACCAGACTTCCAGAGTCTAGCAGCCCGAGGACATTCACCCCATTGATGGAGACGGCACCCACCTGGGGACCATCGCTGGGTTTACAGGCCACCCCGCAGACCTGGTAAGCATAATACGAGCACTGTCTGTCGAGACTGCAGTCCATAGGTTCAGGAAGTATATAGCACCGGGAGGCTACGTGTCCAGGATGGTGAAATCGCGAACAGATCACGTCTTTCATCCCAGTCTTAGAGGTCCCATCAGCAGGATTGGGTCGTCCCCCTGTTGTGGGCCTAGCTACCCTCTTTGGTGATCTCTCCCCTTTTGGGTATCCCAGTAGAGGGACGTGGTAACGTCTGGTCTCCCCAGGGATTTCTCCACCACCTGGTACCTCTCAACCAGTCCAACCAAACCATCTGCATTCTGGGGGTCGCCCTGGGCAACCCAGTTCTGTATTGGCCTGGGTAAGGAATGAATGAATCTGTCCTTTACCACATGCTCGACCATCTGGCCTGGAGTAGACGACTCTGGCTGCAGCCAATTTTGGACCAGGTGTAGCACGTCAAACATCTGCGAGCAAGGTTTATCACCAGCATGTGCCCTGCGGTGGACTCGCTAAGCCCTTCCAGATATTGTCACCCCAGGCGTGCCAGTATCTCAGTTTTTAACTTTCCATACTCCTTGGTATCCTGGAGGGCTAAGTCATAACATGTCTTCTGGGGCTCCCCGTCAGATATGGCGCCAGCATCCCTGCCCACTGCTGCGGCGAAAGTCTCTCCCATTCGGCCACCTGCTCAAAAACTGTCAAGAAGGCTTCCAGATCATCCCCGGAGTCATTTTCTGAATAGCTCGCCTTACCATTTTCCGGGCGTATGTATCACCTTCAGGAGATGAAGAGGAGACTGCCGGCCTTACCCGAACCTCCTCTGTGAGGAGCTCCATTTGTTGCATTAGTGCCTACTGCTGTTCTCATTGCTGCTGCTGATATGGTTGAAGGTTATTAGTCTCCTGTTGTGCCATCTGTGCCTGCTGACTAGCAAGTCGGTGTTGCTGATGTGCCTGCATGAGATGTTTCACCAGCTCCTTCCTCCATGTTGCCGGACGTCTCGTGCTGGATGACGAATTTCAGCCAGGACATGCAGTTGTCCGCAGCCTCTATCCTGGCTCCTGGATCGCTGCCCGCATTCTCCACCACGTGTATGGGGTTGCCTCGCTCCGCTGCTTCACAAAGGTAGACACAGGAACATTCCTAATAGTAAATCACCTGCTTGTTTATTGTAGACAGCATAAATCTTCCTAGGGTTCAGAAAAAAACAAACAAACAGAGCCTTTCTGGCAAAAAGGTAAAACAAAGATAAAGTCTATCAGAGTCCCTGTCCTGCAGGCTTCACAGCAGGTAACCAGCTCTCTCCCTAATACACCACACAGGCTGAACCACAGGTCCAGGTATATATCACATGTATTAGTCAAGTGGTCATGACATCAATGCAGGTCCTCAAGCACCTGCAGGTCCGGCAGGGAAAGGGGTACGGTGAGCACCCTCCCACCCGCACTGGGGGTGCTCACATTAAACCGGCCCATTGAACTCTGTACACGGCCTCCCAGCACCTACTCACCTCTGGGTGAGTATAATAGAACTTGTTTTTCTTCTCTTTCAGGTCGGATATGGGGCTTATCTGCAGCATTACAGAATGCTGTAGATAAGCCCCAAAAGGCAGTGGCGCCTTTCTTATAGCGGCAATAGAAGGTGACAGGTTCCCTTTAATTGTTAATTGAAGTGCTGACACTCTATTGGCCTTCAATAGGTATACTATGCTCCTATGTACAAGAATATAACTACTATAATACTGCCCCCTATGTACAAGAATATAACTACTATAATACTGCTCCTATGTACAAGAATATAACTACTATCATACTGCTCCTATGTACAAGAATATAACCACTATAATACTGCCCCTATGTACAAGAATATAACTACTATAATACTGCTCCTATGTACAAGAATGTAACTATAATACTGCCTCCTATGCACAAGAATATAACTACTATAATACTGCTCCTATGTACAAGAATATAACTACTATAATACTGCCCCTATGTACAAGAATATAACTACTATAATACTGCTCCTATGTACAAGAATATAACTACTATAATACTGCCCCTATATACAAGAATATAACTACTATAATACTGCTCCCTATGTACAAGAATATAACTGCTATAATACTACCCCCTATGTACAAGAATATATCTACTATAATACTGCCCCTATGTACAAGAATATATCTACTATAATACTGCCCCTATGTACAAGAATATAACTACTATAATACTGCTCCTATGTGCAAGAATGTAACTATAATACTGCCTCCTATGCACAAGAATATAACTACTATAATACTGCTCATATGTACAAGAATATAACTACTATAATACTGCCCCTATGTACAAGAATATAACTACTATAATACTGCTCCTATGTGCAAGAATATAACTACTATAATACTGCTCCTATGTGCAAGAATATAACTACTATAATACTGCTCCTATGTACAAGAATGTAACTATAATACTGCCTCCTATGCACAAGAATATAACTACTATAATACTGCCCCTATGTACAAGAATATAACTACTATAATACTGCTCCTATGTGCAAGAATATAACTACTATAATACTGCTCCTATGTACAAGAATGTAACTATAATACTGCCTCCTATGCACAAGAATATAACTACTATAATACTGCCCCTATGTACAAGACTATAACTACTATAATACTGCTCCTATGTACGAGAATATAACTACTATAATACTGCTCCTATGTACAAGAATATAACTACTATAATACTGCCCCTATGTACAAGAATATAACTACTATAATACTGCCCCTATGTACAAGAATATAACTACTATAATACTGCCCCCTATGTACAAGAATATAACTACTATAATACTGCCTCTATATACAAGAATATAACTACTATAATACTGCCCCTATGTACGAGAATATAACTACTATAATACTGCTCCTATGTACAAGAATATAACTACTATAATACTGCCCCTATGTACAAGAATATAACTACTATAATACTGCCCCTATGTACAAGAATATAACTACTATAATACTGCCCCCTATGTACAAGAATATAACTACTATAATACTGCCTCTATATACAAGAATATAACTACTATAATACTGCCCCTATGTACGAGAATATAACTACTATAATACTGCTCCTATGTACAAGAATATAACTACTATAATACTGCCCCTATGTACAAGAATATAACTACTATAATACTGCCCCTATGTACAAGAATATAACTACTATAATACTGCCCCCTATGTACAAGAATATAACTACTATAATACTGCCTCTATATACAAGAATATAACTACTATAATACTGCCCCTATGTACAAGAATATAACTACTATAATACTGCTCCTATGTACAAGAATATAACTACTATAATACTGCCCCTATGTACAAGAATATAACTACTATAATACTGCCCCCTATGTACAAGAATATAACTACTATAATACTGCCTCTATATACAAGAATATAACTACTATAATACTGCCCCTATGTACGAGAATATAACTACTATAATACTGCTCCTATGTACAAGACTATAACTACTATAATACTGCCCCTATGTACAAGACTATAACTACTATAATACTGCTCCTATGTACGAGAATATAACTACTATAATACTGCTCCTATGTACAAGAATATAACTACTATAATACTGCTCCTATGTACAAGAATATAACTACTATAATACTGCTCCTATGTACAAGAATATAACTACTATAATACTGCTCCTATGTACAAGAATATAACTACTATAATACTGCCCCTATGTACAAGAATATAACTACTATAATACTGCCCCCTATGTACAAGAATATAACTACTATAATACTGCCCCTATGTACAAGAATATAACTACTATAATACTGCCCCCTATGTACAAGAATATAACTACTATAATACTGCCCCTATGTACAAGAATATAACTACTATAATACTGCCCCCTATGTACAAGAATATAACTACTATAATACTGCCTCCTATGTACAAGAATATAACTAATAATAATAATTTTTATTTATTTAGCGCCAACATATTCTGCAGCGCTTTACAAATTATAGAGGGGACTTGCACAGACAATAGACAATACAGCATAACAGAAATCACAGTTCAAAACAGATACCAGGAGGAATGAGGGCCCTGCTGCTCGCAAGCTACAAACTATGAGGAAAAGGGGAGACACGAGAGGTGGATGGTAACAAATGCTATAGTTATTCGGACCAGCCATAGTGTAAGGCTCAGGTGTTCATGTAAAGCTGCATGAACCAGTTAACTGCCTAAGTATGTAGCAGTACAGACACAGAGGGCTATTAACTGCATAAAGTGAATGAGAACAATTTTTTTTTTTTTTTTTTAAATAGGCCACACAGGGATCCTTACATTAATGCATTGAGGCGGTAGGCCAGTCTGAACAAATGAGTTTTTAGGGCACGCTTAAAACTGTGGGGATTAATCGTATTAACCTAGGTAGTGCATTCCAAAGAATCGGCGCAGCACGTGTAACGTCTTGGAGACGGGAGTGGGAGGTTCTGATTATTGAGGATGCTAACCTGAGGTCATTAGCGGAGCGGAGGGCACGGGTAGGGTGGTAGACTGATACCAGAGAGGAGATGTAGGGTGGTGCTGAGCCATGGAGTGCTTTGTGGATGAGGGTAGTAGTTTTGTACTGGATTCTTGAGTGGATGGGTAACCAGTGTAATGACTGGCACAGGGTAGAGGCATCGGTGTAACAGTTGGTGAGGAATATGATCCTGGCAGCAGCATTCAGGACAGATTGGAGCGGGGAGAGTTTGGTAAGAGGGAGGCCGATTAGTAGAGAGTTACAATAGTCCAGACGAGAATGAATAAGTGAAACAGTCAGAGTTTTTGCAGAGTCGAAAGTAAGAAAAGGGCGAATTCTAGAAATGTTTTTGAGATGCAGATAAGAAGAGCGAGCCAGTGATCGGATGTGGGGGGTGAATGAAAGCTCGGAATCAAGGATGACCCCAAGGCAGCGGGCATGTTGCTTTGGAGTAATGGTGGAACCGCACACGGAGATGGCAATGTCAGGCAAAGGTAGGTTAGTAGAGGGAGAGAACACGAGGAGTTCAGTTTTTGACAGGTTTAGTTTCAGATAGAGGGAGGACATGATGTTAGAGACAGCGGTAAGACAATCACTGGTGTTTTCTAATAAGGCAGGCGAGATATCAGGAGAAGAAGTGTATAATTGGGTGTCGTCAGCATAGAGATGGTACTGGAACCCAAATCTACGGATTGTTTGTCCAATAGGGGCAGTATACAACGAGAAGAGGAGGGGGCCTAGGACTGATCCTTGAGGAACCCCAACAGTAAGGGGAAGGTGAGAGGAGGAGGAACCAGCAAAACATACAGTGAAGGATCGGTCAGAGAGATAGGAGGAGAACCAGGAGAGAACGGTGTCCTTGAGGCCGATGGAGCGGAGCATAGTGAGGAGGAGCTGATGATCCACAGTGTCGAATGCTGCAAAGAGATCCAAGAGAATTAGCATGGAGTAGTGACCATTAGATTTAGCTGTTAGTAGGTCATTAGAGACTTTAGTGAGGGCAGTTTCAGTAGAGTGTAAAGAGCGGAAGCCAGATTGTAGAGGGTCGAGAAGAGAGTTATCCGAGAGATAGCGGGTAAGACGGGAGTGGACCAGGCGTTCGAGGAGGTTAGAGATGAAGGGAAGATTAGAGACAGGTCTATAATCAGCGGCACAGTTTTGGTCGAGGGATGGTTTTTTAAGTAATGGATGTATGATGGCATGCTTAAATGAGGAGGGAAAAATACCGGAAGTGAGGGATAACTACTATAATACTGCCCCCTATGTACAAGAATATAACTACTATAATACTGCCCCTATGTACAAGAATATAACTACTATAATACTGCCCCTATGTACAAGAATATAACTACTATAATACTGCCCCTATGTACAAGAATATAACTACTATAATACTGCCCCTATGTACAAGAATATAACTACTATAATACTGCCCCTATGTACAAGAATATAACTACTATAATACTGCCCCCTATGTACAAGAATATAACTACTATAATACTGCCCCTATGTACAAGAATATAACTACTATAATACTGCCCCTATGTACAAGAATATAACTACTATAATACTGCCCCTATGTACATGAATATAACTACTATAATACTGCCCCTATGTACAAGAATATAACTACTATAATACTGCTCCTATGTACAAGAATATAACTACTATAATACTGCCCCTATGTACAAGAATATAACTACTATAATACTGCCCCTATGTACAAGAATATAACTACTATAATACTGCCTCTATGTACAAGAATATAACTACTATAATACTGCTCCTATGTACAAGAATATTACTACTATAATACTGCTCCTATGTACAAGAATATAACTACTATAATACTGCCCCTATATACAGGAATATAACTACTATAATACTGCTCCTATGTACGAGAATATAACTACTATAATACTGCTCCTATGCACAAGAATATAACTACTATAATACTGCCCCTATGTACAAGAATATAACTACTATAATACTGCCCCTATGTACAAGAATATAACTACTATAATACTGCCCCTATGTACAAGAATATAACTACTATAATACTGCCCCTATGTACATGAATATAACTACTATAATACTGCCCCTATGTACAAGAATATAACTACTATAATACTGCTCCTATGTACAAGAATATAACTACTATAATACTGCCCCTATGTACAAGAATATAACTACTATAATACTGCTCCTATGTACAAGAATATAACTACTATAATACTGTCCCCTATGTACAAGAATATAACTACTATAATACTTCCCCTATGTACAAGAATATAACTACTATAATACTGCCTCTATGTACAAGAATATAACTACTATAATACTGCCCCTATGTACAAGAATATAACTACTATAATACTGCCTCTATGTACAAGAATATAACTACTATAATACTGCTCCTATGTACAAGAATATTACTACTATAATACTGCTCCTATGTACAAGAATATAACTACTATAATACTGCCCCTATATACAGGAATATAACTACTATAATACTGCTCCTATGTACGAGAATATAACTACTATAATACTGCTCCTATGCACAAGAATATAACTACTATAATACTGCTCCTATGTACGAGAATATAACTACTATAATACTGCTCCTATGTACAAGAATATTACTACTATAATACTGCTCCTATGTACAAGAATATAACTACTATAATACTGCCCCTATATACAGGAATATAACTACTATAATACTGCTCCTATGTACGAGAATATAACTACTATAATACTGCCCCTATGTACAAGAATATAACTACTATAATACTGCCCTATGTACAAGAATATAACTACTATAATACTGCTCCTATGTACGAGAATATAACTACTATAATACTGCTCCTATGTACGAGAATATAACTACTATAATACTGCCCGCTATGTACAAGAATATAACTACTATAATACTGCCCCCTATGTACAAGAATATAACTACTATAATACTGCCCCTATGTACAAGAATATAACTACTATAATACTGCCCGCTATGTACAAGAATACAACTACTATAATACTGCCCCTATGTACAAGAATATAACTACTACTAGATGGAGGCCTGATGCTACCGCGTCGAGAGGGCAGTAATGTCACGATGGGGGCTGGCTTTGCAGCGTTGAAAATCTCTCCCCCCCATGTGCTCACCAACCTATCCACTCTCTTTCCCCATGTTCTGACTTTTCCCGTCTGTGCTCTCTTCTTTGACCTGTCTACCCCATGTGCTATCCCCCCATCTTTCTCCTTCCTGTGCTGTGTTCTCCCCTCATGTGCTGTCTCATTTGAGCCGTCTCCCCCCTGTGCGCTTTCTCTCTCCCCCATCTGCTGTCTTCTCCTTTCCTGTCATCTCTTCTTTGACCTGTGTACCCCATGTGCTCTCCGCCTTCTGAGGTAAAATATTGTTTAAAAAACAGTCAGTGAAATATTTTACCTCACAAAATGGATCCACTGTGATCCCCTGCTGTAATGTCAGTATTGTACTGTAACTATCCCTGTGTGGCTCATTCAAAAAAAACCATAAGGTTCCTCGCATCATGTTCTCACTCACTTTATACAGTTAATAGCCCTCTGTGTCTATACTGCTACATACATAGGCACCCAGCAGTGAGTCTTACCTGAGGAGCTGTTCCTATCCAGACCTCCGGATTCACTGGGACATTTGGGGGGGTTCCGCCTTCCAGCATGGTTTTGCCTGGAATAAACTGAGAACATGTGAGTTTTTACCTTTTCTCATTTAATCCCGTTATTTTATAATTACCTTGTACATATTTTCAATTGCCTCTTTTGTAACATCCTTGTAATATTTTGATAAAACACTGCCTAATCTTTCGGAGTAAAATATTCAAATCACTAGTTTTCATTCTTACTGCTCTAAAACGTCTTCTGAAGGGAATTACGCTACTGTTTTTGGGTTAGCTTCGGACCCGTTTAATCGAAGCTGGTGGCAGCATACCTTTGTTCTGTGCCTTTGGGAGTCGTTGTAGCGACGGCGGCGTTGATAATTATTGTTCCTGCCTGAGTGGGAGTAGTTATATCGCCTCGCTGCAGCGTGCCCAATAGCCAGTACATAGCAGGCAGCCTTTCTGGCGACTAATTTCCCTAGGTGTAGTACCTAATCTGACCTGAGGGTAACTGGGCGCCAGAGAGCTGCAAGTTTTCAAGCGGAACTGTAAACCGGCTTCCTCTGCCTGTAGACACGTCGCATATCTGCCGCCGGGATCAGACCAATGATTCACTGCGCAGAAAATCAGACCACCACCTTCTTTGTGCAGACAGATAGCGGCAGCCACATTAAAACTGCGCATGCGCTCCTCCTGTACAAAGATGGTGGCAGTCAGTGAATCATTCGACTGATCCCGGCGGTGGCATGTTCGCGACGGTGTTCCGCTGGTGGTACCGCGCAAGAGGCTGCGTACGACATATACAGGGGGTGTGTGGTGCGTACGGCGTATACAGCGTGTGTGTGGTGCGACAGTGTTCTACTGGTGGTACCGCGCAATAGGTTGGTACCAGCAGCAGTTTCCATATTGAGACACCCATCGCTTGGGTGTCCCAATATGGCGGTCGGTGAACATCCTCCGCTTGGAATTCTGAGATACGGTGACATCTGAACAGAACAGGAGATGAAAAAAAATTACAGGGCAATTCTAGAAATAGATAACACTGCCCCCCTATACACCATGAATACACATATACACAAAACATTAACTTTGTATAACCCATTGATTATGACTGGCGGTTGCAGGGTGTGGCAGTATTATAGCGTCATTATGTATTTGCATGCAAGGCACATAGAGGAAATGTGTCCACCACAAGATGTTACACTGCCGGATACGTCTCCTTCTAGACATTATTACTCCATCTGTACAAACATCTGCTAAAATCTGATAAAGGGGGAAAGGATAGAAGGACGGGGGCAAGCGGTGGCATCGGCAGGGAACAACAACAGGAAACAGGTGCCCGGCTGGCGTCCTACGCCGCACCGTCTAACGGGGCCGGATGGGTTTTGGAAGAACAGAACATATGTCAGGTCCATACATTTTAATATTTGTCAGGAATAATCGTGCCGCTAATATCAATAAAGCCGAAGTACCGCCGTATATATAATATATACAGTGGGGCAAAAAAGTATTTAGTCAGTCAGCAATAGTGCAAGTTCCACCACTTAAAAAGATGAGAGGCGTCTGTAATTTACATCATAGGTAGACCTCAACTATGGGAGACAAACTGAGAAAAAAAAATCCAGAAAATCACATTGTCTGTTTTTTTAACAATTTATTTGCATATTATGGTGGAAAATAAGTATTTGGTCAGAAACAAAATTTCATCTCAATACTTTGTAATATATCCTTTGTTGGCAATGACAGAGGTCAAACGTTTTCTGTAAGTCTTCACAAGGTTGCCACACACTGTTGTTGGTATGTTGGCCCATTCCTCCATGCAGATCTCCTCTAGAGCAGTGATGTTTTTTGCTTTTCGCTTGGCAACACGGACTTTCAACTCCCTCCAAAGGTTTTCTATAGGGTTGAGATCTGGAGACTGGCTAGGCCACTCCAGGACCTTGAAATGCTTCTTACGAAGCCACTCCTTCATTGCCCTGGCGGTGTGCTTTGGATCATTGTCATGTTGAAAGACCCAGCCACGTTTCATCTTCAATGCCCTTGCTGATGGAAGGAGGTTTGCACTCAAAATCTCACGATACATGGCCCCATTCATTCTTTCATGTACCCGGATCAGTCGTCCTGGCCCCTTTGCAGAGAAACAGCCCCAAAGCGTGATGTTTCCACCACCATGCTTTACAGTAGGTATGGTGTTTGATGGATGCAACTCAGTATTCTTTTTCCTCCAAACACGACAAGTTGTGTTTCTACCAAACAGTTCCAGTTTGGTTTCATCAGACCATAGGATATTCTCCCAAAACTCCTCTGGATCATCCAAATGCTCTCTAGCAAACTTCAGACGGGCCCGGACATGTACTGGCTTAAGCAGTGGGACACGTCTGGCACTGCAGGATCTGAGTCCATGGTGGCGTAGTGTGTTACTTATAGTAGGCCTTGTTACATTGGTCCCAGTTCTCTGCAGTTCATTCACTAGGTCCCCCCACGTGGTTCTGGGATTTTTGCTCACCGTTCTTGTGATCATTCTGACCCCACGGGGTGGGATTTTGCGTGGAGCCCCAGATCGAGGGAGATTATCAGTGGTCTTGTATGTCTTCCATTTTCTAATTATTGCTCCCACTGTTGATTTCTTCACTCCAAACTGGTTGGCTATTGCAGATTCAGTCTTCCCAGCCTGGTGCAGGGCTACAATTTTGTTTCTGGTGTCCTTTGACAGCTCTTTGGTCTTCACCATAGTGGAGTTTGGAGTCAGACTGTTTGAGGGTGTGCACAGGTGTCTTTTTATACTGATAACAAGTTTAAACAGGTGCCATTACTACAGGTAATGAGTGGAGGAAACAGGAGACTCTTAAAGAAGAAGTTACAGGTCTGTGAGAGCCAGAAATCTTGATGTTTGTTTCTGACCAAATACTTATTTTCCACCATAAAATGCAAAAAAAATGATAAAAAAACAGACAATGTGATTTTCTGGATTTTTTTTTCTCAGTTTGTCTCCCATAGTTGAGGTCTACCTATGATGTAAATTACAGACGCCTCTCATCTTTTTAAGTGGTGGAACTTGCACTATTACTGACTGACTAAATACTTTTTTGCCCCACTGTATATATATATATATGTATATATATATATATATATATATATATATATATATATATATATATATATATATATATATTACCCTCCACAGACGAACACCAACCACAGTGCCCACCATAGGGTCCATGGACAATACCGACCATGGCCCCGAGAAGAGCGTAAATATAACACTTGGCATAAAAAAAAACAATCCAGAAGAACAACCGTGCCGACTTACGCCATTGCTGGGTGTGCATTAATATCAATAATAGGGTATGAGAAGTGATTAATTGCAGGATGCCGTTTTTATAGGGTTCACACAACGTCATGGCCAAAAGTGCTGGCACCCTTGAAATTGTTCAGAAAGTTATTGCAGTTATACGTGTTTTTACGTGTCGTTATGCTCACGTCGTATTTCCTTTTGTGTTAATAGGAACAACACCAAAAAAAAAAAAAACCCCAGAGAATAAAAGGCAAATTGGACATAATTTCACACTAAAGTCAAAATATGAGACAATATTGTTGACACCTTCCCAAAAAATGTGGGTAAAAGAACTTTGTTTCAAGCATGTGATGCTCTTTCAGACTCACCTGTGGCAAGCGACAGGTGTGGGCCTAGATTGCTGCATTTGGATGAATCTGAGCAGAAAGTATCGCCCTGTATTCATCCGGCTGCTTTTGTCTTCGGTTACATCATCAATAACCACTAGTGACTCGGCGACGTTGGAAGCCATGCATGCCCCCGACCATCACATGGCCTCCACGATAGGGTGCGCAGAGGATCAGGAGCCATTCTAAGACTTCTCCAGACTTTCTTCTTCCCATCATTCTGGTACAGGTTGATCTTAGTTTTGCTTTTCCAGAACTGGGTGGCTTCTTTACATGTTTCTTGGCAAAGTCCAATCTGGGCTTTCTATTTTCAGGCTGATTGATGGATTGCACCTTGTGGTGACCCCTCTGTATTAGCTCCATGATATCTTCTCTTCATGGTGGACTTAGATACTGAGCCACCAACTTCCTAGAAAATGGTCTACACTTGGGTGGATGTTGTGAGAGGGTTTTCTTCATCATGGAAAGGATTCTGCGATCATCCACCACTGTTGTCATCCGCGGATATCCAGACCTTTTTTGAGTTCCCAAGCTCACCAGTGCGCTCTCTTTTTTTTCTACAGAATGTACCCAAACAGATGATTTGGCCACTCTTAACATTTCTGCTATCTCTCGGATGAATTTACATAGTAACATAGTAACATAGTAACATAGTTAGTAAGGCCGAAAAAAGACATTTGTCCATCCAGTTCAGCCTATATTCCATCATAATAAATACCCAGATCTACGTCCTTCTACAGAACCTAATAATTGTATGATACAATATTGTTCTGCTCCAGGAAGACATCCAGGCCTCTCTTGAACCCCTTGACTGAGTTCGCCATCACCACTTCCTCAGGCAAGCAATTCCAGATTCTCACTGCCCTAACAGTAAAGAATCCTCTTCTATGTTGGTGGAAAAACCTTCTCTCCTCCAGACGCAAAGAATGCCCCCTTGTGCCCGTCACCTTCCTTGGTATAAACAGATCCTCAGCGAGATATTTGTATTGTCCCCTTATATACTTATACATGGTTATTAGATCGCCCCTCAGTCGTCTTTTTTCTAGACTAAATAATCCTAATTTCGCTAATCTATCTGGGTATTGTAGTTCTCCCATCCCTTTTATTAATTTTGTTGCCCTCCTTTGTACTCTCTCTAGTTCCATTATATCCTTCCTGAGCACCGGTGCCCAAAACTGGACACAGTACTCAATGTGCGGTCTAACTAGGGATTTGTACAGAGGCAGTATAATGCTCTCATCATGTGTATCCAGACCTCTTTTAATGCACCCCATGATCCTGTTTGCCTTGGCAGCTGCTGCCTGGCACTGGCTGCTCCAGGTAAGTTTATCATTAACTAGGATCCCCAAGTCCTTCTCCCTGTCAGATTTACCCAGTGGTTTCCCGTTCAGTGTGTAATGGTGATATTGATTCCCTCTTCCCATGTGTATAACCTTACATTTATCATTGTTAAACCTCATCTGCCACCTTTCAGCCCAAGTTTCCAACTTATCCAGATCCATCTGTAGCAGAATACTATCTTCTCTTGTATTAACTGCTTTACATAGTTTTGTATCATCTGCAAATATCGATATTTTACTGTGTAAACCTTCTACCAGATCATTAATGAATATGTTGAAGAGAACAGGTCCCAATACTGACCCCTGCGGTACCCCACTGGTCACAGCGACCCAGTTAGAGACTATACCATTTATAACCACCCTCTGCTTTCTATCACTAAGCCAGTTACTAACCCATTTACACACATGTTCCCCCAGACCAAGCATTCTCATTTTGTGTACCAACCTCTTGTGCGGCACGGTATCAAACGCTTTGGAAAAATCGAGATATACCACGTCCAATGACTCACCGTGGTCCAGCCTATAGCTTACCTCTTCATAAAAACTGATTAGATTGGTTTGACAGGAGCGATTTCTCATAAACCCATGCTGATATGGAGTTAAACAGTTATTCTCATTGAGATAATCCAGAATAACATCCCTCAGAAACCCTTCAAATATTTTACCAACAATAGAGGTTAGACTTACTGGCCTATAATTTCCAGGTTCACTTTTAGAGCCCTTTTTGAATATTGGCACCACATTTGCTATGCGCCAGTCCTGCGGAACAGACCCTGTCGCTATAGAGTCACTAAAAATAAGAAATAATGGTTTATCTATTACATTACTTAGTTCTCTTAGTACTCGTGGGTGTATGCCATCCGGACCCGGAGATTTATCTATTTTAATCTTATTTAGCCGGTTTCGCACCTCTTCTTGGGTTAGATTGGTGACCCTTAATATAGGGTTTTCATTGTTTCTTGGGATTTCACCTAGCATTTCATTTTCCACCGTGAATACCGTGGAGAAGAAGGTGTTTAATATGTTAGCTTTTTCCTCGTCATCTACAACCATTCTTTCCTCACTATTTTTTAAGGGGCCTACATTTTCAGTTTTTATTCTTTTACTATTGATATAGTTGAAGAACAGTTTGGGATTAGTTTTACTCTCCTTAGCAATGTGCTTCTCTGTTTCCTTTTTGGCAGCTTTAATTAGTTTTTTAGATAAAGTATTTTTCTCCCTATAGTTTTTTAGAGCTTCAATGGTGCCATCCTGCTTTAGTAGTGCAAATGCTTTCTTTTTACTGTTAATTGCCTGTCTTACTTCTTTGTTTAGCCACATTGGGTTTTTCCTATTTCTAGTCCTTTTATTCCCACAAGGTATAAACCGCTTACACTGCCTATTTAGGATGTTCTTAAACATTTCCCATTTATTATCTGTATTCTTATTTCTGAGGATATTGTCCCAGTCTACCAGATTAAGGGCATCTCTAAGCTGGTCAAACTTTGCCTTCCTAAAGTTCAATGTTTTTGTGACTCCCTGACAAGTCCCCCTAGTGAAAGACAGGTGAAACTGCACAATATTGTGGTCGCTATTTCCTAAATGCCCAACCACCTGCAGATTTGTTATTCTGTCAGGTCTATTAGATAGTATTAGGTCTAAAAGTGCTGCTCCTCTGGTTGGATTTTGCACCAATTGTGAAAGATAATTTTTCTTGGTTATTAGCAGAAACCTGTTGCCTTTATGGGTTTCACAGGTTTCTGTTTCCCAGTTAATATCCGGGTAGTTAAAGTCCCCCATAACCAGGACCTCATTATGGGTTGCAGCTTCATCTATCTGCTTTAGAAGTAGACTTTCCATGCTTTCTGTTATATCTTCTTTTATTTTTTTTATCAGCCTAATAATGGTCTGTTTCTCTTCCATTGAAATCTTCTTTGTCCGTATGTTGTGGGTTCACAACAACAGCTTCCGAATGCAAATGCCACACCTGGAATCAGCTCCAGACCATTTACCTGCTTAATTGATGATGGATTAAAGAGAGAAAAAGTCAGCACTTTAAGCCCAGACTGATTATAGAACTGGATCTTGAATATGTTTTGGTAAAAAGATAAAATGCCAAAACTTGTGTCACTGTCCGAATATTTCTGGACATAACCGTATACAATGGTTGATATAGATGAATACTGCTATATACCTTCCAGGTTTTGGGAAATCATTTATATGAACCCCAGATCCCGTTTCCTGTACTGCAGCTCATGGTGTTTCCGCCTGGTGCCGGATCAGTGGTATTAGGTGCTCTTATTACATAGGCGCCACCATCACTCTGACCTGGATGAAGAAGGTGTCGATACAAAGAAGCGTCCGTCCGATCTCTCCACATGATGCAGAAGTGAAATACTTCCCTTGTTACGAATGACTGAATGCGTAATGGTGCGCGACAAGTCATCAGGTTACGACAGCCGCTCCCTGATACTGTTATCACCTAGCACGTGCGGTCTGCTCATTGCTTTATGTGCGCTGACATACTTATGAAAATCGGAGATTAATCCTTAATCCCCAGCGTCACATATAAGGATATTTCAGGGAGGAGAACTACACGGGATGTTAAGAAACCTTGCAAATGCTTTGCATTCTTGTTTGAATATTAACCCCATGAGGTTTATGTCATTTTTGATCCTAATGATGGTTAATGTTCCTGGGTTATCATTACAAGAATAGGACCCCACCCACCATGATCAGATGACTTACAGGGGTCACAACGAGGGCACGATACCCCGCTGATACCTAGGGACCACCACCAATCTCATATTAATGACTGCACCAGCAGAATAGTGAGTGCAGCTCTGGAGTATAATACAGGATGTAACTCAGGATCAGTAATGTAATGTATGTACACAGTGACTGCACCAGCAGAATAGTGAGTGCAGCTCTGGAGTATAATACAGGGTGTAACTCAGGATCAGTAATGTAATGTATGTACACAGTGACTGCACCAGCAGAATAGTGAATGCAGCTCTGGAGTATAATACAGGATGTAACTCAGGATCAGTAATGTAATGTATGTACACAGTGACTGCACCAGCAGAATAGTGAGTGCAGCTCTGGAGTATAATACAGGATGTAACTCAGGAGCAGTAATGTAATGTATGTACACAGTGACTGCACCAGCAGAATAGTGAATGCAGCTCTGGGGTATAATACAGGATGTAACTCAGGATCAGTAATGTAATGTATGTACACAGTGACTGCACCAGCTGAATAGTGAGTGCAGCTCTGGAGGATAATACAGGATGTAACTCAGGATCAGTAATGTAATGTATGTACACAGTGACTGCACCAGCAGAATAGTGAGTGCAGCTCTGGAGGATAATACAGGATGTAACTCAGGATCAGTAATGTAATGTATGTACACAGTGACTACACCAGCAGAATAGTGAGTGCAGCTCTGGGGTATAATACAGGATGTAACTCAGGATCAGTAATGTAATGTATGTGCACAGTGACTGCACCAGCAGAATAGTGAGTGCAGCTCTGGGGTATAATACAGGATGTAACTCAGGATCAGTAATGTAATGTATGTACACAGTGACTGCACCAGCAGAATAGTGAGTGCAGCTCTGGGGTATAATACAGGATGTAACTCAGGATCAGTAATGTAATGTATGTACACAGTGACTGCACCAGCTGAATAGTGAGTGCAGCTCTGGAGGATAATACAGGATGTAACTCAGGATCAGTAATGTAATGTATGTACACAGTGACTGCACCAGCAGAATAGTGAGTGCAGCTCTGGGGTATAATACGGGATGTAACTCAGGGTCAGTATTTGTAATGTATGTACACAGTGACTGCACCAGCAGAATAGTGAGTGCAGCTCTGGAGTATAATACAGGATGTAACTCAGGATCAGTAAGGCTACGTTCACATTTGCGTTGTGCGATGTTGCGTCGACGACGCAACGCACAACGCAAACAAAAACGCACGCTAAAACGCATAGTTTTGCGACGCATGCATCCTTTTTTGCCGAATTTTGGACGCAAAAAAAATGCATCTTGCTGCGTCCTCTGCGCCCTAACGCTTGCGGCAAAAAAAATGCATGCATGCGTTGCCGCGGCTGCGCCCGACGCAGCCCGGCAGAACGCAAATGTGAACGTAGCCAACTGTACTGTATGTACACAGTGACTGCACCAGCAGAATAGTGAGTGCAGCTCTGGAGTGTAATGCAGGATGTAACTCAGGATCAGTAATGTAATGTATGTACACAGTGACTGCACCAGCAGAATAGTGAGTGCAGCTCTGGAGTATAATACAGGATGTAACTCAGGATCAGTAATGTAATGTATGTACACAGTGACTGCACCAGCAGAATAGTGAGTGCAGCTCTGGGGTATAATACAGGATGTAACTCAGGATCAGTAATGTAATGTATGTACACAGTGACTGCACCAGCAGAATAGTGAGTGCAGCTCTGGAGTATAATACAGGATGTAACTCAGGATCAGTAATGTAATGTATATACACAGTGACTGCACCAGCAGAATAGTGAGTGCAGCTCTGGAGTGTAATGCAGGATGTAACTCAGGATCAGTAATGTAATGTATGTACACAGAGACTGCACCAGCAGAATAGTGAGTGCAGCTCTGGAGTATAATACAGGAAGTAACTCAGGATCAGTAATGTAATGTATGTACACAGTGACTGTACCAGCAGAATAGTGAGTGCAGCTCTGGGGTATAATACAGGATGTAACTCAGGATCAGTAATGTAATGTATGTACACAGTGACTGTACCAGCAGAATAGTGAGTGCAGCTCTGGGGTATAATACAGGATGTAACTCAGGATCAGTAATGTAATGTATATACACAGTGACTGCACCAGCAGAATAGTGAGTGCAGCTCTGGGGTATAATATAGGATGTAACTCAGGATCAGTAATGTAATGTATGTACACAGTGACTGCACCAGCAGAATAGTGAGTGCAGCTCTGGAGTGTAATACAGGATGTAACCCAGAATCAGTAATGTAATGTATGTACACAGTGACTGCACCAGCAGAATAGTGAGTGCAGCTCTGGAGTATAATACAGGATGTAACCCAGAATCAGTAATGTAATGTATGTACACAGTGACTGCACCAGCAGAATAGTGAGTGCAGCTCTGGAGTATAATACAGGATGTAACTCAGGATCAGTAATGTAATGTATGTACACAGTGACTGCACCAGCAGAATAGTGAGTGCAGCTCTGGAGTGTAATACAGGATGTAACTCAGGATCAGTAATGTAATGTATGTACACAGTGACTGCACCAGCAGAATAGTGAGTGCAGCTCTGGAGTGTAATACAGGATGTAACTCAGGATCAGTAATGTAATGTATGTACACAGTGACTGCACCAGCAGAATAGTGAGTGCAGCTCTGGGGTATAATACAGGATGTAACTCAGGATCAGTAATGTAATGTATGTACACAGTGACTGCACCAGCAGAATAGTGAATGCAGCTCTGAAGTATAATACAGGATGTAACTCAGGATCAGTAATGTAATGTATGTACACGGTGACTGCACCAGCATAATAGTGAGTGTAGCTCTGGGGTATAATACAGGAGGTAACTCAGGATCAGTAATATAATGTATGTACACAGTGACTGCACCAGCAGAATAGTGAGTGCAGCTCTGGAGTATAATACAGGATGTAACTCAGGATCAGTAATGTAATGTATGTACACAGTGACTGCACCAGCAGAATAGTGAGTGCAGCTCTGGAGTATAATACTCTTTGAGTGTATATCCTACTTATCTATATTGCAAATTGATATTTATATACTGTGAATTTTTCAGCGGTGAATCTCCTGTTCTTCTCGGTCGTTCTCGGCTGATCCCTGTGAACAGGCCTAACCAGTGGGGGAGGGCCGGGCTCCACTATTATTCGTTATGGGGATCAGGAGTTTCATCATTGTTCTCTTCTGAATGTGATGATAAGAAGCTGAGAGTGAAGAATTGATCAGGAATCCGCCCTGACAGCCGCCTGTCCTCGTGTCACGTGACGCTACCTCCCCAGGATTCCTGCACTGGATCAATACTCGTATTCTTATTATTAGAGTCTATATTTGGACAGTTTTTAGAAGGGAGAGTGGTTTGTGAAAGTATTAACCCCTCGGCCTTTTACCTATTTTGTTACATTACACCCTGTGTGTAAATATTTTTGTGTGTGAATCATCAGCACTAAATATTCTAATTTGGTGAAGTGAGAAAAATGTAGGCATCAATTAAATTTATGGGATCAAATAACTAAAAATTGTCATGTGCATATGTATTCACCCCTTTTGCTATGAAGCCCCTAAACCTTTCTGGTGAAAACAATTCCCTTCATAAGTCCCAGGCTTAGTGACATGATGTCCCCCCGTGTGCAATCTAAGTGTCACATGTCGGTCAGTATATACGCTTTACCTTTTCTGAAAGGCCACAGACGCTGCAACACCATTAACCAAAGATCAGCATAAAGACCAAGGAGATCTCCAAACAACACCACGAAGACCAAGGAGATCTCCAAACACCACCACGAAGACAAAGGAGATCTCCAAACACCACCACGAAGACCAAGGAGATCTCCAAACAACAGCATAAAGACCAAGGAGTTCTCCAAACACCACCACGAAGACCAAGGAGATCTCCAAACACCACCACGAAGACCAAGGAGATCTCCTAACAACACCACGAAGACAAAGGAGATCTCCAAACAACAGCATAAAGACCAAGGAGATCTCCAAACACCACCACAAAAAGACCAAGGAGATCTCCAAACACCACCACGAAGACCAAGGAGATCTCCAAACACCACCACGAAGACAAAGGAGATCTCCAAACAACACTACGAAGATCAAGGAGATCTCCAAACACCACGAAGATCAAGGAGATCTCCAAACACTATGAAGACAAAGAAGATCTCCAAACAACACCATGAAGACCAAGGAGATCTCCAAACATTATGAAGACCAATGAGATCTCCAAACAACACCATGAAGACCAAGGTGATCTCCAAACAACGCCACGAAGACCAAGGTGATCTCCAAACACCACCACGAAGACCAAGGAGATCTCCAAACACCACCACGAACGAGTAGTAACCAGTACAGACTGGAGGGACAAAGAGCCACGGGTTGTGGGGTGAGAGCAGAGCCGCAGTATGTGGAGAGCAGAGCAGAACCACTAGATACGGAGGGCAACACAGCTCATGACCCCAAGAACACCATCCCCTCAGTGAAACATGGTGGTGGCAGGATCATGCTGTAAGGATGTTTTTTGTCAGCAGGGACAGGGAAAATGGTCCATGCCAAGGGGTACATGGATTGTGCAAAATACAGGGATATTCTTGAGCAAAACCAGTTTCAGCCTGTCAGCGATTTGAGACCGGGACAGAGGTTCACCTTCCAACAACACGGTGACCCAAAGCATACTGCTAAAGCCACGCTCGAGTGGTTTAGGGGAAATGTGTAAATGTTTAGGAGTGGCCGAGTCAAAGCGGAGACCTTAATCCAATGGAGAATCTGTGGTTAGATGAGAAGATCGCTGTTCTCCAGAGGAAACCATCTATTTTGAAGGAGCTGGAGCAGTTTTGCCTTGAGGAATGGGCAAAAGCCACAGTTGCAAGACGTGGAAATCCCATAGAGACTTATCCAAAGCGACCTGCAGCTGTAATGGCCACAAAAGGAGGCTCTACAAAGTACTGACTTTAGGGGGGCAAAGAGTTATACACACTGAAGTTTTTGGCTATTTTGTTCCATTTGTTGCTTCACAATAATAAAAAAAAAATGTTCACAGTAGTCGGCATGTTCTCTACATGAACTGGCTGTGAAGTGGCAAAACACAGAAAATGTCAAGGGGGCGGAATACTTCGCAATTCACTGTGGGACACCCTCCATACTGGAGCCCCCATGTACATACTCCACCCCAGGCCAGACCCCCTGTATACAAACCCCAGGCCAGACCCCCTGTATACAAACCCCAGGCCAGACCCCCTGTATACAAACCCCAGACCAGACCCCCTGTATACAAACCCCAGACCAGACCCTTTTATATACTGTATATAGACCCCAGCCCAGACCCCATTCTCCCTTTATACAGACCCTAACCCAGCCCCTATGTGTAGACCTACACTTCCTTGTATACAGACCCCACTATATATAGACCCGACCTTCATGTTTACAGACCCCAGACCAGAGCCCCTATATAAAACCCCGAGACCTCCCGTTTTACAGAAACCAGACCCCCTATATATAGATCCATACTTCCCTGTATACTGACCTCAGATCCCCTATATATAGACCCTAAACCTGCCTGTATGCAGACACCAGATACCCTCTATGTAAACCCCAGACCTCCCTGTATACAGACCCCTATATATAGACCCCAGACCCCCCGTACACAGGCTCCCTATATAGACAACAGACCCCCTGTATACAGACTATATATATATTACCCCAGACCCCTGCACACAGACCCCGGAGGTGAGCTGCCTCGATCACACCCTTATGGGAGGGAGATCTCGGAGGCGGCGGATCAGGAAACGTCCCCGCTATCGCAGCGGCGCGGTCGGCTCCTTAACCCCTTCCTAACACAGACATTTCTCATTTTTGCACTTTAATTGTTTTTTCCTTCTTCCAAGACCCAGAACTTTTTTTTTTTTGTACTTTTCCCCCAGCGTCCCCAGTTCTTGACTTTTACAGGATGAGATGTCATTTTGAATGACCAGAAAAATTGTCAAAAAAAAATAATAAATAAAATCCAAATGTTGTAAAACTGCAACAAGAAACAAACAAAAAAAATTTGTTTTTTTCTATGGAGTTCATGATGTGGTAAACATTATCAGGTTGATACAATCACAGCAATATTATTATTATTATTATTTATTTGCGTGAATGAAAAAAAAAATCTTAAAAAAAAAAAAAAGGTCCATCAGGGGTTCTTCTCTTTGAAACTCACTGGTATGGGTGTGGGGGTGTGTGTGTGTGGGGGGGGGGATGTGTCACAATCCCCTAGTAGTGGATTTAATGACAAATTGAGAAAAGTAAAATATAGGAAAAATAAAATTTTTGTTTTTCTAGAAATCAAAATAAAGAATAATTAAATATATTAATAAGATAATAGATTAATAGTATAATAATACAATATTAATATAATAAAAATAAAATAATAATATTGAATAATATAACTACAGTATATTAATGATATGAATAAAAACACAATAATAATGATATTGAATAATAATCTAATAGTATAATAATGATATAATACAAATGCAATAATAGTAAAATAATAACAGAATAATAATAATAATATAATAAACATAGTAGTATAGTAATAATATAATAAAAATAATAACATTGAATAATAAAATAATTAAATTGAACAATAGTACTATCAATATAATAAATATAAATATAACAAAATGTAAAATAAGAATACAATAGAATAAGAATGATAAAAAGTAATAATAATCATGATAATAGTAGTAGTAATAATAGTAATATCTTATGCTCTGTCCTATACTCCCCTCTATTGTCCAAATCTGGAACGACACCCACGAACTAAACATTACTTACAGCACGCAGGCAAAAATAAGGAATCATTTATATAAAATAGAATAATTCTCTCACCCCAATATACTCACAAATATCCGCTTTCCCCACCATTTATCTCCTCCCCAGGAGCCATTTTGTTGGCGACAGCCCTTTCTCGCTTAGACCGCTTATAGTTGGTCTCCGAGAAAATGGCCGCCTTCTGCTCCTGTGTTTATCGCCGTCTTCATGGAGTTCATGACGTCATTTACGTAACGTCCGGAATGTACTGCGCATTCAGAAAAAAACTACATTTCCCGGCATGCCATACTTATGCTATTAAATGCTGATAGCTGCTCGGAGCCTGCTGGGAGTTGTAGTTTTAAGTTGTTGTTTGTTTTTTTTTCTTAGGGCTGAACCGGAGGAGAAAAACGTGTTTGTGGGTGAAGTGCTGGGAAAGGAGCGGCTGGAGAGAAGAGCAGGAAGGTGAGAGGGGGAAAGTGTGAGGTGAGGTGAGGGGGGCGGGGAAGAGGTGAGAGGGGAAGGTGTAATGTGTGAGGGGAGCGGGGGGTGAGGTGAGTGGGGAAGGTGTAATGGGTGAGGGGAGCGGAGGGGTGAGGTGAGTGGGGAAGGTGTAATGGGTGAGGGGAGCGGAGGGGTGAGGTGAGTGGGGAAGGTGTAATGGGTGAGGGGAGCGGAGGGGTGAGGTGAGTGGGGAAGGTGTAATGGGTGAGGGGAGCGGAGGGGTGAGGTGAGTGGGGAAGGTGTAATGGGTGAGGGGAGCGGAGGGGTGAGGTGAGTGGGGAAGATGTAATGTGTGAGGGGAGCGGGGGGTGAGGTGAGAGGGGAAGGTGTAATGTGTGAGGGGAGCGGGGGGGTGAGGTGAGTGGGGAAGATCATAGATGTAATGGGTGAGGGGAGTGGGGAAGGTGTGAGGGGAGCGGAGGGGTGAGGTGAGTGGGGAAGGTGTAATGGGTGAGGGGAGCGGGGGGTGAGGTGAGTGGGGAAGGTGTAATGTGTGAGGGGAGCGGGGGTGAGGTGAGTGGGGAAGGTGTAATGGGTGAGGGGAGCGGGGGGTGAGGTGAGTGGGGAAGGTGTAATGGGTGAGGGGAGCGGGGGGTGAGGTGAGAGGGGAAGGTGTAATGTGTGAGGGGGGTGAGGTGAGTGGGGAAGGTGTAATGTGTGAGGGGAGCGGGGGTGAGGTGAGTGGGGAAGGTGTAATGTGTGAGGGGAGCGGGGGTGAGGTGAGTGGGGAAGGTGTAATGTGTGAGGGGAGCGGGGGGGTGAGGTGAGTGGGGAAGATCATAGATGTAATGGGTGAGGGGAGTGGGGAAGGTGTGAGGGGAGCGGAGGGGTGAGGTGAGTGGGGAAGGTGTAATGGGTGAGGGGAGCGGGGGGTGAGGTGAGTGGGGAAGGTGTAATGTGTGAGGGGAGCGGGGGTGAGGTGAGTGGGGAAGGTGTAATGGGTGAGGGGAGCGGGGGGTGAGGTGAGTGGGGAAGGTGTAATGGGTGAGGGGAGCGGGGGGTGAGGTGAGAGGGGAAGGTGTAATGTGTGAGGGGGGTGAGGTGAGTGGGGAAGGTGTAATGTGTGAGGGGAGCGGGGGTGAGGTGAGTGGGGAAGGTGTAATGTGTGAGGGGAGCGGGGGTGAGGTGAGTGGGGAAGGTGTAATGTGTGAGGGGAGCGGGGGGGTGAGGTGAGTGGGGAAGATCATAGATGTAATGGGTGAGGGGAGTGGGGAAGGTGTGAGGGGAGCGGAGGGGTGAGGTGAGTGGGGAAGGTGTAATGGGTGAGGGGAGCGGGGGGTGAGGTGAGTGGGGAAGGTGTAATGTGTGAGGGGAGCGGGGGTGAGGTGAGTGGGGAAGGTGTAATGGGTGAGGGGAGCGGGGGGTGAGGTGAGTGGGGAAGGTGTAATGGGTGAGGGGAGCGGGGGGTGAGGTGAGAGGGGAAGGTGTAATGTGTGAGGGGGGTGAGGTGAGTGGGGAAGGTGTAATGTGTGAGGGGAGCGGGGGTGAGGTGAGTGGGGAAGGTGTAATGTGTGAGGGGAGCGGGGGTGAGGTGAGTGGGGAAGGTGTAATGTGTGAGGGGAGCGGGGGTGAGGTGAGTGGGGAAGGTGTAATGGGTGAGGGGAGCGGGGGGTGAGGTGAGAGGGGAAGGTGTAATGTGTGAGGGGAGCGGGGGTGAGGTGAGTGGGGAAGGTGTAATGGGTGAGGTGAGTGGGGAAGGTGTAATGGGTGAGGGGAGCGGGGGGTGAGGTGAGAGGGGAAGGTGTAATGTGTGAGGGGAGCGGGGGTGAGGTGAGTGGGGAAGGTGTAATGTGTGAGGGGAGCGGAGGTGAGTGGGGAAGGTGTAATGTGTGAGGGGAGCGGGGGTGAGGTGAGTGGGGAAGGTGTAATGTGTGAGGGGAGCGGGGGTGAGGTGAGTGGGGAAGGTGTAATGTGTGAGGGGAGCGGGGGTGAGGTGAGTGGGGAAGGTGTAATGGGTGAGGGGAGCGGGGGGTGAGGTGAGTGGGGAAGGTGTAATGGGTGAGGGGAGCGGGGGGTGAGGTGAGTGGGGAAGGTGTAATGTGTGAGGGGAGCGGAGGGGTGAGGTGAGTGGGGAAGGTGTAATGGGTGAGGGGAGCGGGGGGTGAGGTGAGTGGGGAAGGTGTAATGTGTGAGGGGAGCGGGGGGTGAGGTGAGTGGGGAAGGTGTAATGGGTGAGGGGAGCGGGGGGTGAGGTGAGTGGGGAAGGTGTAATGTGTGAGGGGAGCGGAGGGGTGAGGTGAGTGGGGAAGGTGTAATGGGTGAGGGGAGCGGGGGGTGAGGTGAGAGGGGAAGGTGTAATGTGTGAGGGGAGCGGGGGGTGAGGTGAGTGGGGAAGGTGTAATGGGTGAGGGGAGCGGGGGGTGAGGTGAGTGGGGAAGATCATACATGTAATGTGTGAGGGGAGCGGAGGTGAGTGGGGAGGGTGTAATGTGTGAGGGGAGCGGGGATGAGGTGAGTGGGGAAGGTGTAATGTGTGAGGGGAGCGGGGGGGTGAGGTGAGTGGGGAAGATCATAGATGTAATGGGTGAGGGGAGTGGGGAAGGTGTGAGGGGAGCGGAGGGGTGAGGTGAGTGGGGAAGGTGTAATGGGTGAGGGGAGCGGGGGGTGAGGTGAGTGGGGAAGGTGTAATGTGTGAGGGGAGCGGGGGTGAGGTGAGTGGGGAAGGTGTAATGGGTGAGGGGAGCGGGGGGTGAGGTGAGTGGGGAAGGTGTAATGGGTGAGGGGAGCGGGGGGTGAGGTGAGAGGGGAAGGTGTAATGTGTGAGGGGGGTGAGGTGAGTGGGGAAGGTGTAATGTGTGAGGGGAGCGGGGGTGAGGTGAGTGGGGAAGGTGTAATGTGTGAGGGGAGCGGGGGTGAGGTGAGTGGGGAAGGTGTAATGTGTGAGGGGAGCGGGGGGGTGAGGTGAGTGGGGAAGATCATAGATGTAATGGGTGAGGGGAGTGGGGAAGGTGTGAGGGGAGCGGAGGGGTGAGGTGAGTGGGGAAGGTGTAATGGGTGAGGGGAGCGGGGGGTGAGGTGAGTGGGGAAGGTGTAATGTGTGAGGGGAGCGGGGGTGAGGTGAGTGGGGAAGGTGTAATGGGTGAGGGGAGCGGGGGGTGAGGTGAGTGGGGAAGGTGTAATGGGTGAGGGGAGCGGGGGGTGAGGTGAGAGGGGAAGGTGTAATGTGTGAGGGGGGTGAGGTGAGTGGGGAAGGTGTAATGTGTGAGGGGAGCGGGGGTGAGGTGAGTGGGGAAGGTGTAATGTGTGAGGGGAGCGGGGGTGAGGTGAGTGGGGAAGGTGTAATGTGTGAGGGGAGCGGGGGTGAGGTGAGTGGGGAAGGTGTAATGGGTGAGGGGAGCGGGGGGTGAGGTGAGAGGGGAAGGTGTAATGTGTGAGGGGAGCGGGGGTGAGGTGAGTGGGGAAGGTGTAATGGGTGAGGTGAGTGGGGAAGGTGTAATGGGTGAGGGGAGCGGGGGGTGAGGTGAGAGGGGAAGGTGTAATGTGTGAGGGGAGCGGGGGTGAGGTGAGTGGGGAAGGTGTAATGTGTGAGGGGAGCGGAGGTGAGTGGGGAAGGTGTAATGTGTGAGGGGAGCGGGGGTGAGGTGAGTGGGGAAGGTGTAATGTGTGAGGGGAGCGGGGGTGAGGTGAGTGGGGAAGGTGTAATGTGTGAGGGGAGCGGGGGTGAGGTGAGTGGGGAAGGTGTAATGGGTGAGGGGAGCGGGGGGTGAGGTGAGTGGGGAAGGTGTAATGGGTGAGGGGAGCGGGGGGTGAGGTGAGTGGGGAAGGTGTAATGTGTGAGGGGAGCGGAGGGGTGAGGTGAGTGGGGAAGGTGTAATGGGTGAGGGGAGCGGGGGGTGAGGTGAGTGGGGAAGGTGTAATGTGTGAGGGGAGCGGGGGGTGAGGTGAGTGGGGAAGGTGTAATGGGTGAGGGGAGCGGGGGGTGAGGTGAGTGGGGAAGGTGTAATGTGTGAGGGGAGCGGAGGGGTGAGGTGAGTGGGGAAGGTGTAATGGGTGAGGGGAGCGGGGGGTGAGGTGAGAGGGGAAGGTGTAATGTGTGAGGGGAGCGGGGGGTGAGGTGAGTGGGGAAGGTGTAATGGGTGAGGGGAGCGGGGGGTGAGGTGAGTGGGGAAGATCATACATGTAATGTGTGAGGGGAGCGGAGGTGAGTGGGGAAGGTGTAATGTGTGAGGGGAGCGGGGATGAGGTGAGTGGGGAAGGTGTAATGTGTGAGGGGAGCGGGGGTGAGGTGAGTGGGGAAGGTGTAATGTGTGAGGGGAGCGGGGGTGAGGTGAGTGGGGAAGGTGTAATGTGTGAGGGGAGCGGGGGGTGAGGTGAGTGGGGAAGGTGTAATGGGTGAGGGGAGCGGGGGGTGAGGTGAGTGGGGAAGGTGTAATGTGTGAGGGGAGCGGAGGGGTGAGGTGAGTGGGGAAGGTGTAATGTGTGAGGGGAGCGGGGGGTGAGGTGAGTGGGGAAGGTGTAATGGGTGAGGGGAGCGGGGGGTGAGGTGAGTGGGGAAGATCATAGATGTAATGTGTGAGGGGAGCGGAGGTGAGTGGGGAAGGTGTAATGTGTGAGGGGAGCGGGGGGTGAGGTGAGTGGGGAAGATGTAATTGGTGAGGGGAGCGGGGGGTGAGGTGAGTGGGGAAGGTGTAATGTGTGAGGTGAGTGGGGAAGGTGTAATGTGTGAGGGGAGCGGGGGTGAGGTGAGTGGGGAAGATGTAATGTGTGAGGGGAGCGGGGGGTGAGGTGAGTGGGGAAGGTGTAATGTGTGAGGGGAGCGGGGGGTGAGGTGAGTGGGGAAGGTGTAATGTGTGAGGGGAGCAGGGGGTGAGGTGAGTGGGGAAGGTGTAATGTGTGAGGGGAGCGGGGGGTGAGGTGAGTGGGGAAGGTGTAATGTGTGAGGGGAGCGGGGGGTGAGGTGAGTGGGGAAGATGTAATTGGTGAGGGGAGCGGGGGTGAGGTGAGTGGGGAAGGTGTAATGTGTGAGGTGAGTGGGGAAGGTGTAATGTGTGAGGGGAGTGGGGAAGGTGTAATGTGTGAGGTGAGTGGGGAAGGTGTAATGTGTGAGGGGAGCGGGGGGTGAGGTGAGTGGGGAAGGTGTAACGTGTGAGGTGAGTGGGGTAGGTGTAACGTGTGAGGGGAGCGGGGGGAGAGGGGAGCGGGGGGTGAGGTGAGGGGAGCGGGGGGTGAGGTGAGTGGGGAAGGTGTAATGTGTGAGGGGAGCGGGGGGGTGAGGTGAGTGGGGAAGGTGTAATGTGTGAGGGGAGCGGGGGGTGAGGTGAGTGGGGAAGGTGTGGGGGGTGAGGTGAGTGGGGAAGGTGTAATGGGTGAGGTGAGTGGGGAAGGTGTAATGTGTGAGGGGAGCGGGGGTGAGGTGAGTGGGGAAGGTGTAATGTGTGAGGGGAGCGGGGGGTGAGGTGAGTGGGGAAGGTGTAATGTGTGAGGGGAGCGGGGGTGAGGTGAGTGGGGAAGGTGTAATGTGTGAGGGGAGCGGGGGTGAGGTGAGTGGGGAAGGTGTAATGTGTGAGGGGAGCGGGGGTGAGGTGAGTGGGGAAGGTGTAATGTGTGAGGGGAGCGGGGGGTGAGGTGAGTGGGTAAAGGTGTAATGGGTGAGGGGAGCGGGGGGTGAGGTGAGTGGGGAAGGTGTAATGTGTGAGGGGAGCGGAGGGGTGAGGTGAGTGGGGAAGGTGTAATGGGTGAGGGGAGCGGGGGGTGAGGTGAGAGGGGAAGGTGTAATGTGTGAGGGGAGCGGGGGGTGAGGTGAGTGGGGAAGGTGTAATGGGTGAGGGGAGCGGGGGGTGAGGTGAGTGGGGAAGATCATAGATGTAATGTGTGAGGGGAGCGGAGGTGAGTGGGGAAGGTGTAATGTGTGAGGGGAGCGGGGATGAGGTGAGTGGGGAAGGTGTAATGTGTGAGGGGAGCGGGGGTGAGGTGAGTGGGGAAGGTGTAATGTGTGAGGGGAGCGGGGGTGAGGTGAGTGGGGAAGGTGTAATGTGTGAGGGGAGCGGGGGTGAGGTGAGTGGGGAAGGTGTAATGTGTGAGGGGAGCGGGGGGTGAGGTGAGTGGGGAAGGTGTAATGGGTGAGGGGAGCGGGGGGTGAGGTGAGTGGGGAAGGTGTAATGTGTGAGGGGAGCGGAGGGGTGAGGTGAGTGGGGAAGGTGTAATGGGTGAGGGGAGCGGGGGGTGAGGTGAGAGGGGAAGGTGTAATGTGTGAGGGGAGCGGGGGGTGAGGTGAGTGGGGATGGTGTAATGGGTGAGGGGAGCGGGGGGTGAGGTGAGTGGGGAAGATCATAGATGTAATGTGTGAGGGGAGCGGAGGTGAGTGGGGAAGGTGTAATGTGTGAGGGGAGCGGAGGTGAGTGGGGAAGGTGTAATGTGTGAGGGGAGCGGGGGGTGAGGTGAGTGGGGAAGGTGTAATGGGTGAGGGGAGCGGGGGGTGAGGTGAGTGGGGAAGATCATAGATGTAATGTGTGAGGGGAGCGGAGGTGAGTGGGGAAGGTGTAATGTGTGAGGGGAGCGGGGGGTGAGGTGAGTGGGGAAGATGTAATTGGTGAGGGGAGCGGGGGGTGAGGTGAGTGGGGAAGGTGTAATGTGTGAGGTGAGTGGGGAAGGTGTAATGTGTGAGGGGAGCGGGGGTGAGGTGAGTGGGGAAGATGTAATGTGTGAGGGGAGCGGGGGGTGAGGTGAGTGGGGAAGGTGTAATGTGTGAGGGGAGCGGGGGGTGAGGTGAGTGGGGAAGGTGTAATGTGTGAGGGGAGCGGGGGGTGAGGTGAGTGGGGAAGGTGTAATGGGTGAGGTGAGTGGGGAAGGTGTAATGTGTGAGGGGAGCGGGGGGTGAGGTGAGTGGGGAAGATGTAATTGGTGAGGGGAGCGGGGGTGAGGTGAGTGGGGAAGGTGTAATGTGTGAGGGGAGCGGGGGGTGAGGTGAGTGGGGAAGGTGTAATGTGTGAGGGGAGTGGGGAAGGTGTAATGTGTGAGGTGAGTGGGGAAGGTGTAATGTGTGAGGGGAGCGGGGGGTGAGGTGAGTGGGGAAGGTGTAACGTGTGAGGTGAGTGGGGAAGGTGTAACGTGTGAGGGGAGCGGGGGGTGAGGTGAGGGGAGCGGGGGGTGAGGTGAGTGGGGAAGGTGTAATGTGTGAGGGGAGCGGGGGGGTGAGGTGAGTGGGGAAGGTGTAATGGGTGAGGTGAGTGGGGAAGGTGTGAGGTGAGTGGGGAAGGTGTAATGTGTGAGGGGAGCGGGGGGTGAGGTGAGTGGGGAAGGTGTAATGTGTGAGGGGAGCGGGGGGTGAGGTGAGTGGGGAAGGTGTAATGTGTGAGGGGAGCGGGGGGTGAGGTGAGTGGGGAAGGTGTAATGTGTGAGGGGAGCGGGGGGTGAGGTGAGTGGGGAAGGTGTAATGTGTGAGGGGAGCGGGGGGTGAGGTGAGTGGGGAAGGTGTAATGTGTGAGGGGAGCGGGGGGTGAGGTGAGTGGGGAAGGTGTAATGTGTGAGGGGAGCGGGGGGTGAGGTGAGTGGGGAAGGTGTAATGTGTGAGGTGAGTGGGGAAGGTGTAATGTGTGAGGGGAGCGGGGGGTGAGGTGAGTGGGGAGGGTGTAATGTGTGAGGGGAGCGGGGGGTGAGGTGAGTGGGGAAGGTGTAATGTGTGAGGGGAGCGGGGGGTGAGGTGAGTGGGGAAGGTGTAATGTGTGAGGGGAGCGGGGGGTGAGGTGAGTGGGGAAGGTGTAATGTGTGAGGGGAGCGGGGGGTGAGGTGAGTGGGGAAGGTGTAATGTGTGAGGGGAGTGGGGAAGGTGTAATGTGTGAGGTGAGTGGGGAAGGTGTAATGTGTGAGGTGAGTGGGGAAGGTGTAATGTGTGAGGGGAGTGGGGAAGGTGTAACGTGTGAGGGGAGCGGGGGGTGAGGTGAGTGGGGAAGGTGTAACGTGTGAGGGGAGCGGGGGGTGAGGTGAGTGGGGAAGGTGTAACGTGTGAGGGGAGCGGGGGGTGAGGTGAGTGGGGAAGGTGTAACGTGTGAGGGGAGCGGGGGGTGAGGTGAGTGGGGAAGGTGTAACGTGTGAGGGGAGCGGGGGGTGAGGTGAGTGGGGAAGGTGTAACGTGTGAGGTGAGTGGGGAAGGTGTAACGTGTGAGGGGAGCGGGGGGTGAGGTGAGTGGGGAAGGTGTAACGTGTGAGGGGAGCGGGGGGTGAGGTGAGTGGGGAAGGTGTAACGTGTGAGGGGAGCGGGGGGTGAGGTGAGTGGGGAAGGTGTAACGTGTGAGGGGAGCGGGGGGTGAGGTGAGTGGGGAAGGTGTAACGTGTGAGGGGAGCGGGGGGTGAGGTGAGTGGGGAGGGTGTAATGTGTGAGGGGAGCGGGGGGTGAGGTGAGTGGGGAAGGTGTAATGGGTGAGGTGAGTGGGGAAGGTGTAATGTGTGAGGGGAGCGGGGGTGAGGTGAGTGGGGAAGGTGTAATGTGTGAGGGGAGCGGGGGGTGAGGTGAGTGGGGAAGGTGTAATGTGTGAGGGGAGCGGGGGGTGAGGTGAGTGGGGAAGGTGTAATGTGTGAGGGGAGCGGGGGGGTGAGGTGAGTGGGGAAGGTGTAATGGGTGAGGTGAGTGGGGAAGGTGTAATGTGTGAGGGGAGCGGGGGTGAGGTGAGTGGGGAAGGTGTAATGTGTGAGGGGAGCGGGGGGTGAGGTGAGTGGGGAAGGTGTAATGTGTGACTGGGGAGGGGGAAGATGTGAGGGGAGAAGGGGAGGGGAAGGTGTGAGGTGAGGGGAATTGGGGAACGTGCAGGATCATCACTCACCAATATGAGGGTGGAGCTGTCAACCGTAGTGAGGGTCATTGTCAGGCATTTAAAGGGCCGCCATCACACATTTCCCTCATGTGACTGCTAATCCCTCCTTTTCTCTTTTTCCTCCCTATTTATCCTGGATCCAGGGGTGGATTAAGGGTAGCCAGGGCCCCGGGCTGTTCAGACACTGTGGGCCCCCCCGGTCATGTGACGGGGGTCATGTGACGGGGGTCATGTGACGGGGGTCATGTGACGGGGGTCATGTGACATACCCGAACCAGATTATTCCAGAAAAATGGCCGGGCCCTACTCTACTGTAACCTATTAAATATTTACAATTTAGGTATATTTTGACCAATAATATCACATACAAGGAACAAATACCACTGCGCCATGATCAGACCACAAATTACAACCACAGTGATCGAATAATATCACATACAAGGAACAAATACCACCGCACCATGTCAAGACCACATATTACCACTTGGTGACCAAATAGCACATACAAGGGACAAATACCACAACACTATTTCCAGACCACATATTACCACCACATAGTGACTGAATACTACAATACTGATCAGTAATAAAAAAAACACACAAAAAAAACACAATACTATCACCATAAGTGCCAGTATTCACAGGAGATCTGTACTTAGTATGCAGTGTCTGTGTAGAGGTAATACAGTGATCACTGGTGACATTGTACACAGGACCTCTGTATATAGTATACAGTGTATAGTGTCAGTGTATAGGTAACACTGACTCACCAGTGACGTCTCTAGGTGAAGTCCTTCATCTTTCATCCAGCACAGACCGCCATCATTTCTTCCAGCCAGGACTCGTTTCTGCAGGAAATAACACAGTTATCTCGAGCTCCGCTTGCAGAACACATTACTTAATTTTTCACAACTTCTACATTACAACACAAAGAAAAAAAGGCGATATAGTGTCACTCTGCACAGTAACAGGACCGCCTCCCCATTTAAAACAGTATACTCAAAATATAAAATAAATACATCACTGCAGTAATAATATCCCTTAATTAGCCCCTATGGTAATAATATTCCCCATCCTGGCCCCGTTTATCTCATTCCTGGCTCCAGCCATATGTTCTCCCATCCTGCCCTCATGAGTATCCATTCTACACCATATGATCTCCCCATCCTGCCCCATCTGCCTCCATCGTATCCATCCTGCCCATG